>NW_028270171.1:52533093-52905978 GCF_037043375.1 Chiloscyllium plagiosum
CACATCGTCACGCTTACCCCCACACAGTCCAACACCAACACACACTCGGCCCCACACCATCCTCACCATCACGCTCACCCCACACACACTCCACCACCACAGCACAAACTGCCCCACACCTCCCTCACTGTCACGTTCACCACCAGACACTCCAACACCCTCGCACACACTGCTCCACACCCCCCTCACCGTCATACTCACCCACACACACTCCACCACTACTCCAAACACTCCCCTACCGTCATGTTCACTCTCCAGCACAGTCGACCACCATCACACTCTCTCCACCACTCAATGGCCCACTGTCATGCTCACTCACCCTGCACAAAGCCTCACCATCAGACTCACTCAAACACACACTCCCCCACTGTATCGTTCACTCCCCCACACACAGCCCCACCCTGATTCTCAGACCCCGTGCACTCCCCAACCATCACGTTCACTCTCCCGCACACACCCATTGTCCTGTTCACTCCCCTGCACACGTCCCCACCGTCACTCTCTCTCCCCGTATACTTCCCTACCATCAGTCTCACTCCCTCACACACACCCCCACCATCACGCTCACTCTCCCACACACTCCCATTGTCCCGTTCACTCCCCTGCACACGCCGCTTTCGTCAATCTCACCTCCCCACACTATCCCCCATCATCGCAATCTCTCCCCCGTACACTAACTTACCATCAAGCTCACTACCCTGGGCACTCCCCACTATCACACTCACTCCCCCACACATTCCCCCAACATCAGGCGCACTCCCTCACACACTCCCCCTTCATCACACTCACATGCCCACGGAGTCGCCCACCATCACACTCCTCACACACCTTAAACTGAGCTACTGACTGTGAACACCGACCCAGTTGATCCCCTCTAAATGGCCTTTAATCCCATCCGCATTCTATTCCCTGAGTAACAGACAGAATGTCCCACACAATGTGTTCTGTTTGTGATATCCTGTTGTACCAGTCTCAGCCACAGCTGACGGTTCCACTCCACCTGTTACCCCCTAGCAACGGCTGGTGTTCTCACACCCATTATGTCCCGGAGCAATGGCGTTTGGCGCAAGCTCCATACTGTTGCCCTGGCAATGGCCTGACATGTCGTCCCTTTCTCTGTTCCCTAACATCGGCCTGAAGATCGACAACCCTCTTCAGTTCCCCCATGACCGAAGGATTCAAGGAAGGCATTAACTTTGGGAGGTTGCGATCGCAACATAGAGAGAGAGTGGATGAAATTGGGGAAGGCAAGGACAGTGGAATTGATTGTGTAAAGGGGAAAAGGAGAGAGAAATAGCAGCGCAGTGTGAGAGTCGGAGGCATATATGGAGGGAGAGTGACAAAGGGAGCAAGGTGAATTCTGCTAATAGCCAAGTTGGAGTTGGAGACCCAGAAGGGAAAGTAAGGACAGAGGGAGGCTAACCCAGCTCCTGAGCTCAGGGCGCGATCACCTCCCCTTCCCTGAGGACCAAGACTTGGGGCTGAGTCTGTCTCTCTCCAGCTCAGCTTCTTCAATACAAAGACACACAACAACATCGGTCACTCTGCTGTTCAGCACGCTTTATTAAACATTTTATTGTTTACAACTGGATGTGATGGATACAGTCAGTGGGATGGTGCCTTTTCTCACTGGCCCCTGAGTTGTGAGAAACATTCAAATGTGTCCCTGTAACCGCCTGTCTGATAAGGATGGACAAATCAGCGCTACCCTCAGTCTGTTACCATTGCGACAGGCTGCTCCATCGCTGAAACACTGAACTGAAATGAAAAAATCCCGGATGGATTGATTAATGAATTTGATGGATGGATGGATTTGGGTGAAGGGATATTCCAACACATTCTTCAGCTGCTGCCTGAACTTAGTCTGGGTCACGGCATAAATCGCGGTGTTTGTGCAGCAACTGAGGAGCTGCAGCATGAAGCCCAATTCCTGCACAAAGTCATCGAGAGACACAGACCCATGCCCAATCCAATCCATCCGATTCCATATAGAATACAACATTAACGTTGACCATAACAGGATGAAATTGGCCGAGACCACAAACAGTAAAATTATGGATTTTTTTCGGTTTATCATTTCTGTGTCAGACTGAGCGTGCCCATTGGTGTGAGCGCGGAGTCTCCTGCGGGCTCTGCTGGTCACTAAAATGTGTCTGACGGTGAGAACATTGAGCAGCAGAATCAGGAGAAATGGGACACAAGGGGTTAGAATGTGATGGAGGAACTCGATTGTGATCCAGACACTGGAGATTCGAACAGCGCCTGTTACATCACAAAACCAGGGGGCGTTCCCCAACCAATACCGAGCCGTGAGCATAAAATACCAGAAAATGTTCTTTAAACAACTCAGCACAGTCACTGCTCCCAGAACCACAGATGCCGTTTTCTCACTGCAATATTTACTTTTCAGCTTCTGGCAACAAATGGCCACAAACCGATCAAAGGTGAAAGTGACAGTGAACCAGACAGAGCAGTCAGTGGCTGTATAAACCAGGACGGCGTGGATATTACACACGCGGACATAGTACACCAGGAAATAAAACTGTTCCTGATAAACAATGGGGATGTGTCTCAGGATCAGATCCAGGATAATGACCAGGAGATCCGCCGCTGCCATGGCCCCCAGGTAACGTCTGACACATGGAGACAATCCACAATCTTTATAAAGCAGGACGTAGACGGTCACTACGTTAACTGTGAGGAAGGAAAACAAACACATTATCCATCAGCCTGGCGGCAAAGGGACCCGTTTGATTGGGGACCCAGTGACATTTTCAATTGTGTCTCTGTATTCAGGGATTTATTAAAATAATTGGAGCTGTAATAACAAATGGGAAGGTCGCAATTACTGACAAAAATGTGACATAAACCACAAGAAACCCTCCCTCCCCAAACACACAGAGACACATCCATAAGGACAGATGGTTTCTCGAACATTTCCACGCACTCGATCACTCGAGAGCAGACACAAGTCACTCCTTCCCAGTTCCTAATACGGAGGGTGAAAACGTTGCTGTCCTAAATGATTCTCTCCCAGTTTCCTGAAGACAAACGGAGTTTGGGAATTTCTGTATTTTGGTCTAAATTGTGGTCGATCCTGTGTCGTGAAGAAACGTAAACGCAGGGAAAACGTTTTCACCCCTTTAACTGCCTGAGGGGCCTTCGGAAAAGTGTCTCCTTCTCCCTGGAACGGGACCTCTTCCCTCGGGATCTTATCGTTTGTTCAATTCACTGACGTCCGGCCGTTCACAAACAATATCAGGGACAGAACGTTCCGGGAAATGTCAGTTATAGAATGTCAGGGACAGTATGTTCTGGGGGACTCCATGACCTATCCATCACCGTTTCCCACATCACCCCTCCCCCACCTCTATCTAACGATCACATTCTCGGCTCCCTTCCCCCCCCAGCCCCAACCAAGCCCCCTCCCAAATATCTCTCAGCTCCCTAGCCCACAAGGCTCATTCCTGATGAGGGGATTATGCTTGAAACTTTGGTTCCCCTGATCCTTGGATGCTGCCAGACCTGCTGTGCTTTTCCAGCACCACGATCCTAGTCAGCAAACAGTCTGACACCGTCATACTCACGGGATCAGGCCTGATAGGTCATGTTTCATGAAGCCCCATCACCATCCCTGGGTATATCCTGTCCCACCAGCAAGACAGACCCACCAGCGGTGGTGGGGGCACTCTGGGCTACAGTCAGGGAAGGCGTTATCCTTCAATTCCCCAACAATGATTCCAGAACCCGGGACATCTCATGGTAACAGGTCACAGATGGTCAAGGAAACCGCCAGATGATGGATAAATCCTGCCCCTCAACTGTCTCCCCGGTGATAACTCGGTTCCTCTCGATGTTGGAAACAAATCAGAGGACGCACTGAGGGTGCTAAGGACAAAGACCGTTCTCTGGGTGTGGGACTTCAATGTCCATCACCAAGAGTGTCCCCACAGGCCCCCCACTGACTGAGTATGGAGAGGGCTCACAAACACAGCAGCAAGACTGGGGGAAGTGATGGGGAACCAACAAGAGGGAAACATTCTCACCAAACCCCTTGTCCCACATCAATCTGTCCCTAACTGTGTCTGTCGGAGCAGCCAGCACACAGTACTGGTGGAGGGAAAGTCTCAGAGTCATATTGAATACCCTGCCCACTGCGTTATGTGACACTCACTCCTGTGATGTAGGACATACTTCTAAAGGACTGAGCACATGGAAACTGGCCATCCATGAGGCACTGTGAGCTAGCAGCAGCCGCAGCATCAATGGCCTTCCCTCCATCGTCAAGTCAGAAGTGGGCTGTTCACTGATGGCTCAAAAATGTCCTGCACCATTCCCAACTACACTGATACTGAAGCAGGCTATTCAGCCCATCAAGAGTTTTAAGCAGGAACAGAGTGAGGCCATTCGGCCATTGGAGCTTGTTACTCAGCAATTGGAGCAGATCTTTTAATCTCTCATACCTGTTACACGGGAAATGGAGGGAAGATGCAACCTTTCAAAACTGCTACACAGGAATACAGAGACGATGGGTTACTGAGCCAGGAGCAGGGTTAAATTAGGGAAAAATCAGCCTCTATCAGTTTAACACAAATTAACGACTGTAGTGACACAGTGACCAGTGCTGGGACCTCAACTATTTGCAAACTATGTAAATATTTTCCAGAACTGAAGTTATCAAGGGGAGGTTGAGAATCTGTCAATGGAAAAGTAACGGAGAACAACTTGATAGTTCGAATGTAATGTGGGTAACTGTGAACCTGTGATTTATTTTCAGGAAGAATAACAGGCTGTGTATTACATAGATGGAGAGGGAGTACAGGAGTTAGTAATACCATGTGTACTGAAGGGTTCACTCTGACCTGTCCAGGCATGGGAAGTGTGACCCCATTTCTCTGGTAGTCTGCTCGCTTATGTTCCCAGTGGCCTCATTACTCTCCGTACACACCGGATATTTTGATGTGGTTGGTTGGTGGTGGAACTTGGTGAGGGGGAGGATGTTTTGAGCCTTTATCTGAAAGGCCATCATTCCTTTCTCCGTGGAGACCCGAGGACAATGGGAATGGTTGCCTGCTTCTGAGTGAAGAGGCTGTGGCTGCTGCCGGGACAGTGGGTATTCACCAACATGATGTACTGTACCTGGGCACACTGTAACATTAATGGGTTGAGAGACGGAGGGTCCAATCACAGGAATGGGAACTAAAGGCATTGCCAGATCAGCTGAAATAGTTAGATTTACCACATTCTCAATCCACCACACAGAACTAGCCCAGAGGAGATATCTGTTCACCGTGGAACACTGCGTATACCAGGCTAGTGCACTGCTCAGTACAATCCAGCAAGCTTTCCAGAGTGGAACGCTACACAGATCATGTCAGAGTATATATCTTTAAACCATCTGTCGAGTATGGGAATCTGGGATAGAGACAAAATAAAACTGTTGATGCTGGAATCCAAAGTAGACAGCATGAAGCTGGAAGAACACAGCAAAACAGGCAGCATTAGGAGGTGTAGAGGTCGACCTGTCGGGAATAACACTTCTGCAGGAGTCCTGAAGGTTTACACCAGAAATGTCAAATTCCACACCCACTGATGCTGCCGGGCTTGCTGTGTTTGTCCCGCCTGTTCAGTGTGGGAAGCAGTGGAGCCCACACCCATGCATTGATCAATAAACCTGGATTAGATATCTGTCCATTACCGTGAGCTGTGCAGTCATCACCAATTTGCAACCTGGAGCAGTTACTCTCCCAGTATGTAGGACTGTGTACACCACCACAGTGCATTGATCTGTAAACCAGGAGCAGTTAGGCTCCCAGCATGTAGGATTGTATACACCACCCCAGTGCATTGATCTGTAAACCAGGAGCAGTTACCCACCCACAATGTAGGACTGTGTAGCCCACCCCAGTTCATTGATCTGGAACCCAGGAGCAGTTACCATTCCAGCATGTCGGACTGTGTACCCCACCCCAGTGCATTGATCTGTAACCCAGGAGCAGTTACCCTCCCAGCCTGTAGGTCTGTGTACGCCACCACAGTGCATTGATCTTGTAAACCAGAAGCAGTTACCCTCCCAGCATGTAGGACTGTGTACACCACCCCACTGCATTCCTTAGTAACACTGTGTTAGATCACTGCCCAGTGTGGGGAAACTTGCAGACCATGCTGGAAGTGACAGGATGTGCCGCTCCCATCCATTTACAGTTCCATAATCTCCATTGTGCCATGATAAGTGGGTGCTGTATGTGTGAACATCACTGCCAGAGAGAGATGGCGGGGGAATCAGTTTAAAAATCACTACATGGGAGATGTTTGGGAAATAGACAGAGATGGTGGAGACTCAGAGACAGTGTTATGGAAGAATGTGTCCCCAGGTTGCAGAATGCTGAAATGTAGACACTTCGATAGCATCCTGTAGCATGAACCAATCTTCCCAGGAAAGATGGTAAAAGGGATATTGGTGTAAGGTGAGATGGTGGAGAGCTTTCGATGAGCATTTGTTCTACAGGTTTGTAACTGGAAGTGGTTTCAACAGAATCTTTGACTCATTGAGCAGATTCTAACAATAGTTTGTCTCGGTGACATTTTCATTGAGTGACAGAGGGATCGTCCTCGCAAGGCTGAGCTAGTTTCCTGGTGCTATTTTATTGGAATCACTTAATTAACTACCCACCCCACCCCATGGTGTCCCTCATTCAATACCAGTCCGATTCTCCGACCCGTCATGGCTGGAGGTACTCACCATCGCCCGGGTACCCCTGGATATTGTATGATCCTGACACTGATTCCATCTTTAAAAGGACAATGGGCACACGGTTGAGCTTTCTCGGTTAGAAGCTGCCCTGCACATTCTACCCCGAGCATGGAAGATAAGGGGCAATTACACCACAGTTTGTCGACAGGGGCACGGAGGGCCTGGTGTTTGGGCTAGTACAGAGGGAGGCCATTCTCTTCCTAGAGGGGGCCACACCATCAGACCACCCTAGTATGGTCTGAGCTCAACACCCAGCTCAGTGTAGTATCTGCGGTCGGAAGAACTGTCCAGGAATACAAGACAAGCATCAATAACCTTTCCCACTCTGTCAAAGTAAGGATCACCGTATTCTCTCTGCTCCCTCACATTCACTGTGTATCTGTTATAGCACCGACTTCTGAACAAGGCTCATGCTCCACCACTCTCAGTGCTGCATGCAGCACCTTCCCTCTCCCTCTCTCTCTGACTCTGTCTCTATCTGTCTCACTCTATTTCTCTCTCTCTCCCTCCCTCCATTTACCCCCCTCCACTAATAACACTGTATGGATACAACACTGTGAACTGATTCCCTCCGGACCCCTCACCTACACTAACACTAACAGCAGGGCCACCCACTCCCATCCTCACGTCCTCCCTTTCTCCCATTCGAGGAGAAACAGCCTGGAATAGGACAGAAAGGGCCAAGATGGGTGGTAGAGTGCCCGATACCTGTTCCCTCACCCCCCGCCTCCCGCTATGTGGTACTAGCCGGAGAGGACAGGGACGCCTCGTGTGGAGATTCTGAAACATCCATGTCCCACCGACCGAGTAAGGAGCAATGTTCAGTGAAGGACAATTCTCACTTTAAACTCACTGGCAGTTCCGTTTACCCCCGGCACAACTTAGAAGCCGTGGCCCTGATGCCATCTCCCTTTTGTGTTGAGCTGGTACAAATGGAATCCCCACGGTCTCGGTGGGCAGGAGGGAGGGTTCACAACATATCGTCACCACTACCTCCCAGGAAGGGAACACACAGGCTCCCACTTACACCTCTTCCTGTAAACAGCTCAGATACTGAAACTAATCAGTGATAGTTACTGATCTTCTCACTTGTCCTGATATCTTCAATAATCTGTGCTCATAGACACGCAGAGCTCTCTGTTCCTGCAGTCTCTTTATAATGGCACAGCCTGTTTTAAACTGTCTTTCATTGTCTTTCCGACCAAAGTGCATCACCTCACACTGCTCTGCACTGATCCCCATCTGCCATACATCTGAACACTACACCAACGTGTGATTGCCCTGTTAGAGTTCCACACTGTCCTCCATAGACTTCAGAGTTCTTACAGGTTCGGTGCCATTTCCAAACATTGAGATTGTTATAGCGTCACAGTCCCCATGAAACAACTGAAGTCCTGCCCCACACACTCGAGTGTGAGCCAGTGAAATACTGATATATTCCAATGGACGGAGTCGAATAATGACATACTGTCAATGGAACACCAAAAATCCTGACACATACGAGACAGAGTGGATGAAATATACACAAAATACAGAGCAGAGAAATCCGGATAGGCTCCAATTAACTATATTCATCAGGGTATAATGTGATGAAGTTGAAAGTGTGGACTGTATTTTGAAGTGAGGGTGAATGCTGTTCTGAACTGAGAGCTGACAAGTACCTGTGATATGAGAGGATGGCAGACACAGAAACAGTATATTGCTGTCGAGCTGGAGTCGGGTAATAAGCAGTTAAGAGAAAGGGGGTCCCAGAGTTGTGAACAGTTGATGTAAAATGTTCACTTCCAGAGTGAAAAAATAAATTGATGTTTTATTTAAACATATTTGTCACTCATATTTTAACAGTTTATGAGGCGGATTGAGCATTTCTTTATGTTTTATATAAGTTGCCAGATGAGCTTCACGCACTGCGCTAACAATTCTTGTGTGTGTATCTGTGTGTCTCTGTGTTGGGCAGGCCTGACAGTCTCTGTGGTGTTTAAAGTGATGCAATGTCAGACTCAGCTGTCCTGCTCACGCAACTGCACAGGTATTGGCGGAGGGTGAAAACCAACAGGGATACATTCAGAGAGGGGGAAGGACAGGGCAGCTGCTCATAGTACATCTAAACTGATGATTTATCCATGTCCTTTAAACAATGTACCTGTCCCTGCTTTCACCACTTCCTCTGGAAGTTCATTCCACACACAAACCAGATTCTGTCTAAAATATTTACTTCTCATGACTTTTGTAAATCTTTATCCTCGCACCTTAAAATAGCCCTCAGTTTTGAATCCCCAACTCTAGGGAAAATACATCAGCCCTTCAGCTTCCCTGTACCCCTCATGTTTTATAAACCACTGTAAAGTTACCCCTTAATCTCATATTCTCCAGTGAAGAAAATCTCAGCCTACTTATAGCTCACTCCCTCCACTCCCAACAACATCCAGGTTAATCTCTTTTGAACCCTCTCCAGCTTAATAATATCAAGGTCAATAATATTAAAGTGAATAGTCATGGTATTTTCTCAGGGTGGGGGAGACCAAAACTAGAGGACATAAGCTTAAGATGAGAGGGGAACATTTAAAAGTGACCTAAGGGGCAGATTTTTCACCCAGAGGGTGGTGTGCCTAGGGAAAAAGCGTGCAGGATGACCAGACTGGACACAGTATTCCAGAAGAGGTCTCACCAATATCCTGTACAACCACAACATGACGTCCCAATTCCGATACTCAAAGGTCTGACCGATGAAGACATGTGTGCTAAACACCTTCTTAACCACACTGTATGAGATGCAAATTTTAAATAATTATACCTGACGGTCATGGTCTCTGTTATACAACACTGCCAAAGACCCTCCTCTTAATTGTAAAGAACCTACTCTTGTTTGATTTACCAAATCCAATACCTCACATTAATCCATCTGCCACCCCTCATCCCGTGTGTGATATTACTGTCACCTCACCATCCCCCTTCAATTTTAAGATACCCATCCCTCTCCAGGATGCCTGCACACTCCGACCTTTATTTCACAAAGGCCCTGATCTTGGTTTGTCTTGTGTGGCTAGGGGGAGGAGGGACAAATTGCATACACAGTCAGTGGGGAGGAGATGCTGGACAGTAATCGCCAGGCTGGTATCATTTCATGGTTTTAGGAAGAGGGCAGTCACACGTTAGAGGTGGGTTAAGAGTGATATATGTTTTGGGACCAGAAATTAAGCGCTTCCTTCGTCTCTGGTGTTCAGTAATAAATATCCATTTGAGACCCTTCATTGGGCAGAGTGTGTCTGCAGAATTTCTTTCCCTAACATTGCAGACTACAGATAATAGCAATTAAAGATGTTCATAGTTAATTTCGATAGCATAGCAAGTTCACTCAATATCCTACAGTTGAGACAAATATCTTGCATTTGTTTAACAATAGAAAATGTTTTGTGTAGTTCAGTAATGGTAACCTGATTAAAATAAATCCACACCGAGCTGAAGGCGGGCATTAAATATGACCCAAATTCTAGGTATGGTAGTGTAGTGGATAGTGTCCCTGTCTCTGAGCCAGAGCTCTGGATTTGATTCCAATTCCTGAACTTGTGTGGTAGTGTTCCTAGCTCTGAACTAGAAGGCCTGCTTTCAAGTCCTGCTTGTTGCAGAGGTATATCACAGCATGTCAGAACAGCGTGATGAACAAACACACGGGAAAATACTGTGACAGCTTTATGGGTATTGCTGAGTGATGCTAGTGTCCCTACCTCCAGGCACAAATGTCTCGGTGTAATTCCCACAGAAGTGTCTCAGGATACATCTGAACAAACTGATTAAAGTGGATTCAGAATTGTGACTTGATGGTGAAGGATGAGGTGTTAGTATTTCATTTCAGAATTTAGGCCCGGGATGACTGAAAGTACAGCCATTCGAGTTGATTGAAGTCACATTTCGCAGCAGCAAAGGTTTATAAAATCAGATTGGTCATGGATAGGGTGAGTAGTCAGGGTTTATCCCCAGGTTAGGGGCTTCCAAAACTAGAGGGCATTTTTTGAAAGTGAGAGGGGAAAGGTTGTGATGAGGCTGAAAGGGCACCTTTTTCACACTGAGGGTGGTGTGCTTATGGAATGAACTGCCAGAGGAAGTGATGGAGGCTGGTACAACTATAGCATGTAAAAGGCATCTGGATGCTGACAGACCTGCCGAGATTTTCAAGCAATTTCTGTATTTGTTACGAAATGCATTCATTTTAACACAGGTATTCTGAATGCATTAAATATTTTATTTTTAATGACGCAGGGCCATGTAAACATATTTCAAATTGACCAAGACCATTTTCTGCTTAGGGTATGGCTCCGTATATGACAACAACAATGGTGCACCTACATGGAACAGGGAATGTGATGGAGACACAGTTTGGACAATGTACAAGGATACCTCACATGGTCTAGTTTGGGAGAGAATCATATTACTGTGTGATTCAGCTCAGAGAGGGAGAAAATGTCATCTACCCGAGAAGGAATGGCCTCTTACACTCTCTCTCCTTCATTGTTCTTCATCACAGCAATGTGTGCGAGCTAAAAAAAAAAACGCTACAGTCGTCGTTACCATTCTTATTTTTATAGAATCCCTTCGGCCCAACAAGTCCATACCAACCTCCCAACCCATTCCCCGATATTTAACCCTGACTAATGCACCTTATCTAGAAATCCCTGAACACTACGGACAATTTAGCATGACCAATCCACCTAACTTGCACAGTTTGAGCAGTGGTAGGAAACTGGATCACCCACAAGAAGCTCACACAGAAAAGTGGAGAATGTGCAAACTCCATACAGACAGTCAACCAAGGCTGGAATCGAAGCCAAGTCACTGGTGCTTTGAGGCAGCAGTGCTAACCACCGTGCTACCCTTTGGGTGATCCTTGACCAGAATTCATTGGAATCTCCTCACTGCATAATGCAAAGGGAATTCAGCCAAATCCAACTCTCCCAGGATGGAATCCCATTGCTAGCAGCTGTGTGAGTACAATATCTTCAGAAGCAGAATAATGTTTTGGACAATCTCCCAATTTTTCCTTTTGTCATGAGTTCCAATAATATCTGGACAAAGTTATTTCAAATTAAAATTACATAGAGTGTGTGTGTGTGTGTGTGTGTTTCGGAAGGGAAATATTGATTGTATATTTGCAATACCCAAACAGTTTGCCATTCATCTTTCCATCATAGTTTGAGTAACATTGCTCTGGATCATAAACGTGTTGTTTTAGCAATTAAAGAAACTAGCCTGGCTTGTACCTCAAACTGACCCTGACCCTGTCTGAGACCGATATCATCGGCCATATCACAAACCTGGTTACATTTAACATTTGTTGTGAGCATGGAGGAGTGGGACTAGAAAAGTAAACAGTGACCCAAAAGGCCGGGGAACAATAGACCAGTGAGCCTGATCTCAGTGGTGGGTAAGTTATTGGAGGGGATTCTGAGGGATAGCATTTACATACATTTGGGAAGGCAAGGGCTGATCGGGGTAGACAACGTGGCTTTCTGCATAGGAAATCATGTCTCACTAATTTGGTTGAGTTTTTTGAAGAGGTGACAAAGAAGATCGATGAAGGCAGTTTGGTAGACATTGTCTATATGGACTTCAGCAAGGTGTTCATTTAAAGAAAAAAGAGCAAAGAAAATTTACAGCCCAGGAACAGGCCCTTCGCCCTCCAGGCCTGAGCCGATCCAAATGTACTGTCTAAATCTGTCGGTCAATTCCTAAGCATCTGTATCCGTCTGCTCCCCACCTACTCATGCATCTGTCCAGACGGATCTTAAATGAATCTACCGTTCCTGCCTCGACCATCTCTGCTAGCAACGCGTTCCAAACGCCCACCACCCTCTCTGTGAAGTCCCGCGTGTATCCCCTTTAAACTTTCAACCTCTCACTTTGAAAGCACGAAATTCCGTTATTGAATCCTTAACCCTGGGAAAAAAACATGTTTCTATCCACCCTGTCTACACCCTTCATGATTTCGTAAGCTCAATCAGGTTCCCTCCTCAATCTCCTTTTCTTCTAGTGAAAATAAACCTAACCTACTCAGCCTCTCTTCATAGCTAATATTTCATTCTGATTGGTAGACAGATTAGTAAGTTTCAGTAACATGGGATACAGGGGAAGCTAGTCACAATTGGCTTGAAGGAAGAGGGATATTTTTCAGACTGGAGGCTTGTGAGCAACAGTGTGCTGTAAGAATTAGTAATGCGCTCATTGCATTTCATCATTTACGTAAAGGATTTAGATGTGAATATCGGAGCCATAGTTAGTAAGTTTACAGATTACATCAGAAAGGTGGCGTATCCCTCTGCTCAGAGTACAACAAGACAACAAATAGATGGGACAAAGGGGCAAGGAGTGACAGATGAAGTTTAATTTAGATAAATACAAAGTTTTGCATTTTGGGAAGGCAAATAAGGGCAGAAATAATACACTTAATGGTAAGGTCTTGGGCGTGTTGTGAAACAAAGGGACATCGGGCTGCAGGTACATTGTTCCTTGAAAGTGGGGTCGCAGGTAGACAGTGTGGTGCAGAACACATTTGGCACATTTGCCTTAATCAGTCAGAGCATTGAGTATAGGAGTTGTGGTGGTATGTTGTATCTGTCCAGGACGTTGGTGAGGCCACTTTAAGAATACTGCATACAACTCGATTGTCTGCAGAAATGACTTACACAGATGCCCCAGGACTGGAGGTTTGAGCTTGAGGGAGAAGTTGATTAGGTTGAGTTGTTTCTCCCTGGAGTGTTAGAGGTTGCGGGGTAACATTATAGAGCTTTATAAAACCACCAGGGGCGTGGATATTCTGAACAGCCATGTTCTGCTCCCCAGGATAGGGGGGGGTCCAGAACAAGAGGGCATAGGTTGGAGGCGAGAGGGTGAATGATTTATAAGGGACCTGAAGGTAAATGTTTCACACAGAGAGTGGTGTGTGTACAGAAACTGCTGTCAGAGGAAGTCGTGAAGGCGGTTACAGTTGCACATTTAAAAGTATCTGAGAGGAGGGATATTGGCCAAATGCTGGCAAATGGGACTGGATCAGATTTGATATCTGATCGGAGTGAACAGATTGGACTAATGGGTCTGTTTCTGTTCTGCATGACTCTCTGTTTCTACAAGAGGGATGACAAAAAATTCTGAAAGGACCTTTCAAGTCGCAATTCTCTTCACTGGAAGTTTATCGTGCCTCTATGTTCACATTGATTGAAAGCTGCATTACTTAAATATTTGACAGAGAAATGAGTCACGCATAATGGGACGCAGACAGGAAAGTGAGGCTGAGACCACAACCTGATCAGCCACAATCTTAGTGCTTGGTGGAGAAGGCTCAAAGAATCTCATGACCCACTCCTGTTCCTCAGTCCCAAGTTTCTGTGTTCCATTCAGCCTCTCAAACCTGCTAGACAGGAGCAGTGGGAGGCTACTTACTCTTATAACCTGATGCACATACACAGAGGAGACCATTCGGCCCTTCAAGACTGTCACACACGCTTTGAGGTGATTTGGGAAATGTAATTGGAAAACCCATGCTGGGTAGGAAAGTGACCGCTCATCTCTCTTTCCAGAGAGTCCCCTCTCTGCAACTTGTGCTCCATTTGTTCGGCATGTTATAGACCCAAACTCACTGTGAATACAGCCCATATACGTCACCCAGAAATGGGTCACAAAATCCTCTTGTCTCCCTGGCTGCGACATTCAATAACAGAACGTTCATGAAAATAACACCCACTAACTTTCCAATAACAGAATGTGAGAACATCAGAAACAGGGGCAGATCGTTCACTCCCCAGGCCTGCCTTGATCTTCACTAAGATCATAACTGATCTGCTCTTGGTCTCAAATCGTTTTTCATACCCAATTCTTCATAGCCCTCAACTCTCTGACAGGTCAATATCCATCTAGCTCCTCTGCAATACTTTCATTCATCTTGAGAAGAGAAATCCTGACATTAAATACCACCCGTTTGAAGAAAATACTTGCTGCTCCGATAACTAATGGCCTATTGATATGAACAAAAGAGGTTGACACAAGTAAAATGACTGGCCCTGATATCAAAGCAGTGGTTGCCTTCTGTGGACATCAAGGAGCTTAACAAAACTGGACTTAATGGGAATCAGGGTTAGTTCTCCACTGTTTGGAGTCAAACAAGGCACAAAGGAAGATGTTCATCATCTCAATTCTGGGTCACTTCTGTGGGAATTCCTTAGGGTAGCTTCCTCTTCAGCTGCTTCATCAATGTCTCCCCGACCCACCCTCCCCATCATAAGATCAGAAGTGGATGTGGTCACTAAAGATTCCACAATGTTTAGAACATTTTGTCCCCCCTCAGCTCCTGAACTGGTCTGTGTCCATGTATAGCAAGACCCAGACTCCACTGAGACTTGTGCTGTTAAAGGGTCCGTAACATTCACGTAACAGCACTGCCTGACACTGCACATTGCCACAGTAAAATAAGAGTTCATTCAGCACCCCACGCTGCTTTCATAGGAATATGAGGAAGCCATTCCGCCCATTGACACTATTGGAGAAGAACAGGGACAGCCCATTCAGTGCCTCCAGCATATTTTTCAGGAAGAGAAGGAGTCTAGTGTGATGGGCCACTCCAGAGTCCCTCGAAAATATTTGAAGGTGGTAGCCTAGATTCTAATGTTTTCTTATTTTAAAAGAAATGTAAAGTGTCTGTTCCAGATGCAATGTGACTGGTCAAACTACTCAGTGGTAAGCAAAACACCATTTATTTCAACATGAAAGATGAAACAAAACCAAAGAAAGGGTAATTTAGAATAACGTAATTTTATTGGACAGTTTAACAGAATAATAGATTTAGGAGCTATTACTAATGAACTATACCAACATAGGAAACTCCCATAAACACATCCCTTGGCAAAAAGAAAAAATCAGACACAGAATGTCACAAATATTTCTCCAGTCCAGGAGTTAAAAACGGCATCAAGAGAAAACTCAGAGAGAGTAGCAGCCAGGAGGCATTCACTGACGCTTCCAACTCTGTTGAGACCCCTATAGTTTCTGAGAAACCAAAACCCAGAGATCCTAATTTGTGAGAGCTGGCCAAACCCATTCAGTCTGCGTTAAAATAAACGCAAGACCTCCCTCGCTGTTTATTCAAGTGGTCTTAACTAGCCAGTCTGGTAACAACTGTTCAAACTCGCTCTTAAAATAAACCAGGACAAAATAACCTCTTAAAGCTGCAGCATTGTCACACTAGTCAGTACATCGAGCTGTCAAACAGGAATCAGGGGTAACCCAGTCAGGCCCTTGGCCCTGTCCAATCGGACGAGGAAGAAGCCAGTCAGTCCCTTGAGCCACTTATACAGGAACAGAAGGAGGCCATTCCCACCTCAATGCACTTACACGGGAGCAGAATGAGGTAATTTGTGCTGATTCCTGATTAATGTCTTATGCCCAAAATGTCGATTCTCCTGCTTCATGGATGCTACCTGACCTGCTGTACTTTTCCAGCAATCGACTCTCTACTCTGATCTCCAGCGTCGGCAGTCTTAAGTGTCTCCTAATTGATGCTCCAACATGATGAACAAGTGGAGCAGAGGCTGCACAGACAGACTGCTCCACATTGTTCCTCGTGGCTCCGTTGCTGATGATATGCACATGGGACTTTCACGTGGTTTTCTCGCGGTGAGGAGGGAATCCATATGTCTTGTGTTCAGTCTCAAGAAGGCATCTTTCATCCCTGAAAAGACAACGTGATGTTCGCCATGCAGGGCGGAAGCTAGTGAAAATGGCTACCTGTTTCAGATGGAAAGTATTGTGGCTGCTGTTGGGGTTTGTGAGCAACATGACGTTCAGTGCGGGTTCACACGCTGACTGCACAATAACATGCGGAGGGTTAATTAAGACATATAAACTATTAGGAAAGCCACGTTAGACTGATGAATGGACTCTCTTAGATCAAATAATGCCCATCTTGTTCACGTTGATCTTGTCTAGTGCACGTCCTTTTCAGTGTAATCTGTATGCCTTACTCTGTCCAAGCCGATTTCCACCCGATAATCTGTCTGGCCATGCTTACTATGACCTGCCTCCACTGCTCATAAATAAAGCATTTCCCTGTACTGAGGTACACGTGACAATCAATCCTGGGTAAAGTATAGAATTTCTCACCCTGTCAATGTCTGTTTTGGAAATAAGTGATCGCTGCCACTCCTCGTGTTTCAGCATCAACTTTTCGACATCTCTCACAGCTCCACAGATTAAACACTCAGCTTATTCACTCTATCGTAATGTTACCATCACCTGTGTCTGTGGTAAGGAGAGTATTCCTTACAAAGGAGATCAAATCTGTACAGAGTGCCCCAAATGTTCTCTCAGCAAGGCTCTACAACAGCAGGAAGATCGCTTTACTTATATACTCGAATCATCTTACAATGAAGGACAGCATACCATTGACTGCACCCATTACTTACACAGGGTTTGATTTTGAGCAGTCAGTATATACTTGTGAGTGGGAGATCATGCTTCACAAATTTGTTAGAGTTCTTTGATGAAGTGACCAAGAAGGTTGATGAGGACAGAGTAATAGACGTATTATCCATGGATTTCAGTTAGGCCTTTGATAAGATTCCACAGGCAGGCTGCTCAGGAAGGTTCCATCATGTGGTATGCAGGGGGAACTGGTCAGTTGGATACACAGTTGGCTTGATTGTGGGAAGCAGAGGGTTTCGTGGAAGGATGCTTGTCAGACTGGAGGCTGGGTCCATAGTTTTTTTTTATCTATGATTTGTTTGAGAAATGTACAAGGCATGATTAGTAAGTTTGCAGATGACATTAAACTAAGTGGTAGCGTGATCAGTGAGGACGTTTATCAGAAATTGCAGCAGGACCTTAATCAGGTGGGGAAGTGGGCCGAGAAATGGCAAATGGAATTTGAAATAAATGTGTGAGGTCTTGCAATTTAGAAACTCAGATCTAGGTAGGAGTTTCACGGTGAATGGGCGGGCCTTAAGGGGTGCAGTGGGCAGGCAGACCTTGGCATTCAGTTACACGGTTCTCGGAGAGTGGAGTCACAGGTAGGCAGGTCAGTGAAGAAGGCTTTTGGCACAGTGACCTTCATCAGGCAGGACATTGAGTATAGAAGTTGGGAATTAATGTTGTAGTTACACAGGACTTCGGTAAGGCCGCACTTCGAGTGTTGTGTTCAGTTTTTATGACGTTGTTTTAAAGTGGATGTTATGAAATTAGAAAGAGTGAAGAAGAAATTTACAAAGGCGTTGCCAGGACCCAATCGTCTGAGTTATAGGGTGAGATTGGACAAGCTATGACCTTTTCTTTAGAGTGTAGGAGACTGAGGGGGTCCGTTATAGAGCTGTATAAGATCACGAGAGGTATGGATAGTGTTAATGCTCTGAGATTTTTTACAAGAGTTAGAGAATCGAGGATTAGAGGGGATCAGTTTAAGGTTAGAGAGGAAGAAATAAAGGGGAACCTGAGGGGCCACTTCTTCACACAGAGAGCGAGTACATAGATGAGCTGCCAGCAGATGTGGTTGAAGGGGGCACATTAACAACATTTCAAAAGCATTTGGATAAATATGTGGACAGGAAAGGACTAGAAGGATATGGGTCAACTGCAGGGAACTGGGGTTAGCGTGGATGGACATTTACAAGGTGGAGTCGATCCCACTGTTAATTAAAACCAATCACCCAGAAAAGCTCGCTTCACCTCATAATCTGTTAAAATATGAGTGACACAGATCTCCTACATTCCACTATTTAAACAAAAATTAACAAGTTCGATTCTTAACTTTAATAGTGAAAACGAAACAACAACTATTCACAACTGCAAGCTCCTCTTTTCTTAACTACTTATAATCTGACTCCAACTCGGTAAAAGTATGCTGTTCCAACAACCCACAACTTAAAAATTACAATCTCAAGACCACACAGTCTCCATCTTCCCCGCTGTGTTCACTCTTCCAGCTGATGATCTCCCTGGGTCATGTTTTTTTTACTGCAAGTAGGTTTGACATGAGCATGTGTTTTTGATAGAGAATTTTTGAGATGGCCAGTTAGCACTCCTGCTCCACAGCAGTTACTCTATTGTTGGATGGAAGTGGCTCTCCCTCTAGTGTTCAAAATGCTGGATTTATGTACTCCCCATGATACAATATTTCTCATAAATTGATTGCTTTCCAGGTGTCCTAGCAAGAATATTCAAATTCTGTTGGCTTCTGGTATTCTGAGCGTTATTTAAACACTTTGGTTGTATTTGAATTGCTGTCAAAACAGCAACCAAAACCCAGGTATCCATTTCCCAGCTAATGGTGACATGTGGAAAAGCCTGACATTTAACTGGCATCTGTGGCTGTACTTTCTATTCAGCAAAACCCGTTCTGACTTAAAGTGACCAGACATGCTTTAGGCTTCATGACACATCCCCACTTCAGAAAAGTAAAGTAACCATCAGAATGAAAAGATTGCATCATTCCTTTTCCTCTAATTCTTAATCCCATTAATATGAAATACAAAAACATTAATCTCAGTTTATAACATTCATATTAATTCTGCACACCTATATAACACTGGAAAAAGTCAAATCTTATCGAAACCTTTTCCTTTAAATCCGCGATAACACATCTGCTATCACATTTTAGGACCCACAGCATGGACATTTTGTAAGTTTAAAGTCGGTAACATAAAACTCCAATGAAATGGTCTCATACTTTGGTCTTTAAATATTCCAAAAAGACGAGAGGTTTGTCATTGTCCAAAACCATCTCCGACAATTTGTTTTTCATATAAATATTAAAATATTGTCAGGCCAGTCCGAAACTTAATCATTCTTTTTCAATAATGGAGATTTTGTACATTTTTTCTCTGGTGGATATTGAGTGTTTTCGACAAGTAGCCAATTGGCCATTCAATTCCATCATCACGTTTCTGTATCAATACATTTCCAACCCCTATATCCCTCGCAATTAACACAATTTTCAAAGGGTTTCAAATGTTTGGTGTATCTAAACCTGATGCAGTAATTAATCCTGCTTTAAAATGCCTCGTGGCATTGTTCTGTCTACGACAATTCTGTGATCTTCTTTCGTCAATCCAGCAGCGGTGCCAATTCGATGATGAGATTTGCAACAAACTTCCGATAGTGTCCACTCAGTTCCAAAAATCGAAGCAATTCTTTCTTCGAAGCTGGTCGTGGAAATTCCTCAAAGTCTTTCGTCTTTGTGTTCAATGGGACCAACCTTCCATATCCAATGTAATGTCCCAAGAACGTCACCACTGCCTTCGCGAATTTTGATTTCTTCAAGTTTATTTTTAGCAAGTTTGCTGCTTGCAATCCTTCAACATGTTCTGCCAACTGTAACATGTGAGCTTTCAATCACTTGCTAAAGATCACTACATCATACAGATAAACTGCACAATTTGTTGATCTGGCCACAACTTGGTTTCTGAGTCTTAAATGTGGCTGGAGCATTATTCATTCACGTGACATACTTGATAACGTTTTTGTCATCTCTGGTATCTTCAGCAGATAGTTTAACTGACTAAACATTTTGTTTTAACTTGGTAGCGGCCACTTAACCTGGCTTTGAAGAGATTTCCTACCACTGGTGGCAATACTAATGCGTCACCCCCACGGGAAATCATCAAAGTTTCAGAGATTTTATCTGCCACCTGCTTCATTCCATGGTGTGCACTTTTCAGGTGCTATTTAGCTAACTCGCCTACTCCATCTAATCTCTACCTCACCTCACGTACACAATCCAACTATGAAATCTCCGACTTCGGTTGTCAATTTATATTTAACTAACTTCAAAGACATCTCATTTCATGTACAAATATTAACTCAAAGGAAGTAAACTGAGTAGATTTATATGGCAAACAATTTAATGGGCCACCTTTATCCCAATCATTTGGGTAATGCTGACAGGATGCTGTTAACACGGTCTTCCGTGCCAGATGCTAACTTTCCAAGGCTCCCTGGGATTCACAATGGACCGTATCTGATTTGACGTGCTATATATCGAAGCTATCCACGACTTCGTAAAACAGCTGAGCAGTAAAATGAGACCTTTGGTCTGACTGAATCTCTCTGGGTAGGCAACAGCGAGAAAAGTAAGCTACCAACTCCTCCAACTCCCTTTTTGCCTTAACACTCTGTAATGGAATTGCCTCTGGAAATCTGGTAGACACATTGTGGTTAGAAAATATTAGTTTCCACTTTTATTTTAGAAAGTGGAGCTACACAATTAACCATAACCCAGGTGAAAGGTTCCTTGAATGCAAGAATTGCCAACAAAGGTGCTGGTTTTATTACTGCCTGTGACGTACCTACCATTTGGCATGCATCACATGTAAAACAAAAATTAACCACGTCCTTGTGCATTCCAGGCCACTTGAAATGTTTCTGTACCTTAGCCTGAGTCTTCCATACACCTAGATGACCGCCTGAAATTAGTTCATGTGCGACCCGTAAAAGTGTATGCTACCGGTAACACAATCTGGTGCACTTCGGCCCAGTTCCCTTCTGCATTAACCTGGCGTGATCTCCATTTAAATTTTAGGATTCTATCTTTAAATTAATAACGTTCGATACTATATTCTGATTTTCTTTTCTGTCTGTGTGCATTTGTATGTGTTTGTGTATGTGTGTTTATATACATCTGTTGTAAATCCATTAGCCTTTCAGGACTAAACACCACTGCCTGACCCTCTGCCTGTTCAGGTTTTGTTTCCTGCACCGAGACATCAAACAGGGTGTCAGGTAACTGCACATCAACTCCTTTGGCTTTTTCTTTTGTTTTTCCTTCCTGCTGTAACTTATGACAGTGGGATCTTGTCACTACATGGTCTGAAAAAATTCCTGGGCATTTTTCTTTAACTCCCTAGTTCCCCAGTCTTTCTTTGACTTCTCCAACACAAGGGGTGTTTCTCCCACATTGCACCCTTCTAAATCGTTCCCGAGAACAAACTGTAATCCTGGAATTGACATTCTGTCAATCACTCTCACTGTTACTTCCCCAATATTGATTTGGCACTCCAACCTGATGTTACACATGGCAATGCTTAATTTCTGTCCCCATTCCACAAATTATCACGGTCTTGAGTGACATGTCAATAAGAGTGAAATACTTCCATCACTTACTATTGGAGGCTGAGAGAAAGTGAGGGCTGCAGATGCTGGAGATCAGAGTTGAACAATGTGAGGCTGGAAAAGCACAGCAGGTCGGCAGTATCCAGGGGGCAGGAGAATTGACATTTCAGGCACATGTCCTTCATCAGGAAAGTGGGGGTAAGGGAGTGGAAAGTGGGCTGAGAATTAAATAGGAGGGTGGGGGTGGAGCTGGGTGGGAGGTAGCTTGGAAGGTGATAGGTAGATGCAGGTGGGGTGTGATGGTGAGAGGTCGGAGAGGAGAGTGAAGTGGATAGGTGGTAGGACAGCTGGAACTCTCAAACTATACAGCACTAAAATCGATTTCACCAATTTCCAAATCTCCCCTCCTCCAACCACATCCCAGATCCAAACGTTGAATTTAGCACCGCCCTCTTGCACTGCTTTAAATGTCCATCTTCCTTCCCACCGACCCACTCCACTCTGCCCTCCGACATATTACTATCACTCCCACCTACAACTTCCCATCGCGTTCCCAGTGACCCTCACGCCAGCCCAGGCTCCTACCCTCCTATTTATCTTTCAGCCCCCTTGTC
The DNA here is from genome assembly GCF_037043375.1 of Chiloscyllium plagiosum. Taxonomy (NCBI): domain Eukaryota; kingdom Metazoa; phylum Chordata; class Chondrichthyes; order Orectolobiformes; family Hemiscylliidae; genus Chiloscyllium; species Chiloscyllium plagiosum. The sequence continues at coordinate 52,555,543 of NW_028270171.1, forward strand.
CCCAAGCCACACTCCTGACGATGGATTTATACTGGATATGTCGATTGTCCTGCTCTTTGCATGCTGCCTGATCTGTTGTGCTTTTCCCGTGCCCCACTTCTCAACTTTTCGAGACTGAACAGATCCCGTATCTCACAAAATTATAACTTCTTGTCTTTCTTTTCCTATTCTTTCTGAGTAAACTTCATCCACAGAGGCGAATTCGTTCAGAGATCAGGCACTGCCTCCATACCCAGCCCCTGCCTCGGCTGTGCACTCTTCTTCACCTCCTCGGATCCACTTGGGGTCTCCTTTACCAGTTTCACTAATGTCACTGGCTTAGCCTCTTCTGCGCATCTTTTCCCAAAGTGTCTTCCTTCAACGCCCAGCACTGTGTGTCCCAGCTGACAGCAGTGAAAACACCTTTTTCCCAGTGCCCTTCTGAAACCATCGGCAGTGCAATTGACTGTGTTCCACTCGCTTATAGTGAGAACACCTGAGGCCTTTCAAGTCCTTTCAACCCCCTTATTCTTTCACCTGTGGTAAACTATTGCCAGTGTGCTCTATTGTTCGCTTTGTAGTGCAGGATCGCCCCTTCTCCCAATTTTTATCCCTCACAGTATGAAAATCCTCCCCGAAGCTAAATTTCATCTTTTGCATCAATGCGTATTTACCTGCCATTCCTGCCTCGCTTCTCATTTGTTGAAATTTCTGTTCATTCACATGAATTCTTGCCATCTCTGGAAGTGAGTCTTTAAAGTCCTCCAGCAGAATAACCTCCCTTCGAGCCTCACAAGTCTTAGCCATTTTTAAGGCCAGCACCCATCTATCAACATGTCTGAGTTGAATTCTTTCCAATGCAACATAAGTCTGACTTGGTTCCATCTCTATATTTTCTAACCTTTTATCTATATTCTTCTAGTACCAATGCATAACTACTCAAATTAGCCAGTTTGACATCTGCGTAATCTCTTGAACCCTCATCTGACAGCGCTGCACATACCTCACTATCTGTGCCCACCAGCTGAGTCGGAACTAGCATTACCCACAAGTTCACTGGACACACCATCTGCCGAGCCATTATTTTTCAAATGAAATAAAAACAGATTTTCTCATTTTTCTCACCGAAATATAGCAATGTATTAACATTGCTGTATACGTCACTACGTTCTCTCTTCATCTCCATCCTGTTAATTTAACTTTCTTTTCTAATTTGCAATTTCTGAATTTCAAATTCTCTCTCTCTTTTTCCTCTCATTCCCTTTATCTTTCTTCTCCTCTGTTTCCGTGTCTTTTTTCATCTTCTAACTCCAGTTGCCACGTATGCAATTTAAGTTTTTTTCTCATTCTACTGCAGTTGCCTGTTTCTCTCACACATTAAAGTTCTTGACTGACTCCATTAAAATTTCAACTTTCCTTTTATCCCTGGTTAAATCCAATTCCAACCTATTTGCTAATTCTAAAAATATTTTTCTTCTGTCTATTTATTCTTCCTTGGCAAATTTGGGAACCTCTTTAGTAATGTTAAAAGCCATTTCTCTCACTTTTAATTTAACCAACCACAAGGTAACAAAATTAAAGGAACTTCCCCACCGGTTTTATTTGAAGATCTAGGTCACTAATTGCCACGTGTTGGAATTTGCTGGGACCTTTTGTACCCAACTCTGTTCAAGTCTGTCCAAATCCCATACGGCAAGGCCCCAAATTGTTATGACATCAATATCGTACCCCTCTGTTCATGGAAATCACACACCCAGAAAAACTCACCTCACTTCGTAATCTGTTACAATGAGCGACAGAGAACTCCCGAATTCCACTAATAAATGAAAAAAATATCAATTTATATGCATGCAAGTTAGCTCGCTGAACTTGAAGATTTGTTTTCAGAGGTTTCGTCGCTATGACTAGGTAACATCATCAGTGAGTGTCTCTGATGATGCGCTGGTGGTATGTCCTGCCTCTCTATTTATAGGTCTCGGTTTCTCATGGTGGGTGATGTCATTTCCAGGTTTCTTTTTACAAGAGAAGGTAAGTAGGATCTAAATTGATGCGTTTATTGATGGACTTCTGGTTAGAATGCCATTCCTCTAAGAATGACCTTGCGTGTCTTCGTTTGTGTGTGTGTTGTCCCAATCAAAGTTGTGCCTTCCTTTGTCAATATGTATGGAACATCGTGATAGTGGGTCATGTCTTTTGGTGGTCAGTCGGTGTTCATGTATCCTAGCAACACGACAACAGGACCATTTCATTGGCGGAAAAACGATTTTGTATACACTGTTTAATGAATGTGTGTGCAGATAAGTAACATTTTTCATATGTGCACAACAGCCTAAATGAACAACGGAGACTCAGTTATCGATAAATGATGCACATGACGTATAAATTGTATAAAACATTATTTGATGCTCATCTAATGTGATATGTTCCCCTTCTCTCAATGTTCCCTCCTTTTCTGGAATTCTCGACTCTAATCTCTCATTCTTATCAGGATGTGTGTTATAAGTTCTTGCTTCTGGTATCCCAACTTATTTCAGTTAATCCCCTTTCTACCGGGACTTCAATATATTGGCCTGCTAGGTTCTTTCCAAAGCTCGTGTCTGTCATATTATTGGATTAAAATTCTGAATCAGACCCAGCATTTGAACACATTACTCTGTTGTCCATGCACTTTACAAATGACCACAGCACATAGGATTTGCCAAAAATTGAGGGATGTACATCTCCTTCTTTCAAGAATCTAGTTTTGTCATTTTTCACATTTCCTCATCTATATCCTCTCTCCCGTTCTCTCTTTGTATCTAGTTAAGAAATTTACCAATTATTCTCCGCGTCCCTTCTCTGTAAACTCCTTCTTTCGCTTTATACCTATTGGTCTCTTATCGAATTAATATGTTTATAAGTGAGTAACATAATTACAAAGGCATGCGGCAGGAGCTGACCAGAGTTAATTAGAAAGTGAGCCGAGCAGGGCTGACGATGGAACAGCAAAGGCAGGAATGTCTATGGATATTTCGGAGGATATTAGAAATTCATCCCAAAGGAGCTGAAATATACTCATGGGAGGACAATGCAGCCATGAGTGATAAGGCATCAAACCAAAAGAGGAAACATACAATGTGGTGAGTATTCATTGGCTCTGAAATTACATAAGGCAACAGCGAGAAAAGCAAGCTACCAACTCCTCCACCTCCCTTTTTGCCTTAACACTCTGTAATGGAATTGCCTCTGGAAATCAGGTAGACACATTACATAAGGCTAATATCACTGACACTGCAGAGCTCTTAATCATGTTCAGGGAGAGAAACAGAGGGAAACATATTCACGTTAAACACAGAAGATGGTATTACACAAGGTAAAAAGATTCAGATGAATTAAACAATTGAATTACAATCAGTTAATTGGTTTTGCAGAATGTGTCAGATTGGAAGCTTGACCCGGGGAGAGACCCTCAGCAGAATGAGAGTAAGAAAATCAGAAATAAAAATGTGTTGCTGGAAAAGCGCAGCAGGTCAGGCAGCATCCAAGGAACAGGAGAATAGACGTTTCGGGCATAAGCCCTTCTCCAGGAATGAGGAAAGTGTGTCCAGCAGGCTAAGATAAAAGGTAAGGAGGAGGGACTTGGGGGAGGGGTTCTCCTCCTAAGAAAACCAGAAACCAGAGTAGGTCACTGAGTGCAGGGCTGGTGGGTGAATTGGTCTCGATGTGAACTAAGGGACAGAGAGCAAAATTGCATTGCAGATATTGCAGCTCAAAACTGCGTATTTATGTAGTGCTATAGACCATAGCAGCAGGAGAAGCAGAACAATATTCAACCACAACCTGTAACATTTTGGCTAGGGATAATCTCCTCAGTCTATCACTACCATCAACACAATCTATGTTTCAGTAATGACTGTGGGTGAACATGTCATGGTCAGAACCATGTGAACCTAAACCTGATGCTAGCCATTAAAGCTACCGCACTTGACCAACAAATCTGATCGAAGCTCTGCAGTCCTGCCACATTATTTCATAAATGCTGATGAACGATTAAACAAATGACTGGAGGACAGGATTCCATAAATATACCCGGACTACATAACAGAACTGCCCTGTACACCAGTGTAAAACACAAGGATGTAGTATCTGCACCATTCTCAGCCAGAAGTGTTGAGTTGATGATCCACCTCACCCTCGCCATGATACCCACAGAATCACAGATGCCAGTCTTCAACCAATTCGATTTGCTGCCAGTGACATAAAGAAACATCTGACCACAGAATGTACGACAAAGGCAATGGTCCCTGACCCGATTCCTGCAATTGGACTGAAGCCTTGTGCTGTGCAACAAGTTGTGTCCCTGGGAAGCTGTTTCATTCCAGCTCCAACTCTGACATTTCCCTGGCAATGTGGAAAATTACTCAGCTGTGCCCAGTTCTCTAAGAGAGGAGTAATTACAATCTGACCAATTACTACGCCCTCAGGCCCATCACGATAGTCAACTTGGTGGGAGTTTTATTTGACAGAGCTGTCAAGCAGCACAGAAATAATCAGCTCGGTGTGGTTTCCGACAGGTCCCCATGTGGAGATGGTGCTGTTTTGGAAATGTCACTGGATTACTAATCCAAACCAGGATAATTCTCGGCAGCTGATGGAAGTTTAAAGCAATTCATAAAATATTAAGATGCAAAATCTGGTGTCAGTAACAGTGACCTTGAAGTCAATGTCGATTTTAAACTCCAATTTGCTGTACTAACATAGTTTCCGAAAGTAAATTTCCCGTGCTTTTCTGGTCTGGCCTAAAAGTGACTCCAGACACACAGGCATATGATAATATCCTAAATGGTCTCTGAATCGCCCAAGTAATACAATCTATTGTATCAAACTGCTTTAAGTTCTTAAAGGATAAACCTGGACCGAACACCCAGCACCAGTCTCAGTATTGGAAAAGGGAACAGGAAACACAGTCCTGTTGACCCTGCAGAGATCACCTTCCTAACATCCGAGAGCTTATGACAACATTTACAGAGCTTTCCCACAGACTGCACAGAAAGATCGGAAAAATGTAGGCCACTCAACACATTGAGCCTTCCTCATTTTTGTTCATGATCAAACATCTCCAAACCACGACAAGCAGACCAAACACAGCCAGAAACCCTGATCAGCTTACCATACATCAAAGAAATTTCAGAAATGACAGTCAGAATACAAAGACCCCTCGGAATCCTAGTAGACCCAAACCCACCAACACTCTCAAACAAAAACTAGCAAAATTAAAAGACCCAGTACATCCCATGGACAAAACCAACGTCGCCTACAAAAGTCCATGTAAGGACTGCCACAAACACTACGTAGGACAATCAGGAAGAAAGTTAGCCACCAGGATACACGAACACCAGCTAGCCACAAAAAGACACGACCCTCTCTCCCTCGTAGCCTTACACACGGATGAAAAAAAAACACCATTTCGACTGGGACAACACATCTATCTTTGGACAGGCTAAGCAAAGACATGCCAGAGAATTCCTCGATGCCTGGCACTCCACCCACAACTCCATAAATAAATACATAGATCTAAATACCCTCTCTCAACCCCTCAGAAAACGAACACGAAATGACATCACCACAAACCCCAGCTACCCCATCCTGGACAAACAAAGAAATAGAAAGCAGGAGACAACAGCTTCGCTTCACTTGGAGGTCGCCACTGAAGATGTTACCTAGCCAGGTAATGAAACGTCAGGATATCAAACCTACAGATCAAAGAGCAAACCTACATCCGAAACCTGAACCTGAGCTACAAACCTTCACAAACCTTGCAACAATCTTCCTACGTGTCAGGTACGATTCTAACCAGCGGGGAGCTTGCCCCTGATACCCATTGATTCCAGTTTTGTTTACGCCCCTTGATACCACACTTGGTCGAAGGCAGCTTTGTTTTAAAGGGCTGTCACTCTCACCCCACCCCTGGAATTCAGCTCCTTTGTCCATGTTTGAAACACGGTAATGAGATCAGGAGCTGAGTGATCCTGATGGATCCCAAACTGGCGTCATTGACCAGGTTATTGCTGAGTAGATGCTGCTTGAAAGCACTGACACCTCCCATCACTTTACTGATGATCGAGAGTGGACTGATGGGTTGGTAATTGGCCGGATGGGATTTGTTCTGCTTTTTATGTATAGGAGATACTTGAGTAATGTTCCACATAATCTTGGAAGTGTCGTTGTTATAACGGTATTGGAACAGCTTGGCGAGGGCCGTGACAAGTTCTGGAGCACAACTTTTCCGTACTATTGCCAGAATGTTGTCAGTGTATGTACCCTTTGGGGTATCCAGTGTCTCCATCTGAATTTGGATATCGCGTGGAATGAATCAAATTGCCTGATGACTATTTACTGAATTGCTGAGGACGACTGGAGGAGCCTGAGGTGGATCATCCACTCAGCACTTCTGACTGAAGATTATTGCGAATGCGTGAACGTTATCTTTTGCACTGAAGTGCTGGGATTTTCCATTATTAAGGATGGGGATACTTGTGGAATCTCCTCCCCCCAATGACTTGTTTAATTGTCCATAAATATTCTCAACTAGAAATAGAAGGACTGCAGAGCTTAGATCTGATCTGTTGCTTGTGGGATCACTTAGCTCTGTCTATGACTTACTGCTTGTGCTGCTTGGTGCACAAGCAGTCCTGTTTGGTGGCTTCACCAGGCTGACACCTCAGCTTCAGGTATGCCCAGTGCTGCTCCTGCCCTCCTGCACACTCCACTGAACCAAGGTTGATCCTCTCGCTTGATGTTAATTGTTGTGAGGGGGATATGCCTGACCACGAGGTTGTGCTGGAGTAAAATTCTGCTGCTATTGATTGCCTACAACACGTTATGGAAAACCAGTTTTGAGCTGTTAGATCGTTTCGAAGTCTGTCCTATTTAGCACGGTGATAGTTCCACCCAAAATTGTGGAGTTTATTCTCAATGTGAAGGTGTGACTTTATCTCCGCAATGACTATGCGGTGGTCGCTCTTACCCGATACTCTCATGGACAGATACCTCTGAAACTGGCAGATTAGTAAGGCTGTGGTCAAATATGCATTTTCCCTCTTGTTGGTTCCTTCGCCACCTGCCACACACCCGAGTCGAGAAGTTATATCCATTAGGACCCAACCAGCTCAATCAGTAATGCTGCTGCCGAACCACTCTTTTTGTGAACATTGAAATCCCCCACCCAGAGTACATTTTGTGGCTTTGCCACCCTCAATGCTTCCTCCAAGTGTTGATCAGCTTGGAGGAGTACTGATTCATCAGACGAGAGAGGCTAGTGCATGGTAATCAGCAGGAGGTTTCCTTTCCCATGTGTAAACTAACGCCATGAGACTTTATAGGATACACAGACACTGTTGGGGTCTCCCAGAGCAATTCCCTTTCACGTGTATCCCTCTGTGCCACCACTTCTGCTGTGTATATCCTGCTGGTGAGACAGAAGATATCCAGGGAAGGTGATTGGGTGTCTGGGATATAGCCATACTCACAGAATCATACCTTAAAGACAATGCCAGGCTGTTGCTTGACGAGTCTTTTTATTTCTATTTACTGTTTCCTGCCAGCTGTCCCATTCTACAAACATATCCATATATTCGCCCCTATCCACTAAGATTTGATTTTGCAAATTGGGCTTGGAGCTTTACCAAAATCTTTTCGAAAATTCACATGTTTTACATCCCTTACTTCTCTTTCATTTGTCTCCCAGTCTGTTTCTCAAACATAATTCCCACTTCATAAATCTATGTTAGTGTTGTCTATGACCATTACTTTCAATCCCAATAATTTCTCCCAATCAATTAACTGACAAGTTCTATTTTCCATGTAATATTTCGTTTTCCACACCAGCCTTGGTTTTCTTGGTATTGTCAGAAAGTTCCGTGACGACAGATCTGAAGTAGTGGATTCATAGCTTTGTCATCTCCCTGTTTCCCATTCTCCATTCTCTGGTTTCAAACTGGAAGGAACCTGCACTGTTTTTTCATAGTTCTCACATTGACATAATTTGTCAAGCTATAGCAGTTCACTCTTAGAACGTTTGTGAACATTATACTCAGAAACCCATCAGTTCCTGTCTTAAGCTGCTCAATTATTGATCTTCCACACCATACGCTCACAGGAGCATAGTCTCTGTACCAACAGAAATATAAAATAAAGCCCTGTATAGCACTTATAACCTACGCCATGATTAATGAACGCCACACCCAAGGATCAATCCAAGAACTAGTCCATTACCCCGTTCAGCTACATTCCGGGATGTGTGGAGAAACACCCTCTGAGATTCTTAGTGTGCTGCCAATCATTGTGTACACCCCATGTCTGGTTCCTCCTTCCAAAGTACATCACCTCATATTTATCAGGATTACATTCCATCTGCCATTGATCTGCCAACTGATCATTCCACTTGTATCTTCCTGTAAAATCAGACCTTCCTCCTCACTGCTAACTACCCGGCCAATCTTTGTGTCAAACACAAACTTACTTATTACAATCCCACTCCTCCACCCACACCCCTCCAGATTTACATCGATAGCATTTATGATTGCTACAAATAATAAGGGACTGATCCCTATGGTACACCAGGGGACACTGGCAGCCTGGACACTGTCTCCAGTCACACAAGCAGCCTTCTCCCACCACCCTCTGCCTACCGACACTAAGACAATTTTCGTTGCAACTTGTCAAGTTATCCTTGATATTGTGAGATTTTACTTTTTTTTCAGTTTCCCATGTGGAACTTGATCAAAGGCCTTGCTGCAAAACTAAATAAGCAACCTCCTCAAACTAATTCAATCAAATCCATTATATGTGACTTCCCTCTGATAGTCATGATGATTATCCCTGATCAAACCTTGTCATTCTGATTGGATTTCAATTTTCTCCTTCCCTATTTTCCCTAGTAGTTGCCCTAACAGTGATGTAATACTCGCTCGTTTATAGTTACCTGGTCTATCTCTACCATCCTTACTGTGAATTTGGCATCATATTAGCTGTTCTCCAGTCCTCTGGCACCTTCCCTATGATCAGATTCTAATTAAAATTTCCAGTCAGGGTCTTTCCTCCCTTGATTCCGACAGTATCCAGACCTGCGGATTGCTCCCATTTTATACCAGACAAACCCTCAAACCCCTGCTCGTATTTTACATCAATCCTTTCAAGAGATTTCCAGTCTAACTTCTCGAATTCTGTACCTGCATCCTCCTTCTCCCAAGTAAAACAGCTGTGATGTTCACATGTAACAATCTATCAATGTTCTCCGGGTTGACATGCTGATTGCCCCTTTGGTTTCTAATTGACACTAACTATTTGCTGATTATTCTGTTCCACTTGTACGCGTAGAATATCGTGGGTTTCTTCCTAATCTCGCATGCTTGCACTTCTCCATGCCCCTCTGTTAGTCTCTCCACTCTATGTATATAAGTTGCAATACAATCACCTTTCATCTTTTGAAATTCGAGATCACAGGCTGAAGTTCCCCCATCAGACAATCTTGCCATTTTAGGGATTAATCTGGAGTATACCTTTTGCAATTCCTCTGTTGTCAGCATATTCTATCTTAGATTGGGACTCCAAACGGTACACAATACTCCAAGTTTAGTCTCAGCAACACAACATCTTCTCTATTCCAATTCCATTCACATGAATGTAAACCTACTTTTTAGTTTCCTATTTGCTTGTGTTCTTAAGTTTTCTTCTGATATTAGTGTGAGAGGTCTGAAAAAAGATCCTCCTGAATATCCAACTATGCGTTATCCATTAGCTCCTTATTGCCTTCGTCCACAAAAATCATCTTCAAACCATTCCAAACAATGTTTGTCACTTATGGTTTTCGTTTCATCGATGCATTATCATACTCCCCAGTTTTATCATTACCTTCTGTATATCGAGTAACACGTTCTTTGTAATTGAGCCCAACAGACACCCGACTGAGGATGACAAGATAACTGGTCTGTAGTTCACCACTGTCCATCTTCATCCCTTCTTAAACTGTTGGATAATATTTATAACCTTTGCCTTATCCAGATGCCTAAATATCTTTCGGGAATGTGTTGGAAAATAACGTGAAAATCTGCGATGCAATCAATATATCTATTGCTGCTTCCTCTGAAATTCTTGTATGAAGTACATCTCGTCTGTCAGATTTCTAAATATTCAATCCAGCTTTCTTTTCAAAGATGACGTCAACACTGATAAGAATGATCTTAGATTTTACTTACACAAGTCCCATGGTCACTTGGTATTTCTGGGAGAATTTCTGGATATTCTGCCTTGAAGATAGACACAAACAAACTGTTTCTTTCCCCTGTGTTTGCTCTGTTCTCTTCAATAAATTATCCTGTCCGCACACCCACTGCTCCACATTTGACCGTGTTTTTACTTGTGTTTCATACAGTGATGTACTTTTTTTTTAACAGTCTTTACGTTTTCTTTTGTTTGCATGCGTTTTCTCTTTTTGAATTTCTTCTTAGTTTCTTGGTCATCCGTTGCTGGGTCCTATATTTCTTTAAATCCACTGGCTTACTACAACACTTCACATTTTGCTAAACTGCTTCCTTTGATCTAATAGGTAGTTGAAGGTAAGGCTGAAAGTGATAGGTCAGAGAGGAGGGTGGACCATATTGATGGGAAGGATGATGAACACACAGGAACGTTCAAAGGGGGGAGGGTGCTGAGTTGGAGGATTGGACTGGGATAAAATGGACTTTGGGGAAATGGGGAAACTGGTGAAATCTACATTAATCCTCTGTTGTTGGAGGGACCCAAGGTCGAAGAGGAGCCTTTCTTTATTCATGCTTCGGGTAGTTAGGATTTGGCGATGGAGGAGGCCTAGTACTCTCATGCCCTTGGCAGATTGGAAAGGGGAGTTAAAGTGTTCAGTCATAAGGTGGTGGAATTGGTCAATGTGGCTGTCCCAGATATGTTCTCTGAAATGATCCACCTGTCTCGCCAATGTCGAGAAGAATACACTGGGTTTAATGGATGCAGCAGATGAGGCGTTCTTTCTCCCTTAAACACCTATCATTTTCAAACCCACCTTCATCTATCTATTGCATTCCTAGCTGCCTTCTTCCTGTCACACCCCCTTCTCATTTATCTCTCAGCCCCTTTGATCCATAAGCCTCATTCCTGATGAAGGGCTGATGCCCAAAACATCAATTCTCCTGCTCCTAGTATGCTGCCTGACTGTGCTTTTCCAGCACCACACTCTTCGACTCTGATCTCCAGCATCTGTAGTCCCCACTTTCTCCTCACACCTTCAGGGCTTGCATGATTCAGATTTATAACGGTTACTTCAAATAAAACAAAAAGTATCGTGTACTCAAACAGCTTAAAAGAAAACCAATGCATTGTGGTCACTGTTCCCAAAAGGTCCTTTACAGGAAAGTTTTCAATTAGCTCTTCTGATCATCCAACACCAATTCCTAAATAACCTGATCTTTCGCTCAATGCTCAACAAAATGTTAAAGCAAGCCATCTAACACATTCTCATGAAATCCATTTTCCCAGCATTCGCATTCAGTTCTGTTAACACAGTTTAGATATAATGTAAACAGTACATTATTACTGCAGTACCCACAAATGTGTATGTCTCATTTTCCTGTTTTATAACATGCCAACATTTGTATTGCAGATTTCTTTTTAACATATAACTCCTATCAATGTTTCCTTCTCCTTGCTGTTTTTACGCTCCACCTTACAAGATTCTGTAGAATCTGAGCGACGTGGGCTTTGGGGAGATTAATGGTAGAGATCATCTCGCCACATTATTCATTATCTTCTTAAGCATCATTATGACATTTTCTCCAGATCTCCCGTTATGCTAGTGGAGTGGAGAAGGACAATGATCGTTCAACAATGCTCTGTATTTCCTCCAGAGAGCTGAGACTGCTCTAACCTGGGTGCGAACCTTACAGCAGGGTAGTAAATCATTGCTGCTGCTGTACAGGATCTTAATGAGATCACATCTGGAGTAGTGTGTGTAGATTTAGTCTCTTCAATGAAGAAAGGATGTTGTTATATTGGAAGCAGACCAGAGATGGTCCACTCAACTGATTCCTTCAATGAAGGTGCTAGCTTATAACTAAAGGATGATCAGGTTGATCCAATAGCCATTGGAGTTTACAAAAATGAAAGAAAATCTTTTTTCAACCTAGACGACAGGAAGGAGTCAACAACTGAAGTGAATTACACAGATAGTGGAGGAATCCATTCCGTTCTCCAGCCTGTTACTCAGGAACAACATAAGGATATTCAGGCCTTTGACCCGGTTACACCAGAATAGGACAAGGCTGTTCAGCCCCTGGAGCCTGATGTATATTTACAGGAGGAGGCCAATCAGCCCCTCGAATCTATCACACTGGACCCAGAGTAGGCCATGCGGCGGCACCAATATCCTGTTACACAACAACAGGATCAGTCCATTCGGCCACCTCAAGTCCGTAACATAGGAACTGAAAGCGGTTACAGTGACTGAAGATTTGTTACACTGGGTTAACAGGAGGCCATTCAGACCCACCGAGCCTGTTGCAAGGGAATTGTATAAGGATAAAAACTATCTGAGACTAATTTCACGAGAAAGGAGGAGGTAATTCAGACTGTTGTATGGGAACAGGAGAAGACCAATCGCATCTTTGGTCACACCTCTGGGATACATGACGTCACCGTTCACTATCTCCACCTATTATGGAGAAATATGAGAAGACCAATCAGCCCCTCAAAATGTTACATGGCAACGGGAAGATTCCATAATCCATCACCCCTCTAACGCATCAAAAGCAGGAGGTCATACTGGCCTTGGAGACAACAACATGGGAAAGCCAGAAAAACTTCATCCCATCGATTTTGTACACCAGCAGAATGATGAGTCCATTCAAGCACATATACCTCTTATGTAGCAATTGGAGCAGATCTCTCAAAACCTTTTTCCCATTAAACAGGAATTTAAAGAAAACGTAAAGGTTTTCTAAAGGAATAACTTATAATAACTGAATAGATTAGGGAGTAAAATGTACCAATAAAGTATTGTAATTAAAGGTAAATTATTAGAATCTATTGCTGAGGACATTTGCAAACTTAAACCACAATCCATCGGACTCAACATGGTTTTACAAAGGATAAATCATGATGGAAGCGTTTTCTTGAGTTATTTAAAGATGTGACAGAAAAGGTGGATCGTGGGAATCCTGGAGATGGAATATATCTGGTCTTCGTTATGGATTCAGGTATGTCGCTTCTCCAAAGAGTGAGTGGTAAGATCAGACAGCATCGGTTTAGGAGTAGTTTATTAGCTTGGATGGAGGATTGGTTAACCAACAAAATGCAGTCAGATGGAATAGATGTGCCATTTTCTTTTGAAAAATGCAATTTGTGGGGTGCCATAGATTTCAGTTCTCATGCCTCAAGAATTTGTGATCGATATTGTTACTCGGTTGACGGGATTGAAAATACTATAGCTATATTTTCAGATGACACTAACATTGGTGGGAAATTACATTAGAATGATGATGCAAGAGATTTAAAAACTATATGGATAGGTTGGATGAATGGGCATACATTTGGCAATGAAAATTAAAGTGGATAAGTATGGCGTTATTCAAGTTGGCCAGCCTAATAAAAACGCAAACCATGATCTAATGGAGAGAAACTTCAAAGTGCTTAAGTGCAGAGGGATCTGGGTGTCTGCTTGCATATCACAGAAAGCTTGCATTGGGTACTTCAAGTAATGAGAAATTCAAGCATAACTTCAGCGTTTATTTGTAAAAGGATAGAGTAGCAAGGTAGGGCGTGTTGCTGTAGCTATGTAAGGTATTAGTGAGGCTGCAACTGGAGTACAGTTTGGGTGTCCTGTGGAATGAGATATTTCCATTGGAGGCAATTCAGAAGAGCTTCATTAGATTGATTCCATATTTGAAGTGTTTGTCTTATGAAGAGAAATTGAGCAGTTCAAGCCTATACTCTCGAGTTTCTAAGAATGAAAAGAGAGCTCATTGAGGTCTATAAAATGCTAAACGTAATTGAAAGTGTAGATGTGGAGTGGATTTTTTTCATAAGCCGCAATCTACAACAAGAGACTAGAGTTTGAGGATGGAGAGATGGCAGAAATGTGGAAGAGAGACCACGATGTCATCAGCCATGATTGTATTCAATGGCGGAACAGGTTCGAGGGGTTGGATTAATGACTGATTCTCCTCGTTCATATTCAGCTTTTCGACTGTGTTACACAGTAATGGTGGAGGATTGAGCATCAAACAGGAAGCAGGCACTCCGGATAAATCAGTCTTAATCAGTTTGACAGAAAGTCACCAGAGGAGTCACACAGTGACCAGTGTTGGGTCCTCACCTGTTTACAATATATACCAATGATCAGGAGGATGGAACAGATATACAGATACTGAGTTTAGTGATGTCGCTGTGATAAGCAAGAGATTAATTTATCAAGAGAGGGTGGACGGTCGACAGATAGATACAGAAAGGTAAAGGCAATGGATAATAATTTGGCAGGTGCAATATAACATGATATAACCTGTCATTTCATTTACAGGAATAATGGACGGCAGTATATTACTGAAATGGAGAGGGATTACAGGACGTAATGACACTGTGTACTGGGGGTTTCACTCAGACACGTTCAGACATGGGAGGTTTTGCTCCATCCCTGATCGTCTGCTCCCAGACATTCCACGTGACCCCATTGCTCTCCGTACACATGGAATGCTTTGAAGTGTTTGGTTGGTGATGGGGATAGTGTTTTCAAACATGTATCAAGGGGACGGCCTTTATCCAAGATACATTCATTCGTTTCTACATGGAGACCCGAAGACGATGGGGATGGCAACCTGCTTCTGAATGAAGAGGTTGTGGCTGCTGTCAGGCCAGGGGTATTCACCAACATGATGTACTGTGCATGGGCACGCTGCAAGATTAAGAGAGAGAGAGCTCCTTCAGTTCCTCTACCTCTCCCCATTGACATGGGTACTCCGCAGATGCCATGTACACCATCGGGAATCCCACTACACTGGATACACCCAGCAGCTCCCTGCTGAGGAGAAACAACGTATTTGCCTCATCCACCATATATATCCTCCGTCACTAAATGGTTACATTAATGGCAACATACTGGGAGATGATGGATATGTCATCCAGTCCTGTTTGGAAAGTTCTACAACATTGAAGCTGAATGAAACTGTAACCCGAACAGCCAGTGGAAGCACAGTCCTTCCCCTGGTGTGAAGCTGCAGGACGTGTTAAGGGAGATGACGCCACTCTGTGACCAGCTCCTTGTTCAGTCAGGGTCACCTCACACTCTGCTCCAGGGTTAAGTGGAGCTTGGGAAGCTATTCCTGGAAAACCCGAGGTGGGTCCGGCAGATCCCTTTCCTCACATACACTAACTCCGTGGTGTCAGAGCTTCCCCTCGCTGCAGCCTCTGCTCCATTTTTTGTTCATGTTGCAGGCTCAGATGTTGTAACTACAGTCGACAGGCTCCATCCAAAGTTGGGTCAACAAATCCTTAGGTCTCCCTGAATATCTGGGGCAGCTCACAGCGCAACCTCCATCAAACCATCCCCAGCCCCTCCACTAACTTTGCAATAACAGGAATCAGTCAGAAACACCTTGTTGTGGACCAGACCAGATTCCCGCAAAATATTTTAAAAAGGCCGCTTAGACCCAAACCTTTCCTTATTTTAAAAATAGGTGTGAAGTGTGCGTTTCAGATATGTTGTGACTGGTCAAACCACTCAACATTAAGCAAAATACAATCTATTTGTATGCTTTAGTTAAAATACAATCAAATCAAAGAACATTTCGGGATGGCTTATATGTTGGAACACTTACACAAACAATAGATACCGTACCTTATTGGCATACACTGTTGGCACAAAGATAAATTCAAACACAGATTCTTACATGCAGTCTTCTGATCCAGGAGAAATCAACATCAACAGACATCTCAGAGAGAAAGGCAGCTGGGCATCATATATTGCCACTTCCAACCATTCTGGGACCCCAAGCAGCTTCTGAATGCTGCAGCTAAAAGCAAAACGAGAAAACCTGTTCTGGGAAGCTGGCCACTGGCTTTCCATTGTTATCACCGTTTTAATAAAACCTCAGGACTTTCTCAATTATTTAATTAAACTGTTTTCAGACAGCAGTTCTGCACCTCTGCCTTTAAAACCTCTCCTCACAAAAAACCTAAGAGAAAATAAACTTTTTTTACAGTGATACTATACTCACAATTCCACATTTAATAAAATGATCCATCAATAAACAAAGATGGATTCACTTTAGACCTCCTAATCTTCCTCTATTAGTAGATTGCAATGCATATATACATATTACATTGACTCTGAGCATACAAATGTTCATAAATAGATTCGATTTCAGTCATTTTACTCCTGCCACAGAATGCCTTTGTCTTTCTTCATCCAAGTCCGCACAACATGTCAAAGCTTAGATTTTCTCGCCTTGTCACCTGTATAATTTCAAATTGAATGACAGCAATAATAAACTCAATAAAAATAGGTATTTTTCTCCCTCAACTTCTCCAAAACTTAAGGGGTCACGATCAGTGATAAAGATTTGTCTCAGTATGTTATTCGCAATTTAAATGCTGAAATGTTGTAACGCCAACACCAAGCTCAAGGCCTCCTTCCCCTTTGTAGAATAAATCTGTTGATGTTTCCACTGAACTCTCCAACCACACGTTACATCATGGAGCACTCCTCATCTCTCCAATAGTCCCTCTGAATGGCATAGCTCCTCATGTCTCAGCATATAAGAATTACATCCTTCTGTACCTCTTAATACTGTAACCTCTTTACCTGCTACTCCTTGCCTATGCCAGTAAACCTTACTCTCACAGGTATATGTTTTAAGAAGATCTCACACATTCTTCTCAATCCCTCACAGAAACCAATCTTTGGTTTCTGAACCAAATCATCATCATCAGCCATTTCAGTTTCTAAGCTTGCCATTGTAAGTCTCTGCTCTTCCACACGAGTTCTCACGACTGCAGGAAGTGAATTGTTGAACTTCTCCAAAATAAGAATCTCTCTCAGAGTATCATAGGTTTGCTCTGTTTTAAACAACCTTCCCCATCTTTCAAAATTACTTTGGTTAATTCTTTCAAACACAACGTACGTTTAACCAGGGATGCTATTTTGGATTCCTGAAACACTGTCTGTCGGCTTCTGGCACAAGCTCATATGCATTAAGATGGCTTTCTTCACCTCCTCCGATAGGGATGCAAATACCTATCAACTTTGTTTGGATCAACTAAATCCACATGTTCTCTGGCAACTACACTTGTTTAGACACTTTCTGAAATGAAATTAAATGTCTCCCTTATCATTCTCATCAAATTTAGATAATGCCTGGATTTATTTAAACAGATCCCCATCAGGCCTTTGCCTACTATAGGGTTGATCATCCTCACAATCCTCCTTATCCAGCCTACCGTCTGCCTTCATCTCCACTTTCCATGTCAACTTCCCTCTCTTATTACTAACTTTTGAACTTGAAACTCTCTGCCTTTCTTCTCTCCCTTTCTCTCTTTCTTCTTCACTTCCTTTTCTTTTATTTCTACTTTTCATCATAATTCAAACTGTTTCAATTCCTTTTCATGTTCAAGGTGCCTCATTTGAAGTTGAATTCTAGCCATTTTCAAAGAGTCTGATGGCGGTTCCACCAAATGTAATTGCCGAGCTATAAATGAAATTATATGTCATTTTCTCACAGACAAACGCAACCACAACTCCAGCTTGTCTGCCAATTCCTACAGCTTTGCCTTCATTACCTTTTGTAAAAAACCCAACATTCCTTCTTCCGCACCCATAGAACTCTGAGGGACTTAAAGAATCTTTATACACAAAACACTGTTTAAACCAACCGAATTCAGTACTCGGAACAAAAGACACTAACAACGACTATACCCAATAGCCTCCCGATTCATACTTTCCCATGTCTGCAAGAGCTTATTCTGGATTCTCTGGTTTCCTCCCACAATCCAAAGATGTGCATGTCAGGTGAATTGGTCATGCTAAATTGTACATAGTTTTCAGGGATGTGTGGGTTTGTTGCCTTAGTCGGGGTAAATGTGTAATAATAGCGTAGAGGAATGGATCTGTGTAGCTTATTCCTCGGAGGGTCGGTGTGGACGTGTTGGGTCGAATTGCCTGTTTGAAAATTCTAAACCCAATTTGGTATTATCGATTTAGAACCAGACAAGAGTCCCCAGTTTGCTATAGACGAACCAGACTTCCTCAAACTAGTTTAAGAAGGTAGCTTGGATGCTGACCTTTTCTTATTTTAAATGTAGATTGAATTGTGTGTTCCAGATGTGATGGTACTAGTCAAACAACTCACCTTTAAGCAAAACACAATATATTTAAACACTCGAATGAAAATCCATACAAAATGAAGAGGAATTTTGAATAACTTAACTATTGGAAACCTTAGGTAAAAACAATGACTGCAGATGCTGGAAACCAGATTCTGGATCAATGGTGCTGGAAGAGTACAGCAATTCAGGCAGCATCGAGAAGCTTCAGCAAAATCGACGTTTCGGGCAAAAGCCCTTCATCAGGAATAAAGGCAGAGAGCCTGAAGCGTGGAGAGATAAGCTAGGGGAGGGTGGGGGTGGGGAGAGAATAGCATAGAGTACACTGGGTGAGTGGGGGAGGAGATGAAGGTGATAGGTCAGGGAGGAGAGGGTGGAGTGGATAGGTGGAAAATGAGCTAAGCAGGTCGGACAAGTCCTGACAAGTCAAGGAGACTGGAAATTTGAAACTAGGATGAGGTGGGGGAAGGGGAAATGAGGAAGCTATTGAAGTCCACATTGATGCCCTGGGGTTGAAGTGTTCCGAGGCGGAAGATGAGGCGTTCTTCCTCCAGGCGTCTGGTGGTGAGGGAGAGGCGGTGAAGGAGGCCCAGGACCTCCATGTCCTCGGCAGAGTGGGAGGGGCAGTTGAAATGTTGGGCCACGGGGCGGTTTGGTTGATTGGTGCGGGTGTCTCGGAGATGTTCCCTAAAGCGCTTGGCTAGGAGGTGCCCAGTCTCCCCAACGTAGAGGAGACCGCATCGGGAGCAACGGATACAATAAATGATATTAGTGGATGTGCAGGTAACATTTTGATGGATATGGAAGGCTCCTTTAGGGCCTTCGATAGAGGTGAGGGAGGAGGTGTGGGCACAGGTTTCACAGCCAGCAGTACCCTTCCACCGACACTTTCATTCGTTTGGCCGAACTGGTCCTCACTCTTAATAATTTCTCCTTTGAATCCTCCCACTTCCTCCAGACCAAAGCGGTAGCCATGGGCACACGTGTGGGCCCCAGCTATGCCTGTCTCTTTGTTGGCTACGTAGAGCAGTTGATCTTCCGTAATTACACCGGCACCACTCCCCACCTCTTCCTCCGTTACATTGATTACTGCATTGGCGCCACCTCGTGCTCCCGCGAGGAGGTTGAGCAATTCATCAACTTCACCAACACATTCCACCCTGACCTTAAATTTACCTGGACCATATCTGACACCTCCCTCCCCTTCCTGGACCTCTTCATCTCCATTAGTGAAGACCGACTTGACACTGACATTTTTTACAAACCCACCGACTCCCACAGCTACCTGGATTACACCTCTTCCCACTCTATCTCTTGCAAAAATGCCATCCCGTATTCCCAATTCCTCCGCCTCCGCCGTATCTGCTCCCAGGAGGACCAGTTCCACCACAAAACACACCAGATGGCCTCCTTCTTTCGAGACCGCAATTTCCCTTCCCACGTGGTTAAAGGTACCCTCCAACGCATCTCGTCCACATCCCGCACCTCCGCCCTCAGACCCCACCCCTCCAACCGTAACAAGGACAGAAGGCCCCTGGTGCTCACCTTCCACCCTACCAACCTTCGCATAAACCAAATCATCCGCCGACATTTCCACCACCTCCAAAAAGACCCCACCACCAGGGATATATTTCCCTCCCCACCCCTTTCCGCCTTCCGCAAAGACCGTTCCCTCTGTGACTACCTGGTCAGGTCCACGCCCTCCTACGACCCACCCTCACATCATGGCACTTTCCCCTGCCACCGCAGGAACTGTAAAACCTGTGCCCACACCTCCTCCCTCACCTCTACCCAAGGCCCTAAAGGAGCCTTCCATATCCATTAAAATTTTACCTGCACATCCACTGATATCATTTGTTGTATCCGTTGCTCCCGATGTGGTTTCCTCTACATTGGGGAGACTGGACGCCTCCTGGCAGAGCTCTTTAGGGAACATCTCCGAGACACCCGCACCAATGAACCAAACCGCCCCGTGGCCCAACATTTCAACTGCCCCTCCCACTCTGCCGAGGACATGGAGGTCCTGGGCCTCCTTCACCGCCGCTCCCTCACCACCAGACGCCTGGAGGAAAAACGCCTCATCTTCCGCCTCGGAACACTTCAACCCCAGGGCATCAATATGGACTTCAACAGCTTCCTCATTTCCCCTTCCCCCACCTCATCCTAGGTTCAAACTTCCAGTCTCCTTGACTTGTCCGGACTTATCCGACCTGTCTAGCTCCTTTTCCACCTATCCACTCCACCCTCTCCTCCCTGACCTATCAACTTCATCTCCTCCCCCACTCACCCATTGTACTCTATGCTACTCTCTCCCCACCCCCACCCTCCCCTAGCTTATCTCTCCACGCTTCAGGCTCTCTGCCTTTATTCCTGATGAAGGGCTTTTGCCCGAAACGTCGATTTTGCTGAAGCTGCTCGATGCTGCCTGAATTGCTGTGCTCTTCCAGCACCATTGATCCAGATATTGGTAGCCTTAACCGAATAATGGATGCAGTACATTCTACAAATGAACTGTTCCAATATACTAAAATCACCTAAACACACCCCTTAGCAAAATGGAACATTCAGACATGCATTCTTGTCTTCAGTTCTCCAATTCAGGAGGAAACAGCACCAAGTGAAGTTACGGAGACAATAGCAATTAGGGATAATTTACTAAAACTTCCAACCCTTCTAGGACCCTAAGCCCCTGGTAACTGTTACAGTTACAAGGAAAACACTAGAAAGCCTGGTCTGTGCCTGCTGGCTATTGTTCCTACGATTTATTAAAAACCTTAAAGCCTCGTAAGTTAGTTACTTGAGCCATTTTCAGTAGGCAGTTTGGCCTTTAAGATCTCTTACTTAAAAAGAGTAGAATATAACCTTTTATTAAAAAATTGACAGCATTGTCACACAATTTAGATGCCTGGTCCTTTACTGAGTGGGCTTCCTCGTGTTACTGATCGCAAGAGCACCTGAGAGGGGCAACGACAGGTACAGACAAAGTTACAAGTATGTGCTTCATAACTTCTGAAACACGCCTGTCCATGGACCATCTTATGGGACATACCAGGAAGTGAGCAATAGCCTGACACACCAGCATGAGAGTATTGCAAACTTTACTATCATATGCTATCTTTACTCGCATCAGATTATACCTCCAATGGGAAGGTTTGCTCTCTCTGCGCGCTCGCGCGCGCGCGCGCTCGTGTGTGTGTGCGTGTGTTCATTAGAGACACAGAGAGAGTGCGTGTGTGCGCTCGAATGGCGTGGTTGAATGCGAAACTCATTGTTTGAGAAGGAACGCACATGGAGAAAACAATTTTAAATACGAACAACTGGCAGGCGTTTTGTTAATCAACAGAGAGAACGAGGGAAGTTTAATGGACAGATAAGGTAAAGTGTTTGAGAATGTTAAAATAAAGACATTGCCAGACAAAACAGCAATATACATCGGGGTGCACATGAATGACAGATGGATGGGAGTTTGGTGTGAGTTCGAATCAGATTTGTTTGGGCACTTCTGACCTTATAATAGAGGGAAGGACATTGATGAACCACCCCTGAAGAAGTTTTCGGCCACTGCTCGAGGGACTCATACAGACTTGGAGCTGCGTTGACTGACCTTCATCAACCATGACCATCTTCCTACGTGTCAGGTATGGTTCTAACCAGCAGGGAGTTTTCCTCTGACACCATTGATTCCAGTGTTGCTCAAACCCCTTGATATGACACTTCATCGAAGGAAGCCTTGATTTAAAGGATTATCACTCTCATCCCACCTCTGGAATTCAGCTCTTCTGTCCATGTTTGATCCAAGGTGATGAGGTCAGGAGCTGAGTGGCCCTGGTGAAGCCCAAACTGGCGTCATTGATCTGGTTATTATTGTGCAGGTGCTGCTTGAAAGCACTGAGACCTTCCCCCACTTTACAGATGATCGAGTGTAGACTAATGGGATGGTAAATGACCCGATTGAATTTGTTCTAGTTTTTATATGCAGGAGATATTTGGGGTAATTTTCCACATAATCGGGAAAAGCCATTGTTGTAACTGTATTGAAACAGTTTGGCTCGGGGAGTGGCTAGTTATGGAGCAAAGTTTTCAGTACTATTGCCAGAATGTTGTCAGATTATGCACCCTTTGGAGTATTCAGTATTTCTAACCGTTTCTGGATATCGCGTGGACTGAATCAAATTGGTAACTGAATTGCAGAGGACCACTGGAGGGGGCTGAGATGGATCATCCACTCAGCACTTCTGACTGAAGAATATTGCGAATGGATCAGCCTTATCTTATACACTGAAGTGCTGGGTTCTTCCATCATGGAGGAAGTCGTTATTTGTGGAATCTCTTCCTCCAGTGAATTGCTTAATAGTCCCCAACGTTTCTCGACTAGATTTGGAAGGATTGCAGAGCTTTGATCTGGTCCTTTGCTTGTGGGATCACTTAGCTCTGTCCATGACTTACTGCTTATGCTGTTTGGCGCACAAGTCGTCCTGTTTGGTGGCTTCACCAGGCTGACACCTCGTTGTCAGGTTTGTCTGGTGCTGCTCCTGCCACCCTGCACACTCCATTGAACCAAAGTTGATCCTCTGGATTGATGGTAATTGTTGCAAGGGGGATACGCCAGTCAATGATGTTGTGTGGGTGTACAATTCTGCTGCTATTATTGCCCCACAACATCTTACGGACACCCAGACTTGAGCTGCTAGATCTGTTCGATGTCTGCCCTATTTAGCACCGTGATAGTACCACCCAAAATGGTAGAGGTTATTCTCAATGTGCAGGTGTGACTTTGTCTCCAAAATGACTATGCGGTGGTCGCTCTTACCGAAACTGTCATGGATACTGGCAGATTAGTAAGGCTGTGGTCAAGTATGTATTTTCCTCTTCTTGGATCATTCACCACCTGCCACAGAACCAGTCTAGCAGTTATATCCTTTAGGACCCGGCCAGCTCGATCAGTAATGCTGTAGTTGAGATACTTTTGGAGGTGGACATTGAAACCCTCCACCCAGAGTACATCTTGCGTCGGTGCTACCCTCAGTGCTTCCTCCAAGTGTTGATCAGCATGGAGGAGTACTGATTCATTGGTTTAAATAGACTTGTACATGGTAATCAGCAGGAGGTTTCCTTTCCCATGTGTAAAGTTGAGACTTCATGGGATAAGAAGTCACTGTTGAGGACTCCAAGAGCAATTCCCTTCCAACTGTATCCCAGTGTGCCGCCACGTCTGCTGTGTCCGTCCTGCTGATGAGACAAGAGATATCCGGGGAAGGTGATGGGACAAAGTCATACTCACAGAATCATACCTTACAGACAATGTCAGGCTGTTGCTTGACGAGTCTGTTTATTTCAATTCACTGTTTCCTGCCAGATGTCCCATTCTAGAAACATGGCCATATATTAGCCCCAACCCACTAAGATTTGATTTTGCAAACTGGGCTTGGATCTTTACCAATTTTTTTCTAAAAATCGAAATGCTTAGCATCCATTGCTTCTCTTTCATTTGTCTCCCAGTCTGTTTCTCAAACATAATTTCCATTTCATAAATCTATGTTCGTGTTGTCTATGACCATTACTTCCAGCACCAATAATATCTTCTAAAACATTTACTTACTATGTTCTATGTTCCATGTACTCTATCATTTTGACCACACCAGACTTGGTTTTCCCTGTATTGTTTGAAAGTTCTGTGAAGACAGAACTGAAGTAGTGGCTTCATAGTTCTGCCATTTACCAGTTGCCCATTCTCCATTCTCTGGTATCAAACTGTAAGGAAACTGCATTTGTTTTCTCACATTGACATAATTTAACAAGCTATTACAGTTCACTCTTGTAACCCTTGTGAATATACTCTTCAGAAACCTATCAATTCCTGCTTTAAACTGCTCAATAATTGGCCTTCCACACCATACATTCATAGGTGCATAGAGTCTGCGCCAACAGAAGTACAGCACGATCGATATTAGTCCCACTTTCCTCCAGCAGGCCCATAGCCTGGAATGTTATGACACTTCCAAGTGTCTTTTTAACGATTGTGAGGTTACCCGTGATAATTCTCCTCTCTGGAAGTTACCCCAGAATCCCATACCCTCGAGGTGAAAAAATGTTTAAATCCTCTCTGGATCTCAAACTCTTCACTTTAAAAGATTGCTCGTTTGTTCTTGACCCTCTGACTAAAAGGAACAGCTGCTGTCTATCCACCCTGTCCGTGTCGCTCATAATCTTATCCTTCTGAATCACGGACCCCTCAGCTTTCTCTGCTCCAAAGTAAACAACCCGAGCTTATCCAGACTCTCTCCACTGCTGATATGCTCCATCCCAGGGAACATCCTGGTGAATCACCTCTGCGCCCTCTCCAGTACAATCACATCCTTCCTGGAATGTGGCACCCAGAACTACATACAGTATTCCATTTTGCCGAAACAAAGCCCTATATTGCTCTTATAATCTACGCCCTGATTAGGAAACACAACACCCAAGGTCCAATTATTAATTAGTCCATTAACCTGTCCAGTCACATTCAGGGATTTGCGGAGAAGCACAATCTGAGCTTCCCAGTGTGCTGCCATTCATTGAGTCCTCCTCTGCCTGGTTCCTTCTCCCAAAGTGCATCACCTCATAATTAACAGGGTTACATTCCATCTGCCATTGATCTGCCCATCTGACCAATCATCTGCTTCTTCCTGTAACTTCAGACCTTCCTCCTCACTGCGACCCAACCGGTCAATCTTTATGTCAAACATACACTTACTTATCACGCCTCCCCCGCTCTCCGCCTAGCCCCCTCCACATTCACATCTTTTTTTTATGAATAACACAAACAATAAGGGACACGGCACTGATCCCTGTGGTACATCAGGGGACACTGGTCTCCAGTCGCTCAAACAACCTTCTCCCACCACCCTCTGCCTCCTGCCACTAAGACAATTTTCGTTGTAACATGTCAAGTTATCCTTCATATTGTGAGATTTTACATTATTTTCCAGTTTCCCAGCTGGAAATTTGTCAAAGGCCTTCCTAAAAAACTAAACAATCGACCTCCTCAAACTAATTCAATCAAACCTATTGGATGCGACTTCCTTCTGATAAAGTCATGATGATTATCCCAGATCAAACCTTGTGACTTTGATTGGAGTTCGATTTTCTCCTTCCCTATTTTCTACAATCGTTTCCTTAACAATGATCTAATACTCGCTCATCTATGGTTACCTGGTCTATCTCTCCCAACCTGACTGTGAAGTGAAATCGTATTAGCAGTTCTCCTGTTCTCTGGCACCAACCCTATGGTCAGATTCGAATTAAAATATTCAGTCAGGGTCTTTCCTCCCTTGACCCCGACAGCCGCCTGTGATACAACTCATTCGGGCATGGAGATCGGTCCAAATTTATTCAGAACAAAGCCTCAAATACTTTCTCGTATTTTACATCAATCCGTTCAAGAGCTTCTCCATCCATCTTCTTGAATTCTGTACTTGCCTCCACCTTCTCCCAAGTAAAATAGATGTGAAGGTCTCATGTAACAATCCATCAATGTTTTCCTGTTTGACACACAGATTGCCCCTTTGGTTTCTAAAGGACACTAACTGTTTGCTGATTATTCTCTTCTACTTGTCCGTGTAGAATATCGTGGGATTCTTCCTGATCTCGCCGACTTGTACTTCTCCATGTCCTTTTGTTATTCAGTTCCCTCTATGTTTCCAAGTTTCACTGCAATTACCTCTCATGTTTTGAAACTCGAGATCACAGGCTGAGTTTCCACATCAGACAATCTTGCCATTTTAGGGTTTAATCTGGATAATACCTTTTGCAGTTCCTCTGTAGTCAATATATTCTTTCTTAGATTGGGACTCCGAACGATACAAAATACTCTAATTGTAGTCTCATGAACACTCTATACAACTGGTGCACGACATCCTCTATATTCCAATTACATTCACATGAACGTAAACCTAATTTTTCCTTTCCCATTTGCATATGTTTTCCCTAATACCTCTCGCTTTAGCTTTTCTTATGAGCTTATTGTGTGAGATTTTTTTAAAAGATCTCATGAATATCCAATTACACGTTATACATTGGTTCTACATTGCCTATGTCCACAAAGATCATCTTCAAACCATTCCAATAAATGTTTGCCACTTCTGGTGTTTCTTTCATCGGTCCATTCTCACACTCCCCAGTTATATTATTACCTTCTAAATATCTAATAGCATGTTCTTTGTAATCGAGTCCAACAGATACCTGACTGCTGATGACAGGATAACTGGTCTGTAGTTCACCATTCTCTAAATCCATCCTTTCTTAATCTTTTGGATAATATTTATAACCTTTGCCTTATCCAGATTGGCTAAATGACTTTCGGGAATGTGTCGGAAAATAAAGTGAAAATCCGTGATGCAATCAACATTTCTATTGCTGCTTCTCTGAAATTCTTGTATGAAGTACATTTGGTCTGTCAGATTTATAAATACTCAATCCAGCTTTCTTTTCAAAGATGACCTCAACACTAATAAGAATGATCTTAGACTTTACTTTCACAAGTCCCATGGTCACTTCGTATTTCTAGAAGAATTGCTGGACATTCTTCCATGAAGATAGAGACAAAGAAAGTGTTTGTTTTCCCTGCGATTTCTCTGTACTGTGCAATAAATTATCATGAACGCACACCAACTGTTCCACATTTGACCTTGTTTTTATTTTTTTTTTCACACATTGATAGACGCTTTTTAGCAGTCTTTATGTTTTTCTTTCGTTTGCACGCTCTTTCTCTTTTTGATTTTCTTCTCAGTTTCTTGGTCACCCTTTGCTGGGTCCTTCATTTCTCTGAATCCACTGGTTTACTGCAACAGTTGGCATTTTTCTCAGCTGCCTCTGTTCATCTAATAGGTAGATGAAGGTGGGGTTGAAAGTGAAAGTCGGAGAGGAGGGTGGACCAGATTGATAGGAAGGAAGGTAGACATATAGGAACATTCAAAAGGGCGGTGCTGACTTGGAAGGTTGGAGTGGGATAAGGTGGGATTCGGGGAAATTGGGAAATGGGGAAATCCACTATAATCCCCTGTGGTTAGAGTGTCCCAAGGCAGAAGAGGAGACTTTCTTCCTGCAGGCTTCTGGTGGGTCTGGTTTGGCGGTGGAGCAGGTCTAGGGTCCTCATGTCCTTGGCAGAGTGGGAAGGGGAGTTAAAGTGCTCAGACACAAGGCGATGGAGTTGTTCAATGTGGCTGTCCCAGAGATGTTTTTTGAAATGATCCACAAGTTTACCTCCTGCCTCGCCAATGTAGAGAAAACCACATTGGATTTAATGGATGCAGTAGATGAGGCGTTCTGTCTCTCTTCATCAACTATCACTTTCAAGCCAACCTTCATCTCCCTATCACAATCGCAGCTACCTCCCTCCTGCCGCTCCCCCTTCTCATTTATCTCTCAGCCCCCTTGGCCCATAAGCTTCATTCCTGATGGAGGACTTATGCCCGAAACATCGATTTATCTGCTCTGAGTATGCTCCCTGACTGTGCTTTTCCAGAACCACACTCTTCGACTCTGATCTCCAGCATCTGTAGTCCCCACTTTCTCCTCACACCTTCATGTTTTGCATGACTCAGATTTATAACGGTTACTTCAAATAAAGCAAAAACTGCCGTGTACTCAAACAGCACAAAAGAAAACCAATGCATTGTGGTCACTGTTCCCAAAATGTTCTTTCCTGCAAAATTTTCAATGAGCTCTTCTGATCACTCAGCATCAATTTCTAAATCACCTGATCTCGAGCTCAGTGCTCGACATAATGTTCATGTAAACTGTCTCACATGTGGTCATGAAATCCACTTGTCCCACCATTAGCATTCAATTGGGTTAACACAGTTTAGATATAAATTAAACAGTACATTATTACTGCAGTACCCACAAATGTGTATATGTCATTTCCTGTTTTAAAACATGTCCCGCATTTGTATTGCAGCTTTCACTTTGATATATAACTCCCATCAATGTCCCATCAATGCTCCTGCTTGCTGTTTTTGCGCTCCACCTCACTTGATTCTGTGGAATCTGAACATGTGGGCTCTGGGGAGATGAATGGTAGAGAGCATCTCGCCACATCATTTATGATCTTTTCAAACTTTAATTTCTCCAGATCTCCTGTTATGCTTATGGAGTAGAGACGGACAATGATCTTCCAACAATGCTCTGTATTCCCCCAGAGAGCTGAGACAGCTCTATCCTGGGTGGGAACTTTACAGAAGGCTGGTAAAGTGTTGCTGCTGCTGTACAGGATCTTAGTGAGATCACATCTGGAGTACTGTGTACAGATTTAATCTCTTCAATGAAGAAAGGATGTTGTTATATTGGAAGCAGCTCAGAGATGGTTCCCTCAACTGATTCCTGCAATGAAGGTGCTAGCTTTTAACGAAAGTATGGTCAGGTTGACCCAGTAGCCATTGGAGTTTACAAAAAATAAAGATGATGTTATTTGAACATAGATGACAGAAGGAGTCAACAAGTGAAGTGAATTACACAGATATTGGAGGAATCCATTCCGTTCTCCAGCCTGTTACACAGGAACAACAGGAGGATATTAAGGCCTTCGAACCTGTTACCCCAAAACAGTGCGAGACTGTTCAGCCCCTGTGTCTGTAACGCATTTATAGAAGGAGGCCAGTCAGCCAATCGTGCCTATAACAGTTGGCCAGGCTGCACCGGTATCCTGTTAAACAGCAACAGGATCAGTCCATTCAGCCTCCACAATTCTGTCACATAGGAACTGGAAGAGGTCACACAGTGACTGGAGATTATTACACTGGGATAACAGGAGGCTACTCAGACCCACCGAGCCTGTTGAAAGCGAATTGGATAAGGATAAAAACTATCTGACACTTCTTTCATGAGAAAGGAAGATGTAATTTAGACACGTGTATGTTGTATGGAACAAGAGAAGACCAATCAATCCCTCGGTCCCATCTCCGAGATACATGAGGAGAACGTTCAGAATTTCCACGTGTTATGGAGAAGGATGAGAAGACCCATCAGCCCCTTAAAATGTTAGACAGCAACAGTAAGACTCAATACTCTCCCAATCCTCTAAAGCATCAACACAAGGAGGTCATTCTGGGCCTTGGAGATGACAACATGGGAACACCATAAAGACGTCAGCCCGTCCATTTTGTACACCAGCAGGATGATGAGTCCATTTAACCACATATGGCTCTCACTCAGCAATAGGAGTAGACCTCTTAAAGCCTTGTGCCCATTAAACAGGAATTCAAAGAAAACGTAAAGGTTTTCGAAAGGAAATAACTTGTAATAATGGTATACATTAGGGACTGAAGTGTATAAATAAACTATTGTAATTTAAAGCAAATTGTTAGATTCCATTGTTCAGGAGATTTGCAAAGTTAAACCACAATTCGTCACAGTCAACATGGTTTTACGAAAGCTAAATCGTGTTTGAATTGTTGCTTGAAGTATTTGAAGATATCACAAACAAGGTGGATCGAGGGAATCCTGGAGATGGAACATATCTGGTCTTCCTGAAGGCATCGGATATGTCGCTTCTCCAAAGAATAAGTGGTAAGATCAGACAGCATGGGTCGAGGAGTAATTTATTAGCTTGGATGGAGGATTGGTTGACCAACAAAATGTAGTCAGATGGAATAAATGTGTAATTTTCTTTTAGCAAATGCAATTTGTGGGGTGACATTGATTTCAGTACTCATGCCTCAACCATTTGCGATCGATGGTATTACTGTGCTCGGTGGACGGGATAGAAAATACGATGCCACATTTTCAGATGACGCTATAATCGGTGGGAAATTACTTCGGAATGATGATGCAAGAGATTTTAAAACTATAAGGATAGGTTTGGTGAATGGGCCAATAGTTGGCAAGGAAAATTAAAGTGAATAAATATGGGGCGATTCAGGTTGGCCAGTATAATAGAAAGGAGAAAGTGTGGACAGCTGATGCTGGAGATCATAGCTGACGAAGGGCTTTTGGCCAAAACGTAAATTCTGCTGTTCCTTGGGTGCTGCTTGACCTGCTATGCTTTTCCAGCAACACATTTGTCAGTATAATAGAAAGACAAATTATTGTCTAAATGGAGAGAACGTTCAAAGTGCTTAGGTGCAGAGTGTTCTGGGTGTCTGCTTGCATATCACAGAAAACGTGCATGCGGGTACTGCAAGTCATGAGAAATGCAAGCATAATTTCAGTGTTATTTATTTAAGGATAGAGTAGAAAGATAGGGAGCTATGCAAGGCATTTGTGAGGATGCAACTGGAGTATAGTTTGGGTGTCCTGCAGAATGAGGTATTTCCAGTGGAGGCAATTCAGAAGAGCTTCATTTGATTGATTCCATTTTTGAAGTTTGTCTTATGAAGAGAAAGTGAGCAGTTTAGGCCTATACGCTCGAGTTTAAAAGAATAAAAGGAGATCTCATTGAGGTCTGTAAAATGGGAAACGTAATTGAAAGTGTAGATGTGGAGGCGATTATTTTTTTCATGTGGCGCAATCTACAACAACAGATTAGAGTTTCAGGATGGAGAGATGTCAGGAAAGTGGAACAGAGGCCGCATTGACATCATCCTCATTGAGGGATTGGATTCCTCACAGATGCTCCTTGTTCTTATTCAACTCTTGGATTATGTTGCCAAGGAATGGAGGAGGACTGGGTATCATACAGGAAGCAGACACTCAGGATAAATCAGATAGAGAGAACGTAACCATTAGGGTCACACAGTGACCAGCGCTGGGCTCTCAACAATTTACTGTCTATATTAATGATCAGGAGGATGGAACAGATATTCAGATGCTGAGTTTGGTGATGTCGTTGTGATAAGCAAGAGATTAAATTATCAAGAGAGGGTGGAGAGTCTGCAAATAGATTAAGAGAGGGAAAGACAATAGATAATAGTTTAGCCGGTGGAATTTAACATGATATAACCTGTCATTACATTTACAGGAATAATGGAAAGCAATATGTTACTGAACTAGAGAGGGATTACAGGACTTAATGATACTGTGTACTGGGGGGTACACTCAGACCCGCTCAGACATGGGAGGTTTTGCTCCATCCCTTATCATCAGCTCCCAGACACTCCAAGTGACCCCATTGCTCTCTGTACACATGGAATACTTTGATGTGGTTGATTGGTGGTGGGGATGGCCTTTTGAAACGTGCATCAAGGGGAAGGCCTTTATCCAAGATATATTCATTTCTTTCTACGTGGAGACCCGATGACGATGGGAATGGCTGACTGCTTCTGAATGAAGAGGCCGTGACTGCTGCCAGGACCGTGGGTATTCACCAACATGATGCACTGTGCATGGGTACACTGTAACATTAATAGAGACAGAGCTCCTTCAGTTCCTCTACCTCTCCCCATTGACATGGCTACTCTGCAGATGCAATCTACACCATCGGAAATCCCACTATACTGGATACACCCGGCAGCTCCCTGCTGTGGGAGAAACAATGTATTTACCTCATCCACCATATAAATCCTCCATCACCGAATGGCGACATTGATAATGAGATACTAGGAAATGATGGATATGTCACCTAGTCCTGCCTGGGAATTTCTGGATCATAGAAGCTGAATGAAACAGTGACCCTAACAGCCACTGGCAGCACCATCCTCCTCCTGGTGTGAAGCTGCAGGTCGTGTTGAAGGAGGTGACACCGCTCTGTGACCAGCTCCTTGTTCAATCAGTGTCCCCTCACACTCTGCTCCGGGGTTAAGTGAAGTTTGGGAAGGTGCTCCTGGAAAACCCGAGGTGAATACAGCAGACACCTTTCCCCACACACACCTACTGCGTGGTTTCAGAGCTTCCCCTCTCGGCAGCATCTGCTCCATTTGTTGTTCATGTTACAGACCCAGATGCTGTCACTACAGTCCCCATGCTCCATCCCGAGATGGGTCACCAAATCCTCAGGTCTGCCTGAATGTCTGAGGCAGCTCACAGCACATCCTCCAGCAAACCATCCCAGCCCCTCCACTAAATATTCAATCACAGGAGTCAGTCACAAACCCCTCGGCTACAAGTGTTGTGGACCAGTCCAGATCCCCGCAAAATATTTCAAGAAGGCCGCTTAGACCCAAACCTTTCTTTATTTTGAATATAGATGGGAAGTGTGCCTTACAGATATGTTGTGACTGGTCAAACCACTCGACATTAAGCAAAATATAATCTATGCAAATGCTTTAGTTAAAATACATTCAAAGAAGATAATATTTTGGGATAGCTTATTTGTTGGAACACCTCCACCTCCAATGGATACCGTACCTTCTTGGTTTACACCGCGTGGCACAAAGGTATATTCAAATACAGATCCTTACAGCAGTTTTCCAATCCAGGAGGAAACAACATCAACAGAGATCTCAGAGAGAAAAGCAGCTGGGGATCAGGTATTGAAACTTCCAACACTTCTGGGATCCCCAGCAGCTTCTGAATGCTGCAGCTAAAAACAAAATGAGGAAACCTGGTCTGGAAGACCTGGCCGCTGCCCTTCCATTGTTACCAGCGTTTTAATGAATCCTAAAGGCTTTCTCAGTTATTTACTTAAACAGTTTTCAGACAGCAGCTCTGCACCTCTGCCTTTAAAACCCCTCTTCAAAAAAAGAGAAAATAACCTTTTTGCAGTCATAGTATCCTCACGACTCCATCTTTAATAAAATCATCCATCAATACGCAAAAGTGGATTCATTTCAGACCACCTAATCTTGTAGACTGTAATGCATATACTTTACATTGACTGTGAGCATACAAATGTTCACAACTAGTTTCGATTTCAGCCATTTTACTCCTGCCACAAAATGCCTTTGGCTTTCTTCATCCAAGTCTCCAAAACGTGTCAAAGCTTAGCTTTTCTCGCCCTGTCACCTGTAGAGTTTCAAATTGATTGGCAGCAGTAATAAGCTCAATTGAAACAGACTGGTATTACTCTCCCTGAATTTCTCCAAACACTTTAAGGGGTCACGATCAGTGATAAAGATTTGTCTCATGTATGTCATTCGCAATTTAAATGCTGAAATGTTGTAACGCCAACACCAAGCTCAAGGCCTCCTTCCCCATTGTGGAATAAATCTGTTGATGTTTCCACTGGACACTCCAACCACACGTTACATAATGGAGCACTTCTTATCTCTCTAATAGTCCTTCTCAATGACATAGCTCCTCATGTGTCAGCATAAAAGAATTAAATACGTCTGTACCTCTTAATGCTCTAACCTCTTTACCTGCTACTCCTGGCCTATGGTAAACCTTACTCTCACAGGTAAATGTTTTGAGAAGATCTCACACATTCTTCTCAATCTCACACAGAAACCAAACTTTGATTTCTGAACTCAATCATCATCATCAGCCATTTCAGCTTCTAATCTTGCCGTTTTAACTCTCTGCTCTTCCACACGAGTTCTGACGACTGCAGGAAGTGAATTGTTGAAATTCTCCAAAATAAGAATCTCTCTAAGAGTGTCATAGGTTTGCTCTGTTTTTAATACCTTTACCTACCTTTCAAAATTACTTTGTTTGATCCTTTCAAACTCAATATGCGTTTAACCAGGGACCCTTTTTTCGATTCCTGAAACGCTGTCTGTCAGCTTCTGGCACAAGCTCATATGCACTTCAGATGACTTTCTTCACCACCCCATACTGGCCAGATACCTCGTCCGATAGGGATGCAAATACCTATCAGCTTTGTTAGGATCAACTAAATCCACATGGTCACTGGTCACTGCATTTGTTTAGCCACTTTCTCAAATGAAATTCAAAAGGCTTCCCCATCCTTCTCATCAAATTTCGATAATGCCTAGATGCATTTAAACAGAACCCCATTAGGGCATTGGTTACAATAGGGTTGATCAACCTCACTATCCTCCTCGTCCCGCTGACCGTCTACCTTTATCTCGCCTTCTATGTCAACTTTCCACTCTAATTGCGAACTGTTTAAGTTGAAACTCTCTGCTTTTCTTCTGTCCTTTTCTCTCTTTCTTCTTCATTCCCCTTTTCTTTTATTTCTACTTTTCATCATAATTCAAACTATTTCAATTCCTTCTCATTTTCAAAGTGCCTCATTTGAAGTTGAATTCCAGCCATTGCCAAAGAGTCTGATGGCGGTTCCACCAAATGTAATTGCCGAACTGTAGTTGTAATTAACTCTCATTTTCTCACAGGCAATCGCAACCCCAATTCCAGCTTGTCTGTCAATTCCTGCAGCTTTGCCTTCATTACCTTTTGTAAAACCCCAACTTCACTTTTCCACACCCAGAGAACTCTTCGTGACTGAATCTTTATACACAAATCACTGTTTAAACCAACCGAATTCAACATTCGGAAAAAAAGACACTAACAACTACCATACGCGACGTTTGAACCCAATAGCCTCCTGGTGCATTCTCCTCAGTGTCCGCATGAGGTAATTCTGGAGGCTTTGGTTTCCTCCCACAATCCATCGATTTGCATGTCAGGTGAATTTACCATGATAAATTGTTCAAAGTTTTCAGGGATGTGTGAGTTAGTTGCCTTAGTCGGGGTAAATGTGTAATATAGGGTAGAGAAATGGGTCTGGGTAGGTTATTCTTCGGAGGTTCGGTGTGGACTTGTTGGGTCGAATGGGCTGTTTGCAAATTCTAAACCCAATTTGGTATTATCGATTTAAAATCGGACAACAGTCCCCAGTTTGCTATAGACGAACCAGACTGCCTCAAACTATTTTAAGAAGGCAGCTTGGATGCCAACCTTTTCTTATTTTAAAGGTAGATGTGAGTTGGGAGTTCCAGATGTGATGCTACTAGTCAAACCACTCACCTTTAAGCAAAACACATTATATTTAAACACTCTAATGAAAATCCATACAAAATGAAGTGGAATTTAGAATAACCTAACTATTGGAAATCCTAACCGAATAATGGATACAGAACCTTCTACAAATAAACTGTTCCAATCTACTAAAATCACCTAAACACACCCCTTGGCAAAAAGTAACATTCAGACATGCATTCTTGCATACAGTTCTCCAAACCAGGAGGAAAGAGCATCAAGTGAGGTTCCAGAGAGAATAGCAGCTAGGGATAATTTACTAAAACTTACAACCCTTCTGGGACCCCAAGCACCTGGTGGTTGTTATAGCTACAATAAAAAAAGAAACACTTAGAAAGCTTAGTCTGTGCGAGCTGGCCGTTGTTTTACTATTTATTAAAAACCCTAAAAGCATCGTAAATTATTTACTTGAGCCGTTTTCAGTAGGCAGTTTGGCCTTTAAGACCTCTTACTAAAAGAAAGGAGAAAATAACCTTTTATTAAAAAAGTGACAGCATTGTCAGGCAATTTAGATGCCTGGTCCTTTACTCAGTGGGCTTCCTCGTGTTACTGATCACAAGGTCACCTGAGAGGGACAGCCACAGGTACAGACCAAGTTACAAGGATGTTTCTCATATCTTCTGAAACACGCCTGTCCATGGACCATCACATGGAACATACCAGGAAGTGAACAGCAGCTTGATACACCCCATTTCATTACATGAGGGAGCCAAAAGCCAAGGCAATGGCAAGATACAAAGGGACAGAGAGATTCACATTAAAGACAGAAACAGACAGTTAATTAACTGAAACGATGTTGTGGAAATATGTGGAAAAATTCAGGGCAGTGGGATTAACTGGAGAAGTGAGATCTTCGAAAGTAAAATTACAAGAATGAGAACATCGAATAAAGGCATTGTCAGATCAGCTGGAATGGTTTGTTACATCAAATTCTCAATCTGCTTCACAGAACACCACAAACAACATAAACTGGGACAAGATGACAGTCCGGCATGGAGAGCTGGGCAGACCATGCTAGTGTGTTGATCAGGAAACGGCACTATCTGGAGAGTATTGAAAACTTTACTATCATATGCTAATTATACTCGCATCAGATTACTGCATGCAATGGGAAGGTTTGGTGTGTGTGTATGTGTGTGCGTGTGTATGTGTGTATGTGTGTATGTGTGTGTATGTGTGTATGTGTGTGCATGTGTGTGCATGTGTGTGCGTGTGTGTGTGTGCGTGTGTGCGTGTGTATGTGCGTGTGTATGTGCGTGTGTATGTGCGTGTGTATGTGCGTGTGTATGTGCGTGTGTATGTGCGTGTGTATGCGTGTGTGTATGCGTGTGTGTGTGCTCATAAGAGACCGAGAGAGGATGTGTGTGTGCGATAGGCGTGGTTGAATGCAAAACTCATTGTTTGAGAAGGAACGCACATGGAGGAAACTACTTTAAATACGAACAACTGTCAGGCTTTTTGTTAATCGACAGAGAGAGAACGAGA
The DNA here is from genome assembly GCF_037043375.1 of Chiloscyllium plagiosum. Taxonomy (NCBI): domain Eukaryota; kingdom Metazoa; phylum Chordata; class Chondrichthyes; order Orectolobiformes; family Hemiscylliidae; genus Chiloscyllium; species Chiloscyllium plagiosum. Next base: position 52,592,161 of record NW_028270171.1, read on the forward strand.
GAAGTTTCATGGACAGATCCGGTAAAGTGTTTGAGAATGTTTAAATAAAGGCATCGCCAGACGCAATATCAATATGCATCGGTTTGTACATGAATGACAGATGGATGGGAATTTGGTGTGAGTTCGAATCAGATTTGATGCCGGGAGCGTCAGCAGCAGATTATTGGCTTCATTAAGACTGTACTTCATAGCTCAAGATTCAAACAGCAGATGAAATAAACCAGTGAGATATATTCTGGAGTGGTGAGTATTTCAATGTAGAAATGGTCAGGGAATGGTGTGAAGAATGAGCTCATTGTAAAAGGGATCTCCCACAGTTGTGAACTGTCTGCTTCAGCCGCAGATATTGGCCAGGGATGGGATGGAAACAGTAAAAGGAAGTGGAGTTTGTGACCAGAACAGTCGACAGTGACCTCTGTGCTCTTAATGTTTAAATAACAAATAACAATGCATTGTGGTTCTCCGCTGAAACTGAGTAGGTCATCATAGAGACCCGTGAGTAACGCTGCCAGAGCAGAGAGCGAGACAGTAATTGAACACGTTCATTAATGGTCTGGAGAGTGAATATCTGGATTCAGAGTTTCAACAGGAACAATAATAGTGGCAAGAAGTGTAGTCCATATGAACAAACAATAATACTGTCACAAAATGTTTATAGAAAACAAAATCTGAACAGTGACACTTACCAGGAACACCAACGATAGCCAGGAAGGGATAATAAAAGTATTGTACAATGAGAAGAATGAAATAGATCAGTGATGATAACGACATCCAATCAAATGCAGAAAGATACCAAACATAATCGGATAGGTTCCTGTCAATTGTTGGAATATTCCTGTCTAATGTTCTCGGATTCTAATCCATTGTTGGAATATTCCAGTCTAATGTTCTCATATTCTGATCCATTGTTGGAAAATTCCAGTCTAAAGTTCTCAGATTCTAATCTTTCCTCCCCCTTTCTGTTGGCCTGCTCATCCATGTCAGTGCTGTCGATGATGCTCCCGCTCATGTTATGGGCGAACACATTGAACGGAGACCTTTTATCATTAAAAAATGGAAATCCTCCACTGGGATAATTAGAATCTATGGAGATTGGCATTAATTGCAACCACTGAACAAATAGGCTCAGTTAACCAGTTCCATACATAACTTTTCATTTACTGATTTTGGATGGAATGGATGATGGTTGCTGAGGGATGGACCATAAATCTTTCAATCTTTTAAATCTTTTTCTTCCTTGTGTTTGAGTGTATTACCTGGACACTGCAGGGGTCTATATGTGTTCCATTCTGTTTATGAAAGGAGGCAGTTGTAAAATAACCGATAGGCTGCATAAAAAAAAGTCGGGTGGGCAAGTTTCTAGATACCTGAACACAAAGTACGATACTTATTGACCAGTGTGAGGCTACTACTGGTCTAATGCCCTGTTGTCAAGTACTTTCATAACCTTGAGACAGAGCATTTAGACTGTTGCTCAGGAACTGGCCGAAGCAATTTTGTCCCTGTGGACCTCTTACAGAGGATTAAGAGAATGCCATTCAGCCCATATTAGCCTGTTGCTACTTGAAAAGGTGGAAAGCTGGAATATTGGCACACTTTGCCAAAAGAATCATGCAAAACAAAGAGATGTGTCGCTGCAGCTGTATGAAGTGTTACTGAGAAGCCACCTGGAGTATATTGTGTTGTTTGTGTTTCTCTAACTGAGAAGGGAGGAACCTTCATTAGGTACAGTTTAACCGCTGCTCGTAATCCACAGGTTGCTGTGTCATTTGATGTCTCGGGTCTGTTACACAGGGACAGGAGGAGGCTATGAAGCCTCTCGAGTGCGTTACAGAGGAATAGGAGGAAGCCATTAAACCTCTTGAAACTATTTCAGATGGACGGGAGGAGGCCATTTAGCCTCTCGACCCTATTACAGAGGGATAGGAGGAGGTCATTCAGCCTCTTCAGTCTAATGAAGAAGGACAGAAGGAGCCCATTCAGCCTCTCGAGCCTGTTACAGAGGGGCTGGAAATGTTTATTTACACACAAATAACAGTTTAAAACTAGTTGTGAAATAGGAAAGACCTGATGCAAACATTAAAGTTCTAACTTTGACTAAGACCAATTTTGGAAGTGTTGGCGGGTCCTGTGAAAGGCTAATTGGGATATCCTATTCACAGATAAAGGGATGGTTGTAAAATGCAAGGCCATGAAAAGGCCATTTCAGAGAGTCCAGAGCCAACGTGTTCCTATTAGTGAGATGGGCAAGGCCGGTGGGTGTAGGGCTTGCTGGATGGCTAGATATATTGATGCTCTGGTCAAGGTAAGGAAGGATGCATATGTCAGGTAAACAGAGCTGAATGCAGAGAGGTGTACAAGGGCAGTAAGTGCATAGTCAATGGGAAAATAGGGCCAGAAAAACGTGGACATGAGATGGCTTTAAAAATAGGGTTAGCGAGGCATTGAAGAAGGTCTACACATATTTTAATGGTAAAAGATTAACTAGGGTGATAAAAAGGCCCCTTAAAGATCAGTAAGGCTACCTATGTATGGAACCACAGGAGATTGGAGGGATACGAAACATGTCTTTCTCCTCAGAATTTAATGTGGAGGAGGTTACAAGAGCGAGAGACTGAAGGAATGTATAGTGATACCTTGAAATTGTCTATATTTCAAGGAGGTGTTGGACATTTTAAAACACATGAAAGTGAACAAATCCCTGGGACCTGATCAGTTGTATCCCAAAAGTTTCTGGAAAGCTAGGAAAGGGATTGCTCAGCCTTTTGCTGATATATTTGTATAATTGATTTCCAAAGGTGAGGTGTCAAAATATTGGAGGGCTGCTAACGCAGTGTCATTATTTAAGAAAGGAAGAAAAAAAAGGTAACTATAGATCGGTGAGCCTGCCGTCAATAGTGACTAAATTGTTGGAGTGGATTTTGAGGAAAGAATGTAAATGCATTTGGAAATGTAAGGACTGAAGAGGGCTTTGTACATTGGAGATCACGTCTCACTGACACGGTGGAATTTTTTGAGGAAGTGATGAAGATGATTGATGAAGGCAGGACAGTGAATGATGTCTTTATGGAATTCAGTTGAAAAACAAAATGGTCTACATGGTAGACTGGTTAGCAAGGTTAGACTGCCTGGAATCCAAGGAGAGCTCGTCATTTAGATCCAAAATTTTCTTGAATATTGGAGACAGGGCGTGACAGTGGACATTTGTTCATTAAACTTGGAGACCTGTGACCAGTGGCGTGCCGCAAAGATCAATAGTGGGTCCACTGCCTTTTGTCACTTATACAAATCATTTGCGTTTGTGTATATGAAGTATGGTCAGTAAGTTTGTAGATAATACCAAATTTGGTGGTGTAGTCGACAGTGAAGAATGATCTCTCAGACTATAATGGGACTTTACTTAGGTGAGCCGAGGAATGGCGATGGAATTTAAGTTAGTTAAATGTGAGGCATTGTATTTTGGCAAGACACATCAAGGCATGATGTGTAGGTAGGGTCCTGTCGAAAGCTGCCAATCAATGAGAACTCCATAGAAATTATCGAATCCCTGCAGTGAGTTAACAGGCTATTCGGCCCATCGAGGTTCACCGAAACTCTAAACAGTCTCCCACTGGACAAACCCTAACCCAATCCCTCTGAGCCTGCATTTCCCATGGCTTATCCAACTCGCCTACACATCCCTGGGTACTATATGCAATTTAGCATGGCCAATCTACCCCTATCTGTATGTCTTTATACTGTTGGAAGAAAACATAACATCCGGAAGAAAATCATACAGACCGGGGAGAATGTGCAACCACCACACAGACAGTCATTCAAGGATGGAATTAAACCCAGATCGCTGCGCTCTGAAGCAGCAATGCTAGCCACTGAGAGACTGTGTCACCTTGTGGTTCAGGTTCTCCGTTTCTTGTAAGTACCGTCACAGGGAGACAGTGCAGTGAAGAAGGCACTTGGTGATCTTCCCTTTATTGGTGTGTGCTTTAAGTCTAAATATTTGCATGACATCTTGCATCTGTACATGAACATTGTTTTGGCCACTTTTGTAATATTGCCTTTAATTCTGGTCTCCCTGCTGTCGGAAAGGTGTTGTCAAACTTGAAAGGGTACAGAAGAGATTTTAAAGAATGTTGCAGGTGTTGGAGGGTTAGAGTTACAGGGAGAGTTTGAATAGGCTGGGACTATTTTCAAGTGTTGAGGCCGAGAGGTGATCTTAAAGACGTTTATAAAAGCATGAGGGGCATAGATAAGATAATCAGTCAGTCAATGTCTTTTCCACAGGATAGGCAAGTCCAAAAATAGAAGTCAAAGGTTTAAGATGAGAGGGGAAAGGTTTAAAAAGGGACACTTTCACACAGAGACTGCTGTTTATATGGATTGTACAGCCAAAAGAGGTGATGGAGGCAGGTACAATTACACCATTTAAAAGGCATTTGGATGAATACATGCATGGGGAGTGTTTAGAGGGATATAGGCCAACTGCTGGCAAGCGGGGAGAGATTTATTTAGGATATTTGGTTAGTATGGGCGATTAGACCGAAAGGTCTTTTTTCGTGCTGTATATCTGTGAGACTATATTGCCTCTTGAGAGTATAACACAGGAACAGGAGGAGGCTATTCACCTTCTGAACTCTGAGTCAGCTTGTTTGCTCAATTGCTGAGAGTAAAATACAAAATACATCATTCAGATGTTGATGGTGTTTTACAGAAACAGGAGAAAGGCTTTTAGTCTAGAGAAGCTGTAAGGAATGTGAAGAGGCCATTCAGTCCCTCAATACCATTCCACAGGAGCAGCAGGTGAGCGCAGAGCTATTGGAGCCTATTAGTCAGTCGCCGGAGGAGGACATCTACTTTTGCAAACCTTGGATCAGGTGGCAGTCATTCGGCTACCCAAGATTGGGACACAGGAACAGGACTGCAAAATGTGTTGCTGGAAAAGCGCAGCAGGTCAGGAAGCATCCAAGCAGCAGGAGAATCGACGTTTCGGGCATCAGCCCTTCTTCAGGAAGGGCCCGAAACTTCGATATTCCTGCTCCTTGGATGCTGCCTGACCTGCTGCGCTTTTCCAGCAACACATTTTTCAATACTGATCTCCAGCATCTGCAGTCCTCACTTTCTCCTATACAGGAACAGGAGGCAGTTATTCAACTGCTTGATATTGGGACACAGGGACAGGAGGGAGTCAGTCAGTTCTCGAAAATGGGGCACAGGGAATTCTGGAGGTTAGTGAGGTCCCAGGATCGTGTTACACAATGACAGCAGGAGGTGACTCACTCCCCACCAGCATGCGACACTAGGATAGAGGTGGAGTTTGCTTGGAACAAGCAGAAATGTATGAAAAAATAACATTAGTGGTCCATTAAATCCTGCCCCAACATCCACTAAGACTCCGGCTGATCTGATTGTGATTCCATCATTCTATTTTACGGAGACTGTCCTCTCTGCAGCCTCTGCTCCTTTGTTGGTCATATTGCAGACCCAGATGCTGTAACAACAGTCACCATCACTCATCCAGAGGGATGGGTCTAACCAGATGAGTCAAGATTTGAAGATCCAATCACAAGAATTAAAACACAAAACAAAGGCATTGCCAGATGTTTAGTACTCTCATTCGCAATCCAACTCACCTAACCAGCACATCCATATATTCAGGATAGAGCACTGTGTAGGTTCGGCTAGTGTACACCTGTATGCAACCCAGCAATGTCCAGAGTGAAACGCTGTGTAGCCCACACCAATGTTTGATCTATAATCCTAGGCTAAATGTCCAGCATGGGGAGCTGTGCAGTCCGCACTGGTTCATTCATTTATAAACCCAGGCTGTTCCATTGTTCGGTAACACTGTTAGATCACTGCCCAGTGTGGAGTAACATGTAACCATTGCTGGAAGTGACAGGATGTGCAGCTCCCATCCATTTACAGCTCCATATCTCCACTGTGCCTTGACAAGGGATGCTGCGAATGTGAAAGTCACTGCGAGGAAGAGATGTAAATGGAAACTATTTAAATTCCAATAGTTCTGATTAAGGCGAGTATCCCTCCAGTATTTAAATATGAAATAACTGAGATAATATCCAAAGAGGTTTTATGAATGGTGCAAACAAGTAATGGGGGGTGGTGGTAATGTTATAGTGGTTGCACTATAAGCCTTCAAATAATCAATGGGAATTAGAGGAACAAATATGCAGGGAGACTATCGAGAATTGCAGGAGCAATAGGGTTGTCATAATAGGTGATTCTAATTATCCTAACACAGACTGGGACTTCCAGAGGATTAAGAAATTAGATGCAACGTAATTTGTTAAGTGTGTTCAGGAAAGCTTCCACAAGCAGCATGCAGAGGGTCCTATTCGGGAAGGGACAAACTCGACCTACTGTTCGGAAATAGGGTAGGATAGGTGACAGAGGTCAAGTGGGGGAGATTTTGGGAAAAGTGACTAGAGCTGTATTAATTTTAAAATAGTTATGGTAGGGAGAAAATTGGTCCACAGATTCAAGTTCTAAATTGGGACAAGGCATATTTTGCTGGAACTAGTCAAGGGATTGCAGGGGTTGATTGGAGTAGTTTGTTTCCAGGTAAAAGGATCCCAGGCAAGTGGGAGGGCTTCAAAATGAGATAGCTCGAGTTCAAGGTCTATATGTTCCTGTGAGGGTGAAGGGAAAGTGGGGCTGGAAGAGAGAACCCTGGATGACAAGAGATATTTAGGCTCTGTCCAGCAAAGAAAGGAAACGTCGCTCAGGTACAGGCAGCTGGGAACAAGAGAATTCCCTGGAGGTACACAGGGGATACAGGAGTTTACTGAAGAAGGAAATCAGCAGGGCGAAAGTGGGGTATGAGATAGCCTTGGCTGAGCAGATTAGGGTGAATCCAAATTCAGTATAGTAAAGACAAAGAACAACTAGAGAGAGAATAGGACGTCTTAAAATCCAAAACAGGCATGCAAACCTCAAGAGATGAGTGAGGTCCTCAATTTCCCTTCTGTGTTTAACATGAAGAAAGACATGAAGACCTGTGGCCTTTGGGAGGTTAATTGTCATATCTTGGTACAGTCCATATCATAGTAGAGGTGCTGTTGGACATATTAGAATGCATAAAGTTAGATAAATCTCTTGGTCCTGACCAGATATATCTAAGAGCACTGCAAGAGGCGGGAGATGACAGTTCAGGGGCCAAGGTCCCGGAAGACTGGGGAGTAGCAAATGTTGTGCCCTTATTCAGAAGGGCTGCAAAGAAAAGCCTGGGAAATATAGACCAGTCAGCTTCACATCTGTTTCCGGAAAACACTTGAGAACGTTCGGAAATATAAGATATGCATGCATTTGGAAAGACAGAGTTTGACTCGGAATAGTCAGCATAGCTTTGTGCAGGGAAGATCATAGAACATAAAACAATACAGCACAGAACAGGCCCTTCGGCCCACGATGTTGTGCCGAACATTTGACCTAGCTTAAGCACCCATCCATGTATCTATGCAATTGCTGCTTAAAGGTCACCAAAGATTCTGACTCTACCACTCCCACAAGCAGCGCATTCCATGCCCCCACCACTCTCTGGGCAAAGAACCCACCCCTGACATCTCCCCTATACCTTCCACCCTTCACCTTAAATTTATGTCCCCTTGTAACACTCTGTTGTCCGCGGGGAAAAATTTTCTGACTGTCTACTCTATCTATTCCTCTGATCATCTTATAAACCTCTATCAAGTGACCCCTCATCCTTCTCCGTTCCAGTGAGAAAAGTCCTAGCACTCTCAACCTATCCACGTACGATCTATTCTCCATTCCAGGCAACACCTGGTAAATCTTCTCTGCACCCTCTCCAAAGCTTCCACATCTTTCCTAAAGTGAGGCGACCAGAACTGCACACAGTACTCCAAATGTGTCCTAACCAAAGTCCTGTACAGGTGTAACATCACTTCACGACTCTTGAATTCAATCACTCTGCTAATGAACGCTAATACACCATAGGCCTTCTTACAAGCCCTATCCACATGAGTGGCAACTTTCAAAGATCTATGAACATAGACCCCAAGATCCCTCTGTTCCTCCACCTCACAAGAACCCTACCGTTAACCCTGTATTCTGCATTCTTATTTGTCTTTCCAAAATGGATAACCTTACACTTGGCAGGGTTGAACTCCATCTGCCACTCCTCAGCCCAGCTCTGCATCATATCTAAGTCCCTTTGCAGCCGACAACAGCCATCCTCACTATCCACAACTCCACCAATCTTCGTATCATCTGCAAATTTACTGACCCACCCTTCGACTCCTTCATCCCAGTCATTAATAGAAATTACAAACAGCAGAGGACCCAGAACTGATCCCTGCGGAACTCGACTTGTAACTGGGCTCCAGGCTGAATTTTTACCATCTACCACCACTCAGACTTCGACCGGTTAGCCAGTTTTCTATCCAATTGGCCAAATCTCCCTCTACCCCATGCCTCCTGACTTTCCGCATAAGCCTACCATGGGGAACCTTATCAAAAGCCTTATTAAAATCCATGTATACTACATCCACTGCTCTACCTTCATCCACATGCTTGGTCACCTCCTCAAAGAATTCAATACGACTTGCCAGGCAAGACCTACCCTTCACAAATCCGTGCTGGCTGTCCCTAATCAAGCAGTGTCTTTCCAGATACTCATAAATCCTATCCCTCAGTACCCTTTCCATTACTTTGCCTACCACCGAAGTAAGACTAACTGGCCTGTAATTCCCGGGGTTATCCCTATTCCCTTTTTTGAACAGGGGCACAACATTCGCCACTCCAGTCCCCTGGTACCACCCCCGTTGACAGTGAAGACGAAAAGATCATTGCCAACAGTACTGCAATTTCCTCTCTTGCTTCCCACATAATCCTAAGATATATCCCGTCAGGCCCGGGGGACTTGTCTATCCTCAAGTTGTTCAAAATGTCCAACACATCTTCCTTCCTAACAAGTATCTCCTGTAGCTTACCAGTCCGTTTCACACTCCTCTTCAACAATACTGTCCCTCTCGTTCGTAAATACTGAAGAAAAGTACTCATTCAAGACCTCTCCTATCTCTTCCGACTCAATACACAGTCTCCCACGACTGTCCTTGATCGGACCTACCCTCGTTCTTGTCATTCTCATGTTTCTCACATACGCATAAAATGCCTTTGAGTTATCCTTGATCCTATCCGCCAAAGATTTTTCATGCCCTCTCTTAGCTCTCCTAATCCTTTTCTTCAGCTCCCTTCTGGCTATCCTGTATCCCTCCACTGCTCTATCTGAACCCTGTTTCCTCAACCTTATGTAAGCCTCCTTCCTCTTTACAAGACATTCAACCTCCCTCGTCAACCAAGGTTCCCTCACACGACCATCACTTTCCTGCCTGACAGGTACATACACATCAAGGACACGTCGTATCTGTTCCTTGAAATAGTTCCATATTTCCACGACATCCTTCCCTGAGAGCCTATGCTCCCAACTTATGCTCCTCAGATCCTGTCTTACAGCATCGTAATTACCCTTCCCCCAGTTGTAAAACCTGCCCTGTTGCACGCACCTATCTCTCTCCATAACCAAGGTGAAAGTCACAGAATTGTGGTCACCATCACCAAAATGTTCACCCACTAACAAGCCCATCACTTGTCCCGGTTCATTACCGAGTACCAAATCCAATATGGTCTCCCCTCTGGTCGGAAAATCTACATACTGAGTTAGAAAAGCTTCCTGGACACACTGCGCAAACATCGCCCCATCCAATCTACTTGATCTCAAGAGCTTCCAATCAATATTTGGGAAGTTGAAATCGCCCATGACTACTACCCTGTGGCTTCTGCACCTTTCCAAAATCTTTTTCCCAATCTGTTTCTCCACATCTCTGCTGCTATTGGGGGGCCTATAGTAAACACCCAAGGTGACTGCACCTTTCCTATTTCTGACTTCAGCCCATACTACCTCCAAAGGCAGATCCCCCTCGAACTGCCTTTCTGCAGCCATTATACCATTTCTAATTAGCAACGCCACGCCCCCATCCTTTTTTACCACCCTCCCTAATCTTACTGAAACATCTGTAACCAGGAACCTCCAACAACCATTCCTGTCCCTCTTCTATCCACGTTTCCGTGATGGCCACAACATCGTAGTCCCAGGTACCGATCCACGCCTTAAGTTCACCCACCTTATTTCTGATACGCCTTGCGTTGTAGTATACGCACTTGAACCCATCTCTGTGTCCGCAAGTATTCCCTGTCAGTGCTACCTTCTTCACAGCCTCCCCACATACTTGGACATCCTGACAAACAGTTCGCCGACTTGCTGGACTACAAGTACGGATCCCATCCCCCTGCCAAATTAGTTTAAACCCCCCCCCCCACCCCCGAAGAGTGCTAGCAAACCTACCCCCAGGATATTGGTGCCCTTTTGGTTCAGGTGCAACCTGTCCTGCTTGTACAGGTCCCACCTTCCCCAGAATGCAGTCCAATTGTCCAAATACCTGAAGCCCTCCCTCCTACACCATCCTTGCAGCCACGTTTTCAACTGCACTCTCTCCCTCTTCCTTGCCTCACTGTCACGTGGCACCGGCAACAACCCAGAGATGACGACTCTGTCTGTCCTAGCTTTTAGCTTCCAGCCTAACTACCTGAGATCTTGAATGACCTCCCCACCCCTCTTCCTACCTATGTCGTTGGTGCCAACGTGCACCACGACTTCTGGCTGCGCACCCTCTCCCTTAAGGATTCTGAAGACACGGTCCGAGACGTCTCGGACCCTGGCACCCGGGAGGCAACAAACCATCCGAGAGTCTCGCCCATGTCCACAAAACCGCCTATCCGTCCCTCTAACTAGAGAGTCTCCTATAACTAGCGCTCACCTCTCCCCCTTTCCCTTCTGAGTCTCAGAGCCAGACCTCACGCCACAGACCCAGTCACTGCAGCTTACCCCTGCTAGGCCTTCCCCCCACAACAGTATCCAAAGCGGTATACTTATTGTTGAGGGGAACGACCAAAGGGGATCCCTGCACTGCCTGCTTCCTCCCCTTCCCACCTCTAACTGTTACCCAGCTACCTCTGTTCTCTGGCGTAGCTATGTCCCTGTAGCTTCTATCTATCACCCTCTCAGCCTCTAGAATAATCCTCAGTTCATCAAACTCCAGTTCCAGTTCCCTTACTCGTTCTGTGAGGAGCAGGATCTGACTGCATTTTCTGCAGATGAAGTCGGCAGGAGTATCGGTGGTCACCCCTACCTCAAACATCCTGCAGGAGGAACATTCTACTGCCTGCGCTGACATTACACTACACCTCGTCTTCAAAACAAGAACACTGAGTAGCTTACCTGTGGACTTTAAAATTAGGTTAGAGGAGGAGAATGGGAGGGAGGCCCTACTATGTAGGGCCTGGGGTCTAGAACACACCCACTCAAATATCAATCACTTACCTTCCCGACCAGCTCTGCGCTCTAACCTCACTTCCGCCCAGCTCGTGCCGCTCTCTCCTGTGAAAAGACCGTTGGCGTCGAGGTAAGTTCTTTATATATCAATCACTTACCTTCCCGACCAGCTCTGCGCTCCAACCTCACTTCCGCCCAGCTCGTGCCGCTCTCTCTTGTGAAAAGACCGTTGGCGTCGAGGTAAGTTCTTTATATATCAATCACTTACCTTCCCGACCAGCTCTGCGCTCCAACCTCACTTCCGTCCAGCTCGCGCTGCTCTCTGCTGTGAAACGTTTGATAGAATGTTTTCAGGAAGTGACCAGGAAGCTTGACGAGGGCAGGGTGGTGGATATAATCTATATGGATTTCAGTAAGGCCTTTGATAAGGTTCCACATGGTAGGCCGCTCTAGAACGTTAGATCGCATGGACTCCAAGGTAAACTGGCAAATTGGCGAAACAATTGGCTTGACGTTAAGAAGCAAATGGCTATGGTGGAGGTATGCTTATCGGACTGGAGGCCTGTGACTAGTGGAGTGCCTCAGCGGACGGTATTGGTCCCATTGCTGTTTGTTATCTATATCAATGATTTGGAACAGAGTGCACAACGCAAGGTTAGTACGTTTGCAGATGACACGAAAATAGGAGGTATCGTTTACAGTGAGGAACGTTATCAGAAATTGCAGCAGTACCTTGATCAGCTGGGGAAGTGGGCAGGGAAATAGCAAATGGAGTTTAATATAGATAACTGTGACGTCTTGCATTTTGGAAAGTTAAATCCAGGTAGGATTTTAATGATGAATGAGAGGGCCTTAAGGAGTGTAGTGGAACAAAAGGACTTTGGAGATCAGGTGCGCGGTTGTCTGAATTTGAGTCACAGATACACAGGACAGTGAAGAAGGCTATTGGCACACTGGCCTTCATCAGGGCATTGAGTATAGAAGTTGGGACGTTATGTTGCAGTTGTACAGGATGTTGGTAAGGCTGCAGTTGGAGTATTGAGATCAGTTTTGTTCACTTTGCTCTAGAAAGGATATTATTGAACTAGAAAGAGTGTAGAAGAAATTTACAAGGATGTTTCCTGGGTTAAAAGCTCTAAGTTATAGGCATAGGTTGGATAGTTTTGAACTTATTTTTTACAGCGAAGGAAACTGAGGGGGTTCTTACAGAAGTGCAAATCTTATCAAATCATGAGAGGCGTGCATGGGGTGAATAATTCAATTTTTTTCCCAAAGTTGGCGAATCGAGGACAAGAGGACATCCGTTAATGTTTGGAAAGGTAAAAAATATATAAAGAAAGGAACTTGAGGGGCAACCTTTTCACACAGAGGGTGCTACGCATATGAACTGAGCTGCCAGTGGAAGTGATTGAGATGGGTACAATAACAACATTGAAAAGGCATTTGGACAAATACAGAGATAGGCAAGGATTAGAGGGATACAGAATAAGGGCAGGGAAATGGGGAGAGTGTGGATTGACATTTTGGTTGGCATGGACCAGCCGAGCCAAATGGTCAATCATACTGGCATTCTCGTGTAATATGACTGTAAATGAGTGTTTTGGAGTGGAGCCAGAGGGGGAAGCTGTCATGGAAGGATATGTTCACAGGTTGCAGAATGCTGAAGTGAAGACATTTCGATAGTATCATGCAACATGGGTCAGTATAATGAAGAATTATGAGTGAAAGGGATATTGCTGTGAGTTCAGGCGATGGAGAGTTTTGGATGAGCATTTGTTCTGCAGCTTTGTAACTGGGAGTGAGGACAGCAGAGTCTTCGCCTCACTGGGCCGAATCTAACAAAAAAACTGTCTCAGTGACATTTTCATTGAGTGTTACAGAGGGATTGTCTGCACGAGGCCGAGCTAGTTTCCTGGTGCTATCTTACCAAACTCATCTCATTAACTACCCACCCCACCCCATGGTGTCCCTCTCATTCAATGCCAGCCCGATTCTCCCACCCTTCATGACTGGAGGTACTCACCATCGCCGGAATGCCCCTGGATAATCTGTGATCCCTGGCACTGGTGCCACCTTTAAAAGGCCAATGGGTACACGGTTGAGCTTTGTCAGTTCAGATCTGTCCTGCACAGTTTACTCCGAGCATGGCAGCTAAGGGGAAATTACACCACGGTTTGTAGACAGGGGCACGAAGCTCCTGATGGATGGGCTAGTACAGAGGGGGACCATTCTCTTCCCAGAGGGATAACACCACCAGATGCACCGAGCCTGGTCTGAGCTCCTCACCCAGCTCAGTGCAGAAGCTGCGGTCTGAGGAAATGTCCAGCAAAACAGGACAAGCATCAGTAACCTTCCCTGCCCTGTCAGGGTAAGGGTCACCATATTCTCTCTGCTCCCTCACACTCACTGTATGTCTGATATAGCTCCGGCCCCCGAACAAGGCTCATGATCCACCACTCTCACTGCTGCATACATCACCGTCCCTCTCTTTCTCTCTTGCCTTTCTAATGCCCTCCACACAGTTATAAAATATTCTGGAGAATGCCAATTATAGAATGTTCCAGATAATGTTCCAACTTATTCCCGCTTACAGAAAGACGGCTGTGCCCCAGTGTGTAACACGTGAAAGGATGGAGTAGAGATGTAGGTTTTTCAAATCACACATAATTAAAATCTATCATGAGGCCATTCAGTACATCAAATATGGTCCAACATTCAATACGTTCGGGAGTGATCTGATGGTATTTTCAGCTCCTGTTACAGAAACTTTCAGTCATTCAACCCCAGGTTCCTGTTATCGAGCAGACGATTCTCAGGCACTTTTTACCCCGGGTTTCTTCTAGCATGTGTTTAGAAGGCATTTCCCATGGGGATGGACTCTCCTAACAATATATTTCATCTGCTTTACAAATTCATGCAACAGTCGGCATGCTTTCCACAGACCAATCAAAAACATGCACTTATTTTATGGTTATCGATATCCATTCACAATTAGTCAACCTGGTTATTTCACTTGTCTCACCTTATTGCATTCAGCCAAAGAGAGCTTCCAAAAACTTGACTCGTTATAAAATACAATTTCTAGCAGAGAACATTTTTATCCTCAGCCGTTATCATGACGATTATCTCAAATATACCTTTTACCTTGTCATGAAAGTTTCTCTTGCCCTTTGTCTGTGACTGATTCTGTGTGAAACAGTTACACAGTCTCCCACTCATTTGGCTGGTTGTTTGGTTTGTGATGCAGAGGGAGGACACCAGTGCAGGTTCAATTCCCCACACTGACAGAGACTACCATGAAGGGGACGCTCTCTCAACCTCACCCCATCACCCGAGGTGCGGTGATCCTCAGGATAAACCACCATGAGTGGTCTCTCTAATGAGAGTTCTTTGGGACTCTATTCTATCAAAGTTAGCGTTTTAATTTTTTTACAAAATTTTTTATTGAAAAAGAGAATTTTATTATTACATTGAACAAATAACAAAACCACTCAAATAACTGAACAAAATTACACCCAATTGCATGTACATACAATACGAGTTAACGTGTTTAAACAGACCGAAGAAATAAAAACAATAAATAAATAATACAGCTCAGCATAACAAAACGATAGTTCTCGTTCTTCGAGAGCATTACACATTCATATGTTCATAATTCTTCATATTAGATTCATTAGACAATATCGTCATAGCTATAGAAAGGCCGTTGTTATAGTGGCAGATGAACCTGTATCGCAGTAATCCAAAAAGGGTTACCATATCTTATATAAATCTCTGCCTTTTGGTGCACAATACTGGTGATAAAGTCCAAAGGGATATTCTCCATGATGAGCTTACAAGGGCCCAACAGACCCGGGGGGTTTTCAAACATCCAACATGATAGAATATTTTTCCTAGCACAGGAAGTATGGGGGAGATACTAAATGAGTATATTGCATTAGTAATTACTGTGGATGATATAAAATGTAGGGAAATAGATGGTGACACCTTGTAAAATGTCCATATTACAGAGGAGGAAGTACTGGATGTCTTGAAACGGGTCCCCAGGACCTGATCAGGTGTAACTTAGAACTCTGTGGGAAGCTAGAGAAGATATTGCTGGGCCTCTTGCTGAGATATTTGCAATATGGATAGTCACAGGTGAGGTGCCAGAAGTCTGGAGGTTGGCTAATGTGGTACCATTGTTTAAGAAGGGTGGTAAGGACACGCCAGGGAACTATAGACCAGTGAGCCTAACGTTGGTGGTGTGCAAGTTGTTGGAAAGAATCCTGAGGGACAGGATATGCATGTATTTGGAAAGGCAAGGACTGATTAGAGATAGTCAACAAGGCTTTTTGCGTGAGAAATCATGTCTCACAAACTTGATTGAGTTTTTTGAGGAAGTAACATAGAGGATTGATGAGGGAAAAGGGATAGATGTGATCTATATGGACTTCAGTAAGGGTTTTGATAAGGTCCCCCATGGGAGACTGATTAGCAAGGTTAGAGCTCATGGAATACAGGGAGAACTAGCCATTTGCATACAGAACTGGCTCAAAGGTAAAAGGTAGTGGTGGAGGGTTGTTTTTAAGACTGGAGGCCTGTGACCAGTGCGGTGTCACAAGGATCGGTGCTGGATTCACTTCTTTTTGTCATTTATATAAATGATTTAGATGCGAGCATAAGAGTCACAGTTAGTAAGTTTTCAGATGACACCAAAATTGGAGGTGAAGTGGACAGCGAAGATGGTCACCTCAGATTACAACGGGATCTTGACCAAATGGCCAATGGGCTGAGAAGTGGCAAATGGATTTTAATTCAGATGAATGCGAGGTGCTGCATTTTGGGAAAGCAAATCTTAGCAGGACTTCTACATTTAATGGTAAGGTCGCAGGGAGTATTGCTGAACAAAGAGACCTTGGAGTGTAGGTTCATAGCTCCTTGAAAGTAGAGTCGCAGGTAGCTAGGATTGGGAAGAAGGCGTTGGTATGCTTTCCTTTATTGGTCAGAGTATTACGTACAGGAGTTGGAAGATCATGTTGCGGCTGTACAGGACATTGGTTAGGCCATTGTTGTAAAATTGCGTGCAATTCTGGTCTCCTTCCTATCGGAAATATGTTGTGAAACTTGAAAGAGTTCAGAAAAGATTTACAAGGATGTTGCCAGGGTTAGAGGATTTGACCTATGGAGAGAAGCTGAACAGGTTGGGGTTATTTTCCCTGGACCGTCAGAGGATGAGGGGTGACATTGTAGAGGTTTACAAGCTTATGATGGGCATGGATAGGGTACTTAGGTAAAGTCTTTTTCCTGGGGTCGGAGAGTCCAGAACTAGAGGGCATAGGTTTAGGGTGAGAGGGGAAAGATATAAAAGACACCTACGGGGCAACTATTTCACACAGAGGGGTGGTACATGTATGGAATGAGCTGCCAGGTGAAGTGGGGGAGACTGATACAAGTGCAACATTTAAGAGGAATTTGCGTGGGTAAATGAATAGGAAGGGTTTGGAATGTTATGGGCCGGGTGCTGGCAGGTGGGACTAGATTGGTTTGGGATATGTGGTCGACATGGATGGCTTGGACTGAAGGGCCTGTTTCCATGCTTTACATTTCTATGACTCTATGACTTAAAATAATCTCTGATTTTTGGTGCACGATACTGGTGAGAAAGGCCAAAGGGATATTTTCCATGCGGAATTTACAAAGACCCAACAGCACCGAAAAGTTTTCAGGCATCCAACACAACAGAATATTTTTCCTAGCACAGAAAGTAAGCATTTTTGTCCCATGTACATCTCAGGCTC
The DNA here is from genome assembly GCF_037043375.1 of Chiloscyllium plagiosum. Lineage (NCBI taxonomy): Eukaryota > Metazoa > Chordata > Chondrichthyes > Orectolobiformes > Hemiscylliidae > Chiloscyllium > Chiloscyllium plagiosum. Next base: position 52,609,303 of record NW_028270171.1, read on the forward strand.
AGGAAAAGAGAAACTGGGTCCATCTACAATTCGGTCCCCAAGACCCACTCTACAACATCTGACACAGTGCTCCAATATATACGAAGCCTGCAGCAGGACCACATGCAATGAGTAAGAGTGCCTGTAGTCATTCTGCATTTAGGACATGCTGAAGAGAATCTCACTTTGAATTTTGAGAGAAGATCTGGTGTCAGATAGACCTATGAAGAATTTTCAACTGCATGGAATGGGTCCGATTAGAGATCAAAATCCTTCGAGCATTTTCACAAATATTCTCCCATGTCTCGAAGAGATCTAAACCCCCAACTCTCTCGCACAGACGTCACGAAGCTGCACAGTCTTGTCTGAAGGGACACTATCCAACTATTGATAAAGAGTGCTGACAGAGAGTGGATTCTTAGCAAAAAGAACCCACTTCTTTGTATCGGATCTATAAGTGGCTGTTAAAAGTTTTTTTAAAATCAAATCTCTAATCTGGAAAAAAAGAGAAGTCTCTACGAGGGAGTCCATATTTACGAATTATTTGACCAAATGATATCATTGTTTCTCCCTCAAGTAACACGTGGTGGCTCAGTGGCTTGCACTGCTGACTCACAGCACCAGGGTCATGGGTTTGGTTCCAGTCTTGGGTGACTGGCTGTGTGGAGTTAGAATATTCTCAACTGTGTCTGCGCAGGTTTCCTCCCACAGTCACAAAGATGTGCAGGTTAGATGAATTGGCCATTGCTAAATCACTCAGAGTGTTCCAGGATCTGTAAATTGGGGCATTAGTCAGGGTTGGTAGGAGAATGGGTCTGGGTGGGTTACTCTTCAGAGGGTCGAAGTGGACGTGCTGGGCCCAAGGACCTGTTTCCACACTGTAGGGATTCTACTAATTCTAAATCACCCAAGCAAGGTACCCCCTCGCTGCCAACAGTTTAAATCTGGAACCCAAGATCGCCGGGTGACAACCCAGTATACCAATTATAGGGGTAAAAAACATGGTTTTTGCTGTATTGCCCTCGATTTGACGCATTGTCCTTCAAGTTTTAACGGTATTGTTCATCATTCGTTTATAACAATACTCCATAAACGTTGTCATTTGACCTTAAGAACAACAGACTACTAAGGGTTCAATTTGTCTGAGAGGGCTCAATTGATGCCGAAACCTCAGCGGCCCAGGGACTGACATACGATGAAAAGAAACTTATTTGATTGCTTTTAATCGGGGAGATCTACTTCCCACAATCTGTGGGGCAGTTGCAACTTTGTTAGCTTGATAAAGAATCGCTTATGGTGCCAAATAAAAGAGCTAAACCAGCCTTTTTAAAAAATAAACTCTTAGATTACTTGCAGCGTGGAAACAGGCCCTTCGGCCCAACAAGTCCACTCCGACCCCCCAACCCACTCCCCTACATTTATCCATTCGCCTAACACTAGGACCAATTTAGCACGTCCCATTCACCTAACCTGCACATTTTTGGAGCAAACTCCACGCAGTCAGTCTCCTGAGGTGGGAATTGAACCGGGGTCACTGGCACTGTAAGGCTGCAGAACTATCCACTGTGCCACCGTGCCGCCAACACGCCTTACCTGTCTGGGAAACATATAAGAAAGCATTCACGCGGGTAGGAAATGAGGAAAGACATTCATTTTAATAATAGCTATCCGACCGAGCCAAGATTTTGGAAATGCCTCCCATCTTTGAAGGTCTTGTTTAATTTTGTCAAACAAATGGACACAGTTCACGTTAAATAAATGATCAAAGACAGATGCAATTAATATACTGAAATAGGGAAACCACTTCAGTGACCAGTTAAAAGGAAACCAGGATTTGCCCTCACTATTAGCTATTTCCCTACGACCGCCCATAGGCATGGCCTCCAACTTTGTAAAATTAATCCTATCGCCCGGAAAGGCAACCAGTGAATTAATGCACTGCATCACATGAACTACCGAAATTGTGGGATTTGACAAAGAACATAACACCTTCATCTGCATACAATGTAATCTTACGTGACTTCTATCCCACTTCTGGGGCAGATATATTGGCATCCCTAGGGTTGGCCTCCGCCAGTGGCTCAATCACCAACATAAACAACAATGGCGAAAGATGTCAACCTTGTCGGCTGCCTGGAGAAATGTTAATATTTCTGGTTGGCACACCATTAGTGAGAGCCGCAGCCAGAGGATCGCGGTAAAGGACCCTCACCTCCTTGATAAAAACTTTGCATAGACCAAACTATTCTAATGTACAGAAGAGATCCGACTACTCAACCCAAACAAATGCCTTCTCTCATCTAAAGAGATCAATAATCCCTGCACAGATTGGTGTTGACACTCTTGGATCATATTGAGTAACCAGTTAACATTGTAGGAAGATCTGCGGCCATTTATAAAGAATGTTTCGTCCTCTTTGGCAACGGAAGGCCGCAAAGTTTCCAACCTTAATGCACGGGTTTCAGACGGGATTTTGAAACCAACATTTAAAAGTGAGATTGGCGTGTAAGAAGCACAATCCTCCAGGGTGTTCCATTCTTAAGCATCAGAGAGATATGAGCCTCTCTAAAGGATGGAGGGAGGGGTTCCTGACTGTATGAGTGACAGAACATGTTAAACATCAGCCCTGACAATTGGTTTATAAATTATTTTTAAAATTCACTAGCAAATCCATCAGGAACGTGCACCTTTACATTCTGAAGCAGCTTCCCACCCTCCTGCGCTGACAATGGTGCATTAAGACACAACACTTATTCAGGGGATACTCCTGGAAAACCCAAGTTCTTGTAAAATGACTCCATTTTCATCCATCTATCCTCAAAATGTTCAGTCTGAAATAATTCGGAGAAAAATCTCGGACAGGCTGCATTAATCTTTTTGGAATCGGAGGGAAGGATCCTAGTATCTTCCCTAATTGAGGTAATGGCTTGAGGGGCCGCTCTTTTTCCTGGCAAGTTAGGCTAACTACTTGCCTGGCTTATCACGACTTTCAAACAGCCTTTGTGTTGCAAAAGTAAGTTCCTTCTTGGCTGTCTGTGTGAGTGTGGAATTCACTGTCGACCGAAGCGTTGAGATCTTCTGCAGTTTAGCCACTGAGGGTCTATCACAGTATGCCATCTCGGCTGTCCACAGCCGTGTTTCAAACGAATTTTGCTGCTCCCCCTTCTGCCGCTTTCTGAGGAATAATTATTCCCTTGGCATGAGCGTTCGCAGTTTCCCATAGAATGGATGGGTTACTGGTTGAATCTGAATTAATGGCTAAGAAAGATCTGAAATCATTACAGAAATACTCAATGAACGAACTAGCCTTAAGAAAAAAAGGATCCATTCGCCAGCATTTCGAAACTGTTATACTGCTTCATGGTCAGAAATGTAATTATCGCAATTATGCAGGATGCCACCGAATCTAAGATTGTTGCAGGGATGTGGAAGAGATCAACCTTCGTGTGTCATTTCTGCGGGTTAAAGGAGAAAATAAAGTCCCTACTTGTGAGATAGATTTGCCTCCAGACATCCACTAGCTCTAGTTCTGCACAAGAATCAATTAAGTGCTTACATTATAACGAGGGCATCGGGGAACCTTTGGACATTCTGTCCACTGTGGGGTACGTAAGACAGTTGAAATCATCTACACTAATGCACCACGAGGCAAGGTAACTGAATTTGGAAAATGCATCTACCACGGTTTTAGGAGGGTGCGCCGGGAGGCAATAATCATTCAAAATACTGTATTCTTTCCCACATAGTTCAAGGGTTTGGGGATTATGATCCTCCTGTTAATGTCTTATATAATCTAGTAATTTAACTGGAAGATTCTTCCTATCCAGTATGGCTTCTCCCCTTCTCCTACTATTAAAAAACAAGAAATAAACCCGATCAAACCCACCCTGCTGTAAAGACAACTGCTCCTTGTCATCAAGGTGCATCTTCTACAATAGGACAACATCCACCATCTCCTTTCTAAGACTAGAAAGTACATTTTTCTTCTTGACTGGAAGATGGCTCTGCTTATTGTTCCAGGTACACCATTTAAGCACATCATTATCCATCACACACTGTAGTAACATTTGAGCTCGAGAGAGGAAGAAATCGAATTACAGATCACTGATCATGAATGAAAAAAGACTCATAGAGCTTAAAAACAATACAACCTAAGACTACTACATCTATCAAGCTCTCAAAACTTTCTGAAACTAAATACATAAAAAAAGAAACAAAATCCAAAATGTCAATGACACTCCATAGGGAATTTACCCCGTGCCTGCCCAGTGGGGACGGTTACATATCCCAAAACTTTATCTTCTGCTCGCTACCAATATGACATCCAGGGCAATTAACAACAAAAATCGGGCATCAACTGCCCTTTGGTCGGCATTTAGTCATCACAACTACTTTTGTAACCTGCTCCAGATTGAGCTACACCCCAGACACAAGCAAGAAAAGAGAAAAAGACTAGTCATACTAATGAAGAAGTTAAAAGTGAGTACTATACCCAGCCCCGACTATAATTCAACACTGGTTAATACCATAAAAGTCCAAGAAAATTTCTTTAAGAGAGAAACATGCTTATCTAAACATCCAATATACTTTAAAATGTCCACAAAGGTTTCGCTTTCTCTGGAGAGTCAGAAGACTGAATGGATTCATTGAAAGCAATTTGGAGCATCGCTCGGAACTTTAAGGAATACTGAATCCCAAGTTCCCTTATATATCTCTTGATATCAACATAAGATTTTTTTTCCTGAATCAACGCTGTTGAAAAGTCCTGAAAGAACATAATACTGGAGCCCTCGTGAATTAAACCCATCGGATCTTTCCACTGGGTTCTGGAAGATTCCATCAGTCTTTGTTTATCCCCATAACTATGTAACTGCACAAGGACAGGGCGAGGGCGCTGTCTGAGTCTGACCTCCGCGCTCTAACCCGATGAACTGTCTCGTTCTTCACCCGTCTCTCTTCAGCTTCGAAGTGAAGGAATCGCGGCAGCCAGTTCTCAATAACTCACTGGCTGACCACCTTCCGTCCGGTCCAGCAAACGGACGATGTGAACATTCTTCATCCTACCCCTCTTCTCGAGGTGGTCGTCATGTTCAGTTAAGATATGGACCTGTTTTTCAAAGGTGAGGATTCTCTCCTGAAAGGAATCGATCGCGGTCTCTATCACTGCAGTTCGGCGCTTGACATCGTCTGTTCTGTTTCCAAGGATGTCAAGTTGCTGCTCATGTTTTTGGAGCACGGCTGAGAGCGGCTGTATCCACTGCTGAACCCTTCTTCAATCATGGCTTCAATCATTTCAAATTACTTGGTGACCTCAGTGACCAAAGCCTGGTGAGTAACTGGGTCCATTGAATGAGCAGAGTGGGTTGCAGCTTCAGTCTCAGGCATGCTCGATGATTCTGACGGGTGCACCGATGTTGGGACTTACTCGATCCTTTCCCGTGTTTTGTCATTTCCACTTGATAAAACGGGATTAGTAAAGATTCTATTTCTCTTTTAGTGTTGAATTTTGCGTAAATGGCTGGGATGTGATGGGTTAAAGAGCCACTTTGCCCGTGCAGTGATGCAGAGCCCAGCAGAGCATACCTTCGGGATCGCCGCCATCTTGGATTCCCCCTTCATGTTTTATCGATATTATCATTTCATTTTGCGTTGTATTCCTGGATGTTCTGGACCTGTGTAATTTGATACTTCTGTCTACATTTCCCCCCACACTGCACATTGCTGCCCATTCCTCGATAATCCTTGACTCTGTTGTTATTCATCAACCTTCTGTCGGTGCCTCAAAAATATTCAATATTTCTGCCTCCAATGCTCTGTGGGGAAGAGTCTTCCAAATACTCTCAGCACTTTGAGAAATCAAATATAAACATTATGATCTGAGTGTGAGATTAATTTTTTTGTGTCTCCTTATCTGAGAAAGGATATAATTACATTGAAAGCAGTTCAGAGATATTTCATTTCACGTATTCCTTGGGTGAAGGGCTTTATTATGAAGGTTTTAACAGGTTACTCCTGGAATGAGAATGAAGCATATAAGACCTTGAGGAGAATACATTGGAAGCAATTCAGCGATGTTTCATTTCACGTATTCCTGGGGTGAAGGGCTGATATTTTGAAGGGTTTAACAGGTTACTTTTGGAATGAGCATGAAACATATAAGACGTTGAGGAGTTTGGATTAGGTATATACCCGCTGGGTGTTTGTAAAGTTCAAATTTGTTGTCATTATCATAGAAACTCTACAGTGTGGAGGCAGGCCATTCCGTCCATTAAGTCTGCACTTATCCAACAAACAGCATCCTACCTTATCCATGTAACCTTGCATTTCCCATAACTAACCCACCTAACCTACACATCCCGGGGTACTATGGGCAATCCACTGTAAACTGCACATCTTTGGACTGTAGCAGGAAACTGGAGCACTGAGAGGAAACCCACAAAGGCATGGGGAGGATGTTCAACTCCACTTAGGGGGTCGCCCAAGGTTGGAATTGAACCCAGCTCTTTGGTGATGTGAGGAAGCAGTGCCACCCACAGATACACCATACTCCTCCGTTAGTTCTGTTAGTAACTTGTGGCTGACTAAAGAAATCTGCCTGACTTATTCTTATCACTGAACGTAACCCAATCTGAGACCTTTATCATCGGCCATATCACCAACCTGGTTATATTTAAAACTTGTTGTAAGCAGTGGAGGAGTGGGACTAGAAAAGGAAATGGTGACACCCTCCATCCTCTGTCACAACTGGAGTGAGAAGATATTCACAAAGTGGGAATTCATTCAAGTGGGAATCCTCTTTCTCAGAAGTTTGGGATGGCTAAATCTTTATATTATAACGAGACTGGCTCCGCCTGATTTCCCATAGACAAGTGAATCAGGGATAATGGTGCATGGAGAGAAAAGTGAAGCTGGGACCACAATGAGATGAGCCATGACCTCATTTATTGGTGGAATTGTGTCAAAGGGCAGAATGGCCTCCTCGTGTCCCTCAGCCCTGTGTTCTGATGTTCCAATCAACCCTTCCGTCCTGCTACACACAGGTAGATCGAGGCTACTCCGACTGTTAGGTGTAGTCTTGGAAATGACCTTGGAAAATCCAGGCTGGATCAGGAAGTGACCCTCACTCCCAATCCCTGTTTCCAGGCTTCCCCTCTCTGTAACTTCTGCCCTAGATGTAAGTCGTGTCCCAGACCCAGATTCGCTGTGAATACAGCCCCCATACTCCACCCAGGGTAAACTCAAACAAATCGTCTGCTCATCTCAATGTAGCATGACACAACACAATTTCCAGGAAAATAACCAGTTACTTTCCAAAAGCATAACATGTGAAATTAATAAATAGGAACAACAGTAGGATATTCGGCCCCTCAAGCTTGCCCTGTCATTTAATACGAACATGGATGATCTACTCCAGGGCTCCACTCCACTTTCTTGCCGACTCCTTGATGAGAGTGGATTAGGTATATACCCCCTGGGTGTTTGTATTGTCCAAATTTGTTGTCCCTCCACACCTCTCTGGGTTAGGGAATTCCAGACATTCTCGACCTTCTGAGAGAATACATCACTTTGCATCTCAGAATGAAATCGATATTCCATATTCGGTATCTATGTCATCGAGTTCGAGACTCCACCCGGGAATAGTAACAACTTCTCAACATCTATCGTGTCAACCCCTCTCTGTGTCTTCTGTTTTTTTCCAGCAGTATCACTCTTCATTCATTTAAACCCCAATGAATAATCAGCTCACCATTTTAGAGATTCTCAATAACACAAACCTTTCATCCCAGGAACCCGTCTAATGAACCAGCCCAGTTACTTGCTGCACCAGCATGCTGACTTTATGTTTCATACACTGAAAGGCTCCAATCCCTTTATACTGCTCCTTTTCTGGAAGTCCTCTCCATTAAATAACAGCCTGCCTTTTGGTTCTCAGTGTCATCCACAAACTTGGATGTATATTGCACACAACTCCCTCCTTCAGGCTGTCAGTATAGATTGTAAATATTTGATGCCATAGGACTCATAGCTGTGGTACTCCAGCAGATACACCTTTGTCATGAAGATCCATTAATCATGATTCTCCGGTTGCTTTGAGCTAACCAATGATCATTCCATGTTAATACATTATCCATCATCCTATGAACTTCTGTCTTGTGTAAGAATTTTATTTTGTCATACCTTGTGGAAAATCTCTGAAAATCCTCGTGTCTAATAGTTTCCCTTTATCAAATCCGCTTGTTACATTCTCAGGCATCTCCAGAAATAATTTGCATGATTTTACAGGGCAAAGTATGATTACCCTTTCACAAAATCACTCTGACCCTGAGCGAAGCTTTTCTAAATGTCCATGCTGGCCAGGATTTCCAAATTAAGCTTGTCCCATCTGCTTTCATTTGGCCCATATGCCTCTAAATGTTTCCTATCCATATGTTTTTCCAAATGAATTTTAAATGTTGTAGCTGTGCTGTCATCTACCTCTGGCAGCTAAGTCCATACCCACACCAACCTCTGTTCCTTATATATCTTTCAGCAATCACATTAAACCTGTGCCTTCTATGGCTGAACTCCCCCATGCCGTTTGAAAGATCTTGTCTATTCACCTATCCAAATCAATCATGATTTTTGAAACGTTTATGATGTCACCAACCAACCTCCTACACTCTATCTGATATTAATTTCAAGGACCAGCACTTAAAGATAAGCACTGCAAATTTGAAACAATATTAAACATGACATGTAAACAATACTCAGCCCAAACTTCATATGGTGATTTGTTTTTCTCCATATTACAATTCTAAGGCAGCATGAAATGCTTACTAGTGCGAATAAGAAGTCAAGCACCTGGATTCCTTTTTCTAAAGGGGGCGATGATCTCGACTATAAAAACGTATCTATGGCCAGATCTATATAATGCCACATAGTCAACATTCTCCCTCCTGGCCTCCCTATGACCTTGTGTGGTTGTGTCTTCTTTATCTTGCACTCAATTGAGAGAACCCCTTTCCCCCATTCACACCTGAATTTAAACACATTTTGCATCATCCACTCGTTCAGCATGCTAAAAGCCCGTTTACCTTTGCCACACCCTCTTTTCCCTGTCACCCATCTTCCACCTCTGACAAGGGATTAAAATCCCAGTTTCCAATCCTTTTCAGTTCTGAAGAAGTGTCACACTGGGCTTGAAATGCTAATGCTTTTTCTCTGTCTCTGCAGATGCTGACAGACCTGCTGGGTTTCTCCAGAAATGAATAGGCACAGAACAAATTTTCACTAAAACAAATAACTCTGGATACTGGAAATAAAAATACAAAAATTGCTGGAGAAACTGGGAGCTTTGTAAAGGATCACTGGACCTGAACGTTTAACTCTGCATTCATTCCAGAACATGCTGCAACATTTTTCAGCAATTTCTTCAGCATTTTCTGTTTTTGGACAATTTCCAAAGAAGTATGTCAAAGATGCTCAAACATCCTGCCCAACATGGAGCGCCGTACACTGGGAACTGAACAATAATGCATGGTGCACAAGTTCCTTGACTCTGAAACTGCAAAGGACTGGCATCACTGACACTACAGAGCTTTTAATCATGGTCAGGGAGAAAAACAGAGAGAAACACATTCACTTCAAATACAGAAGTTGACATTGTGGAAAAGAAACGATTTAGATTATTAGCTTAAATTGATTGAGTTAAAGTAACAAATTGGAAGTGTGACACCAGGGAGAAGCCCTCAGCAGAATGAGAATATGAAAATGGATGTGTTACCGCATCAGAAACCTGTTTAGGCCACTGAATACAGGGCTGATGCCAAGATCGGAATTAAATGCACCTAAACCTATTGACAACCCATTAAAGCGACCACGCTTGACTAGTTGCATTCCAAACAGCAGAATTAACTTCTGATGGAGAGGGGGAAATTATCCCAAGACTAACAGATCGGATCTAAGCTCCATCGTCCTGCTAAATACAAGCATAAATGTCGGTAGACTATTAAACAATTTACTGAAGGAGAGGACTCCACAAATATCCTCATCCTAAATATCGGAACAACTCTGTACACTAGTGAAAAAAAGTCGTGTGTGGTGTCTGCACTGTCCTCAGCCAGAGGTGTTGAGGGGATGATCCAACTCACACTCATCATGATGCCCGCAGACTCACAGATGCCAGTCTTCCAACAATTCGAATTGCTGTACGTGACATGAAGAAACCGCTGAACACTGTAGATTTGACAAAAGCAATGGGCCCTGACACCATTCCTGCAATAGGACTGAAGACTTGTGCTGCACAACAAGCCGAGTCACTGGGGAAGCTGTTTCATTCCAGCTCCAACTCTGACATCTCCATGCCAATGTGGAAAATTACTCAACTATGTCCAGTCACCGAAGAGGAGAGGGGAATGGGAAACATAGTCCTGTCGACCCTGCAGAGGCCTCCTTCCAAGCATCTGAGAGCATGTGACAACATTTACAGAGCTCTCCCACAGACTTCATAGAAACATCGGGAAAGGAGGAGGTCATTCAATGCATTGAGCTTTCCCCATGCTAGTTCATGGCCGAACATCTCCTCAATGCACTTTTCCCCATACAATGTTCATATATCATAATATGTTTAAACATTGTGAGACATAAACCTAGAGCTGATGTAGTGCTTTCGGCCCATCAAGTTGGCTCATCTATTCTATATACACGCGGTTCTTTGATAACGCTTGTGTATTAAATACGATTTGACTGTTTTCTATAAAGTGAACTATCATCCCTGCTTCCAATCTGTCTCACACTGTCAGAGTTTGATATATTTCAATGATATCTCCACTCATTTTCCTAATCCCTATGAAATACAGGCCCAGTCACCCCAAAACTCTGGTCCCACAACAAGCCTGTCCTCCCAGAGATCAGTCTGGTCATCCTGCACTGCTCTCCCTCAATGTCAGGTTTGTCCTTTACTAGGCAAGGAGACCAAAACTGCAAACAATACTGCACAGTGTCTGAGATGAGGTCCCACTAAGGCCCTGTACAGCTGCAGTAAATGACCCTTACTCCTGTATTCAAATCCCCCTGAAATGAATGTGAATACACCATTTATCTGCCGACCTGCTTTCTGCTCCTGCAATATTACTTTCACTGACTGGCGGACAGGGAGATACAGATCGTTTTCAATGTTACAGCTCCCCACTTGCTGGGTCTATATACACCGGCCAGCGTGCCAATGCCATTCCCAGTATTGACTTCTGGCTTCAGAACTCACTGCCTTACATGGACTCGGAGGGCTGCGCAGAAATAAAACAAAAATGCAGCTGAAGTTCCTTTATAGATCAACATTTTTCAACCACTCCCTTTGCAAATGATAGGCTGCCATTCTATTGTTCCCATCAAAGTGCACAACATCTCATCTCTCCCATTGCTCTCCATCTACCACGTATTTGCCCAGTCTCTCCACTTGTCTCAATCACCTTGGAGTCTTTTTTACATCCTCCTCATCCATTCACAAGCTAACATCGTATAGTACTGTCAGCAGACTGGGGAATATTGCATTTTAGCCCCTCAACTAAATATATGATATGTATTGGGAATAGCGTGATGTCAAATCTCGATCCTTGTTATATCCTCTAAGCCTTCCATTAAAAAAAAAACAGGGTTTTATTCTTACTCACTGTTTCCTGCCAGCTCTCCCATTCTAAAACCACGACCATATATTAGCCCCAGGCCCACACGATTCGAATTTGCACAAAAGGCTTGGGGCTTTATCAAAAATCTTTCTGAGATGCCAATCGTATTGCATTGATACCTTCTCCATAATTTTGCTAAAAGTCACTTTCCCAAATGTGATTCCCATTTCATAAATCTCTGTTGACTTTGTCTTTGCCCATTAATGTCAGTCCAATATTTCTCTCTAAAACTGTTTAGTTGCTAATTTAGTTGCTTTTTCCTTTTTCTCACCACACGAAAGTTCTCTAGCATTTCTAGGAAGTTTACTTTGTTTTTTTTTTCTTCTGTGAAGGCATAACTGAAGTATTTATTCCATAGTTCTGCTATTTCCCTGTCCTCAAGTATCAGACTGTAAGAAAGCTGCAACATTTTCTCTTAATTTTGCCATTGACATATTTTCAGATGATATTACAAGTTCACACTTATATACTTTGATAAGGTATTCTTCAGAAACCCATCAATTCCTATCTTAAGCCACTCGATGATTGACCTCCTACATCCATACAATAACAGAAGCACAGTCTCTGTTCCATCAGAAATACAGCACGGTCTACATTAGGCCCACTTCCCGACACAAGACACGTAGCTGTGAATCTTATAGCATTTCAATTGCACTAGCATGTATTTTCTAAAGGTTTTGAGGTTACCATGACAAACTCCCTCTCAAGGAATGCATTCCAGACCCCAACACACTCTGGATGAAAAACTGTCCTCAGTTCCTCACTCACCCTCCTCCCTTCACTTTAAAAGTGTGGCCATTTGACTAAAAGGAACAGCTCGTCTCTCAGATTCCTGAAGAAGGGCTTATGACCGAAACGTCGATTATCCTGTTCCCTGGATGCTGCCTGACCTGCTGCGCTTTTCCAGCAACACATTTTCAGCTCCTCTCTATCCACCCTGTCCATGTCCCTCGTAATCTTATCCTTCTGATTCACGGACCCTGCAGCCTTCTCTGCTCCAATGTAAACAACCCGAGCTTATCCAGCCTCTCTCCATAGCTGTTTTACTCCATCCCAGGGAACATCCTGGTGAATCTCCTGTGCACCCCATCCAGTACAATCCCATCCTTCCTGTAATGAGGCTTCCATAACTACACACAGTATTCTATCTTGGCCTAAATAAAGCTCCGCATAGATCTTATAATCTACACTTCGGTGTATAAAGGCTATGTTTACGCTCCCCTATGCTTCCCCAAATTGTGCAATAATCTGTTCAGTCACTTTCAATAATGTGTGGAGAAGTACCCTCTGAGCTTCCTAGTGTGCTGTCATTCATTGAGTCCTCCCCTATCTGGTTACATATCTGGTTATCAGGGTTACATTCCATCTGCCATTGATCTACCATTTCTACTATTCCATCCGTATCTTCCGCTTCACTGTCAACCACCTGGCCAATCTTTGTATCAATCATAAACTTACTTATGACACCCCCACCCCTCGTCTATATTCACAGCTGCATCATTTATGATAAGGTTTAAAATCACAAAACATCAGTTTGTAATGCAACAGGTTTATTTGGAGGCACGAGCTTTCGAAGCGCTGCTTCTTCACCAAGTGGTTGTGCGCTTTGATTAAGCGCTTCGAAAGCTAGTGCTGCCGAATATACCGTTTGGACGATAACCTGCTATTATGCAATTATTAGCTTTGTCCACCCCAGTCCAACACCAACACCTCCGAATCAGAAATAATAAGAGACAGAGCACTGATCCCTGTGGTACACCATTGGCTACTAGCCTCCAATCACACAAACAGCCTTCTACCACCACCCTCTGTCTCCTACCACTAAAGTTGATTTAGATGCAACTTCGCAAGTCACTAATGAGTCGTACCTGTTCCCTGATTATTCTGTTCCGCTGGATACACTTGTAGAATATCTGGACATTATCCCTAATCTTGCCTGCCAGTCGGTTTCCATGTCCCTGTGTTAATTAGTCCCCTCCAAGTGAGAGATGTCCTCCCTATTGCAGTCTTAACTATCCTGTCCCAAATCCTGCCATTATTTGCCTTGAATGTGGAATAGACAGCGAGGGAAGTGTTCTGTTAATTTTCAACTTGTCAGATGTTTTGTGAATTTTCTAAATTTCACTGTGACCCGACTCTCATTCTTTGATTCTCTCGAGAACACAGGCCGAGTTTCCTCATTAGGCAATCTCACCACCTGAGGGATTAATCTGAAGAATGTCCATTGCACTTTCTCTGTGGTCAGTATATTCTTTCTGAGATTCGGTCACCAAAACCGCACACAATACTCCAGGTACAGTCCCATCAACACGCTGTGAAACTGCTTCAACATGTCTTTACATCAATGTTCTGACTCTCTTAAATGAAGGCGAACCAAACTTTAACTTTCCACTTACATATATTCCTCCAAATACCCTTCACATTCATTGCACTTACGAACTCACTGAGTTCGCATAGAAACACTTCCGAAAATCCAATATATACCACTTCCACTGGTTCCTCATTATCTATTCTGTAAGAAACAACTTCAAACAATTCCGAAGTTTATCAAGTATGATTTCTCTATCAAAAATGCATACTGATTATCTCCATTGTTGCTGTTAATTTCCAGATATCAAAAACGTCATCCTGTGCAATAGATTCTAACACTTTCCCTATAGATGTCAAGTTAATTCGCCTGCAGTTCTCACACTATGTCTGTTTCCCATTGTAGCTGTTTGGATCCCTTCCATTCATCGATACTGCTTGGATCACGTTTATCCACAATAGTTTCTGGTCTCTGCAGAATGTACAGGAAAATAAAACAAAGTCATCGACAGTGCATTTAACCCTACTATTAGTGATTTATTTATGACATTTTGATCGGAAGTACATCTGTTTCGTCAGACTTAGCAATGCTCAATCCAGCTACATGTTCAAGTACTACCTTATTACTGATTTGAATTGACTTTATGTCTTTAGCTGCAGAAGTCCGATATGATCACTTGATATTACTGGAGGATTTTCTGGATCTTCGTCGATGAAGACAGATGCAAAGTAACTGGTTCTTTTCTTGGTAATTTCCCTGTTCTCAACAATGACCTCGCCTCTTCCGATTACAAATTTCCACATTTGACCTTGCTTTTGTTTTGTTTCCTTTGAAATATAGGTCGTAGACTGATGCAGTCTTTGTGTTCCTGTTTGTTAGCATACATGTTCTCTTTTTGATTTCCTTATCAGTTTCATGGCCTTCCTTTCCTGGATGGTTCATTTCTGAGAATTCTCAGCTTTCTAGAATATCTGGAATTCTTCTGAAGTCACTTCCTATGATTAATATATTTTCTAATTTGTTATGTTAACCATTATTGAGTCACTTTCTCACTCTTTCATGTTTGTATCTGAAATAAATAGACGTATTTTTCAGACTTTGCAGTATTTCTAAAAACTCCTTGTCCTGACCAGATACATTCAGGAACACTGCAGGAGGATAGGAGGACAGAGAAGAAATTGCGGGAGCCCTGCTTGGCTCTATTCCATCATTGCTGGCCAACAATTGAGGTTCTGGATGACTGGAGGGGAGCGTATGCTGAGCCCATATTCAATAATGGCTACAATGATACACCTGGGAACTAAAGATCAGTAAACCTAAAATCTAGTGGGTAAGGTACTTGAGAAGATTCACAGCGATTGAATATCCCTGTATTTGGAAAGACAGGGTGTGATTGGGAGTAAG
Source organism: Chiloscyllium plagiosum (assembly GCF_037043375.1). NCBI lineage: Eukaryota > Metazoa > Chordata > Chondrichthyes > Orectolobiformes > Hemiscylliidae > Chiloscyllium > Chiloscyllium plagiosum. The sequence goes on from NW_028270171.1 coordinate 52,624,657, forward strand.
ATTAGAATGGTTCTGGAAAAGCAGAGCAGGTCAGGTAACATCCGAGGAGCAGGAAAATCAATGTTTTGGCAAAAGCCCTTCATCAAATTCAGCACGGCTTTGTGCATGGGAGATCATGACTCGTAAATGTGTTGGAGATTTTTGATGAAGTGACCAGCATCGTTGAGGAGGGAAGGGTGGTATACGTAGTCTATATGTATTCCAGTAAGGCCTTCAGTAAGGTTCCACATTTTCCACTGCTCTGCAAGGTTAGATCACATGGAATTGAGAGGAATCTGGCAAATTAGTTACAAAATTGGCTTGATGGTAGGAAGCAGAGGGTAATACTGGAAGAATGCTGGTCAGACTGGAGGCCTGTGACTAGTGGAATGCCTCAGGGATTGGCGCTGGGACCACTGCATATTATATATACCTGTGATTTAGATGAGAATGTACAGGCATGATTTATAAGTTTGAAGACGACACTAAAATAGGCGGCATCATGGAGAGTGAGGAAGGTTATCATAAATTTCAGAAATTACAGCAGTACTTTGATCAGCTGGGGAAGTCGCCTGAGAATTTGCAAATGGATTTTAATATTGATCAGTGAAGGTTCTTGCATTTTAGAAAGTCAAATCAAGTTTGGAGTTTCATGGTGAATGGTTGTTTCCTAAGGAGTGTAGTGGAACAGAGGGACCTTAGAATTCAGGTGCATGGTTCTCTAAAATTTGAATAAGAGGTAGGCAGTGCAGTGAAGAAAGCTTTTGGCACACCAGCTTTAATCAGTGTATTTCACTGAGTATCGAAATTAGGGAGTTATGTTGCACTTATACAGGACGCTGCTGAGGTCATATTGGTAGCGTTATGTTCAGTTTTGTTCACTTTGCTTTAGGAAGGATGTTTTTAAACTGGAAAGAATGCAGAAAAAATATAAGGATGTTGCCAAGGGTCAATGGACTGAGTTATAGGGAGAGGTTGGACAAGCTAAGAGTTTTTACTTCGATGTGTTTAGACTGAGGGAGGATCATATTGAAGTCTGTAAGATCATGACAGGCATGGATAGAGTGAATGTTCCCAGTTTTTTTTCCCAGGGTTGGGCAGTCACAAACTAGAGAGTATCAGTTTAAGGTCAGAGCGGAAAGAATAAAAGGGAACCTGAGTAACAACCTTTTTACACACAGGGGCTGGTACGCATATGGAATGAGCTACCAGGGGAAGTGATTGAGGCGGATACATTAACAACATTTAAAAGGCATTTGGACAATACACGGATAGGAAAGGATCAGGGACCATAAAATCCCTGAGTTATCTTCACCACTTGTGAAGCATTCCTCGTGAGGACTCATTGGAATCTCTCCACTGCTGGAAGCAAAGGGAGTTCAGCCAAATCCAACTGTTCCACAAATAAATCCCATTACCAGCAGCTTGTGTGAGTAGAATAATTTCAAAGGGAGAAGAACATTTGGGACACTTTATCTTTTACCATTTGTTGTGAGTTCAAATTCCTGAATTTCACATTTTTCTCAAAAATGACCCAGTCTGAGTCCTATACAATTGGCCATCTCTCTAAACTGGCTACATTTAAAATTTGTTGTAACCAGTGGAGGAGTGGAACTGGAAAAGGACACAGTGACCCTCTAACATTTGTCAGAACACGAATGAGAAATTATTATTGGATTGTTCAAGTGGGAATTTCCTTTACCAAACGTTGATGGTGCCTGGATGTTTGCATTTGTTCAAAGTTGTGCTGTATTCAAACATTTGACAGACAAGTGCATGTAGGAAAATTGTATGCAGACAGAAAACTGCTGCTGAAACCACAATTAGAGCAACTATGATCTTTGTGCCTTGTGGAGCAGTGAAACGTGTCTAATGACCCACTCCTGCTCCTCCGTCCTATGTTCCTAAGTTCAATACAGCCCCTCAAACCTCCTGCACTGGTGCTGACGGGGGCATCTTGCTCCAAACACCTGGTCCACAGTAACACAGGATCTCATTCATTCCCTCAGGGCTGTCACACATGGTTTGGTGTGGGTTGGAAAATGTTACTTCAAAACTCAGGCTGGGTTCGAAAGACAACTCTGGTCTCTTTACATAGTGTCTCCTCTGTGCAACGTGTGCTTCATTTGTTGGTCATGGTATAGACGCAGATTCACTGTGAAAAAAGCCCCCAAACCTCACTAATTGATGACTCATAAAGTACTTTGCTCTCTCTGATTGCAACGTTCAATAACAGAACGTGCAGGAAAATTACAACCATTAACTTTGTAATTACAGAATATGAGAACATAAAGTACAGGATCAGGTCGTTCGGATAAGCAAGACATTGTATACGATCATGGGCGATCTACTGTTCGTATTAACTCATCTTTCATGTCCAATTCTTCACACCCTCTCAGCTCTTTGGCAGATCAAAAATCCACCTTTTTAAATACTTTCAGTGATGCAGCTCCCTTAGCTCTCGAGACAAGGTAAATCCTGACATTTACTACCCTCTGTGAGAGGAAAACACTTCCCACACAGACACCGTCACCTATTGATATGAACAAGAAGGGGACACAGGGGCTCAGCAAAGAGTGAATACTCTTGATATCAAGGCAGTATTTGACTGAGAATGTCATCAGAAGTGCCATCTTATTTGAGCTTAATGGGAATCAAGTGTCCCCTCCGGGGTTCTTTCAGAGCACAAAGGAAAATGCCTGTGGGTGGGGGCCGAAAATATTCTCAGTCCCAGGACATCTCTTCAGGAGATCCTCAGGGTAGCTTCCTCAGCACAAACATCTTCATCTGCTTCATCAATGTTTTTCCCCATCATAAGACCGGAGGTGGGGATGGTCACTGAGGGTTACATAACGTTCACAACATTTTGTCTCCCATCAGCTCCTGATGCAGCCTGTGTATGTGTTCAGTAAGACCCGGACAGCATTCAAGTTTGTGCTGTTAAAGTGTCGGTAACATTCATGTAAAAGTGCTGTCAGACACAGTGAAAAGAGGAGCTCATTCAACATCTCAAGCTGATTACATACAGAAATGTGGAAGCCACTCAGCCCAACGAAACGACTGAACAAGAAGAGGGACAGCTCATTCAATATTCCTGCTTGTTCCTTCGGAAGAGAAGGGGTCTGGTCAGTATATCGAGCTGTCAAACAGGATCAGGTTGAGCCCAATCAGACCCTTGAACCTGTTCCGTGGGATTTGGAGGAGGCCATTCTGCCCCATTGGATAGTTATACATGAACAAGAGGGTGTCACTGATGTTTCAATATGACAAGCCAATGGAGGTTCCTCGTGGGCCATTGCCAGTGGAACGTCTGCTACTTTAAAGTGGTTTGCTGGCAGTGAGGATGGAAGCCAGATGTTTTGCATCAAGTCTCAAAGAGGTATCTTCCATCTCTGAGTAGACAGACCCATGTTCTCCATGGAGGTCAGAAGGTGATGGGAATAGTTAACTGTTTTAGAATGAAGGTATTGTGGCTGCTTTCAGGTGTTTGGATAACGTGATGTTCAGTGTAACAGCACACACCAAATGCACTATATTCAAAGTCTGATTCTCTCTCTCTCGCTCTCTCTCTCTCTCTCTCTCTCTCCCCCCCCCCCCCCTCTCTTTCTCTCTCTATCGATATAGGGAGTGGGGGTGGGGTGAGGGGAACATCCTTAGAGGCTCTTGTAACTCGAGTAAAAACAAGCCATGGATTTTATCATCGTATCAATGTCTGTTTAGAACATCATGAGAGACTGTCCATTCCCCTTAAGTTTCAATGCAATCATCTTTTATTCTCTCACAGCGTTAAAGATTAATCTTCATTCACCCCTCATTTTATCACCATCCCAGGGATTAGTCTGGTGAAAAATCTTTGCACTCTCTCTGTGGCAGGGCGATTATTTCTTATAAAGAAAAGAAAATCTGTCCACAATGTCCCAAAGACTGCCTCAACAACACGCTTCGGTTTGATCACAATAATTCCTTTTCCTCACTGAGACATCGCCGTTTCTTTCCTATGGCGTAAAAAGCCTTTCCTTCTCGCATAGCTGCACCTGAAGTGGAATGTAAAAGCTCCTTACATCTATATGTGAGCATCAACAAAGCCAACAGCAGAGTTCCTACGGGAAATGAACATCACACTCAGGGAAAGACTAAGAAAGAATGCACTTTAAATAAGGAATGGTCACCCACCTGAATGGAAATGAGCCGTAGGAATATGGGAAACAGGCAGAGAAAGGGTGCTATCTTTCCTTTTGTTCTTCCCTCATATGTCAGGGCAGCATGTTATGCCTACCTTGAACTGAGTGGATGTTTCAGCTGTTCGACAGGGCAGTAAATAGTAAAACACATTGCTGTGGATTTGCAGTCACACAGACTAATCCCTGGGCTGGAGGTAAAATGAGGGGTGAATGAAGGTTAATCTTTAGCGCTTTGAGAGAATAAAAGATTATTGCATTGAAACTTAAGGGGAATGGACAGTCTCTCATGATGTTCTAAACAGACATTGATACGGTGATGAAATCCATGGTTTGTTTCTACTCGGGTTACAAGACCCTCTGAGGACGTTCCCCTCACCTCACCGCCACTCCCTATATCGATAGAGAGAGAGAGAGAGAGAGAGAGGGTCAGACTTTGAATATAGTGCATTTGGTGTGTGATCCTACACTGATCAGGAGAGGATGACCCATTGCCTTCACTAAAGGACATGAGGCAAGCAGTATGACTTTTTATACTTAATGATGATGATTTCACTTCAATGCCACAAATTTCCTTCATATTAACATATTATTATTCTGTGGCTCCAGATCATGAGTCAATGCTCCCACTCATACTACGGGATAACACATTGAACTGAATCCTTAATTAATAAAAGAGGCAAGCCCTCCAGTGACACAGTTAGGATCCACGGAGACTGACATTAATCACAGTCAATGAACAAATAGCTGGAGCCAACGCCTTTCAATTCAATACTGTTTTATTAAAATTCAAAATAATGATTAACATTTGCACAGTCTGGGGATATGCGAGGGTTACTGAAGGAACGAATGTTGAGTCTGGTAGATTAATTGTGTGTAACCATTCAGTCTGAATTGGATATGGAAATAATGCCACAGGTTTATCGGAACACCAACATGCTTCTCTGCTTATAAATGGAAACACAGACCGTGTAACTGCTGCTGAGGCATGACAATATCAGTAAGAGATTGAGAGAACTTTTATAAGTTTTTGCGAAGATTTGTAGCTCGGGTGCTCGTTGTTGTGGTTCTGTTCGCCGAGCTGGAAGTTTTTGTTGCAAACGTTTCGTCCCCTGGCTCGGCGACATCATCAGTGCTTGGGTGCCTCCTGCGAAGCGCTTGTTTGATGTTTCCTCCGGTGTTTATACTACAAGGGTATACAGGAAAGCCACACACACAGACCAAGTCCTAAACTATGAAAGTAACCACCCCAACACACACAAACGAAGCTGCATCAGGACACTATTCAAAAGGGCCACAACACACTGCAGTACACCAGAACTGCAAAAAGAAGAAGAGGAACACCTATACAAGGTATTCGCCAAAAACGGATACCCGCGCAACTTCATCAACAGATGCCTAAGAGAAAGACCACGGAACGAGGACATACCACAACCAAAAGGACTAGCCACACTACCATACATCAGGAGCATCTCGGAACTGACAGCCAGACTACTGCGACCCCTAGGACTCATAACGGCACACAAACAAACAGCCACGCTCAGACAACAACTCACCAGAACGAAGGACCCGATACCCAGCATGAGCAAAACTAATGTAGTGTACAAAATACCATGCAAAGACTGCACAAAACACTATATAGGACAAACAGGAAGACAGCTAACAATCTGCATACATGAACATCAACTAGCCACGAAACGACACGACCAGCTATCCTTAGTAGCCACACACGCAGACAACAAGCAACATGAATTCGACTGGGACAACACTACTATCATAGGGCAAGCCAGACAGAGAACAGCCAGGGAATTCCTAGAGGCATGGCATTCATCCACAAACTCCATCAACAAACACATCGACCTGGACCCAATATACCAACCACTACAGCGGACAGCTGAAACTGACAAGCGGAAGCGGTAGGGACAGACCACTATAAACACCGGAGGAAACATCAAAGAAGCGCTTCGCAGGAGGCTCCCAAGCACTGATGATGTCGCCTAGCCAGGGGACGAAACGTTTGCAACAAAAACTTCCTGCTCGGCGAACAGAACCACAAGAACTTTTATAGGCCATGATCTGGAGAGAATACATACTTAAGACAGCGTGGGGTTATAACAGACATGTGGGGTTAGAATAGAATTGTACCTAAGAGACAATGGGGACTCCAGATGTTGGAGAATTAAGTGTCGATAAAGCATGATAGTGGAGAAGGCACAGTAGGTCAGGCAGCTTCCGAGGAGCAAGAGAGTCAACGTTTCAGGCAGGGCCCTTCTTCAGAACTGCGTTGGAGTAAAGGGGCTGACAAATAAATGGTTGGTAGGGGTGAGGCTGGGGGAAAGGTTGGTGATAGGTGAGCGAAGCTAGAAGGTGATAGTGAGAGGTCGGTGGGGAGTTGGAGCGGATCGGTGGAAAGGAAGATGGATGGGTAGGTTCCCACGAGAGGGCGGATGTGAGTCGGAGGGTCGGATCTGGGATCTGGGTCGTCGAGGGGAGATTGGCTAATTAGTGAGTTCAATGTTCATTCCGTGTGTTTGTCGGCTCCCGAGGCAGAAGATGAGGTGTTCCTGGCGACATCCTGGTATATATCTTCTGAACCTTAATAATTTCCTTCCAATATCAGAACTGCACAAATGTACTGCAGAAGAGGCTTCATCAATGTCCTGCACTATCTCAGCATGACTCCTCAACTTGTAACCACAAAAGTCTGAGCAAAGAAGTAACGTTAAACACCTTGTCGAAAAGTGCCACAAACTTCTGTGAATTCGATCTGCACCTGTGGGTCCCTCTTTTCTACAACACTACCAACGCACTACTATTAATTGTATAAGTCCCCCCCCCCGCGCTTTTTTATTTTACCAAAATGCAATACCTCGCATTTATCCAAGTTAAACTCGAACTGCCACACCTCAGCCCAGTGAGTAATGTTACTGCCCCCTCACCCTCCTGCTTCAGGTTTAAAAGACCCTCCCCTCTCGAGCAGGCCTACAAACACAGACCTTGAGTTTCCCAAAGACCAAGAGCTTGATTTGCTTTGTGCAAGCATAGGGACGAGAGGGTAAGGAGATGCTGGAAAGTAAACCGATGCCTTGTATCACTTAATAATTTCAGGAAGGGGGAAGCCACATGTGAGAGGTTGGAAATAGTGGCCGGTGTTTTTTGGCCAGAAATTGTGCTCTTTCCTCATCTCTGGTGTTCATTATTGATATCTATTCGAGATCCCTCATAGTGCAGAGTGTTTCTGCAAGATTTCTTGCCCTAGTATTGCAGATTACAGATAATAGCTATTGAAGCTGGAAATCATAGCCAAGCAATTAAAGAAGTTCACGGTTCATCTCGATGGCAGAGCACATGCACTCATCATCCTATTGTTGAGGCTAATACCTTTTATTTGTTTAACAATGAGAACCGTTGCCTGTGTTTTTCAGTAATGTTAATCAGAATTTAATAAATCCATTCAGAGCTCAAAACTGACACTTAAAATATGACTCAAATTCTGGGCATGGTTTAAGTCTTGTGTAGTGGGTAGCACCACTGCCCCTGGGTCAGAGCTCTGGATTCGATTCCCTTCCATGAACTTGTGGTAGTATCACTTTCTCTGGAACAGATTATCTCGATTCTGTTGTGGGGGTGTGTCACAGTATGTTCAAAGAAAGCCGATGAACGAACACACAGGAGAATAATGTTGCAGCTTTAGGGGCTATGTTTGAGTGGTGGTAGTGCCCCGACCTCTGAGCCTAAAGGTTCACATCCCACAAAGATTATTCATTTTATGTCTGAGCACGTGGATTAAAATGATGTTTGAAATGTGACTTGATGGAGTCCATGCAAGGTCTGCACAAAACACTACATAGGACAAACAGGGAAACAGCTAACGATCCGCATCCATGAACACCAACTATCCACGGAACGACACGACCAGCGATCCTTAGTAGCCACACACGCAGATGACAAGCAATATGAGTTCGACTGGGACAACACTACTATTATAGGACAAGGCAAACAGAGAACTGCCAGGGAATTCCTCGAGGCATGGCACTGATCAACAGATTCTATCAACAAACACATCGACTTGGACCCAATATACCGGCCTCTGCAACGGACAGCTGGAACTGACAACCGGAAGTGGCAGAGACAAACCACTATAAATGCCGGAGGAAACATCACAGAAGCGCTTCACAGGAGGCCCCCAAGCACTGAGGATGTCACCTAGACAGGGGAAGAAACGTCTGCAACATAAACCACAACAGAACCACAACAGGTATACACAGAAGCACAGACAAACCACCCTCCACCACGACGTAGTCTCCTGCCAGTAAACAGTTGTACACAGAAACACACACACAAAGCCCTACACCACCAAGTTGTTTCCTGCTATTGATCAGTTTTACACAGAAACACACACACAATCCCCCTTTACCACTCTGTCTCCTGCCATTAAACAGAAATACACAGCAATGGACACACACAAACCTCTAACAACACGCTGTCTCCTGCAATTCAACTGATATAAAAATAAAACACAAACGCACACAACCATTCATCGCCACCCTGTCTCCCGCCATTAAACAGGTATACACAGAAACGCATACACAAGCCTGCACAAATACCTGTCTCCTGTTATTTAACAGTTATAGACAGAAACACAAGCACACAACTTTCCACCACCACCATGTCTCCTGCCATTAACCAGATTATGCAAAATCACACACACATAACCCTCCACCTCCCCCCTATCTCCCGCCACTGAACAGTAATATGCAGAAACACATACACACCAACATGCACCAACACCTGTCTCCTGTTATTAAACAGTTATAGACAGAAACACAAAAACACAACTTTCCACCACCACCCTGTCTCCTGCCATTAAACAGATATATGCAAAATCACGCACACACAACCCTCCACCTCCGCCCTATCTCCCGCCACTGAACAGGAATATGCAGAAGCACATACACACCAACCTGCACCAATACCTGTCTCCTGTTATTAAACAGTTATAGACAGAAACACAAGCACACAACCTTCCACCACTACCCTGTCTCCTGCCATTAAACAGATATATGCAGAAACACACACACCCAACCCTCCATCAGTACGCTGTCTCCTTCAATTAAATAGATATACACGGAAACACACACACAACCCTCCACCAAAACCATGGTTTCCTGCCATTAATCAGATATACACTGAAATACACAACACAACCCTCCACCACCACGTTGTCTCCCGCTTTTAAGCAGATATACACAGAAACACCCACACGTGCACACACACACAACCCTTTACTAACACCATTGCCTCCGATCAATACACAGATAGACACAGAAATACAATCAATACTCTAAACCACCTTCCTGTCTCCTGCCATGAAACAAGTATAAGAGAAACACACGCACAAAACACTCCATGACCACCTTGTCTCCTGCGATTAAACAGATATACACAGAAACACACGCACACACACACACAAACACACACGTACACACAACTCTTGACACACTATTTGTTTCCTGCAATTAAACAGACATACACAGAAACACGCACACACAACCCTTCACCACCACATTGTTTCCTGTCATTAAACAGATATATACAGAAACACACACACATCCCTCCACGACCACCCTGTCTCCTGCAATTAATCAGATATACACAGAAACACACACACAACCCTCCACCGTCGTCCTGCCACCCGCCATTAAACAGGGATATGCAGAAACACATACACACCAACCTGCACCAATACCAGTCTTCTGTTATTAAACTGATATAGACAGAAACACAAGCACACAAACTTCCACCACCACCCTGTCTCCTGCCATTAAGTAAATATATGCAGAAACACGCACACAACCCTCCATCATCACGCTGTCACCTTCCATTAAACAGATATACACAGAAATACACACACACAAAACCCTGCACCACACCCTGTTTCCTGCGATTAATCAGACATACACTGAAACACACAACACAACACTCTACCACCACGTTGTCTCCCTCTATTAAGCAGATATACACAGAAACACATACACAACCCTCCACTAACACCCTGCCACCTACCAATAAAGAGATTTACACAGAAATACACGCAAAACTAAACCACCTCCGTCTCCTTCAATTAAACAGATAAACACAGAAACAGGCACACAAGCCTTCACAACATCGTGTCTGCTGCCATTACACAGATGTACACAGAAACACACACGCACGTCCACCATCACACACTCTCCGGCAATTAACAGGTATAAATAGAAACACATACGCATCTCGAAACCATCACCCTGTCCCTTGCCATTAAACAGACACACACAGAAACGCACACAAATCCTCTACCACCACAGTGTTTTCTGCCATTAAACAGATATACACAGGAACGCACACACATGCATGCAAAACAATTGACACCCAATTTGTATCCTGTCATTAAGCAGATATACACAGAAACACACGCACAACCCTCCACGACCACCCTGTCTCTTGCAATTAAACAGATACATACAGGAATACACACACAAAACTCTAGCACTACCCTGTCACCGGCCATTAAACAGTTATGCACAGAAACACAAATCACCATTCTGCAGCACCATGCTGTCTCCTGCCATTAAACAGAAATTTACACAAACACACACAACCCTCCATCACCATCCTGTCTCCTACAATTAAACATATATGCACAGAAACACGCACACACCGTGCTCCACCACCACCCTGTCCCCTGTCATTAAACCAATATGTACTGAAACACACACACACCCAACCTTCCATCACCAACCTGTCTCCTGCAATTAAACAGATATTCACAGAAACACGCACATATTCCCTCCACCACCACCCTTTCTCCTGCCATTAAACAAATATATGCAGAAACACACACACACAACCCTCCACCATAACGCTGTCACCTTCCATTAAACAGATATACAGACACACACACTACTCACACACACTTACACACACACACTTACACACACACACCACCCTCCACTAACATCCTGCCTCCGGTCAATAAACAGATATACACAGAAACACATACAAAACCCGAAACCACCTGCCTGTCTCCTGCCACGAAACAAAAATAACAGAAATACACACACAAAATACTCCATGACCACCTTGTCTCCTGTGATTAAACAGATGTACACAGAGACACACACACAATCATCCACGACCACACTGTCTCCTGCCATTAAACAGATATACACAGAAACACACACATACACAATCATCCACGACCACACTGTCTCCTGCCATTAAACAGATATAAACAGAAACACCCACATAAAATCCTCCACGACCATCCCGTCTCCTGCCATTACACAGATCTACACAGAAACACGCACACACAAGCCTCCGCGAACATCCTGTCTGCTGCCATTACACAGATATACACGCAAACACACACGCACACACAACCCTTGACACCCAATTTGTTTCCTGTCATTAAACAGATACACAGAAACACACACACAACTCTCCAAAGTCGCTCTGCCTCCCGCCATTAAACAGGGATATGCAGAAACACATACACACCAACCTGCACCAATACCTGTCTCCTTTTATTAAACAGGTATAGACAGAAACACAGGCCCACAAACTTCCACCACCACCCTGTCTCCTGTCATTAAACAAATATATGCAGAAACATACACACACAACCCTCCACCAGGACGCTGTCACCTTCCATTAAACAGATATACACAGAAACACACACACACAAAACCCTGCGGCACACCCTGTTTCCTGCGATTAATCAGATAGACACTGAAACACACAACATAACCGTCCAACACCATGCAGTCTCCCGGTATTAAGCAGATATACACAGAAACACACGCAAACACAACCCTCCAAGAACACCCTACCTCCTCTCAATAAAGAGATATACACAGAAACACACACAAAACTAAACCGCCTCCGTCTCCTGCCATTAAACCGACATACACACAAACACACACACGACCCTCCACCACCACATTGTTTTCTGCCACTAAACAGATATACACAGGAACGAACACACCCGCACGCACAAACCTTGACACCAAATTTGTTTCCTGTCAAATGCAGATACACACAGAAACACGCACACAACCCTTCACGACCACCCTGTCACCTGTAATTAAACAGATACATACAGAAATACACACACATAACTCCAGCACTACCCTGTCTCCGGCCATTAAACAGTTATACACAGAAACATGCACACACCACCCTCCAACACCGCCCTGTCCCCTGTCATGAAACAGATATGCACTGAAACACACACACATAGGTCCACCATCACACACTCTCCGGCAATTAAACAGGTATAAACAGAAATACACAAACATCTCGACACCACCACCCTGTCTCCTGCCATTAAACAGACATACGCAGAAACACACACACAACCCTCCACCACCACATTGTTTTCTGCGATTAAACAGGTATACACAGGAACGCACACATACGCACGCACAACCCTTGACACCCAATTTGCATCCTGTCATTAAGCAGATATACACAGAAACGCAAAAGCAACCCTCCACGAACACCCTGTCACTTGCAATTAAACAGATACATACAGAAATAAACACACAAAACTCCAGCACCACCCTGTCTCCGGCCATTAAACAGTTATACACAGAAACACACACTCACCATCCTCCACCTCGACGCTATATCCTGCTATTAAACAGAAATTTACAGAAACATACAGCAACCCTCCACCACCACCCTGTCTCCCGTCATTAAACAGATATGCACAGGAACACAAACACACAAAACCCTCCATCACTACCCTGTCTCCTACGATTAAACAGAAAAACATAGAAACACGCACACACCACCCTCCACCACCGCCCTGTCCCTGTCATTAAACAGATATGCACCGAAACACACACACACACACACACACACACCCAACCCTCCATCACCAACCTGTCTCCTGCAATTAAACAGATATACACATACTCCCTCCACCACCGCCCTGTCTCCTACCATTAAACGGATGTACACAGAAACGCAGACCGAGACACCCCATACCACCACCTTGTCTCCTGTCATTAAACAGATATACAATGAAACACACACGTATCTCTCTACCACCTCCTTGTCCCCAGCAATTAAATAGATATACATAGAAACACATACATGCACAGCCCTTCCACGACCACCCAGTATCCTACCATTAAACAGATATACACAGACACAACCCTCCGTCACCACCCTAAATCGACAAACAGCTACCCAGCATAGCAGGAAGCCATGCAACATATCTAGGCTGCTACACAGGAACAGGGAGTACTGGTCAGCTACCAGGAAACACAGAATAGAGATAATTACTTATTTTCAGATTGGACAGCTGTCACTAGTGAAATTCCTCGTGGATCAGTATGAGTTTATCAACGGTTTACAATCTAGAATAATGATTTGGATGATGGGACCGAATGGATTGGAGCTCAATTTGCCCTCACACCAGGATAGTCATTTAATAAGATGTCAAGTAGAGACACAGTGTCTGCAATGGGATACAGGCATGGGAGGGTTGTGAGCAAACCTTCAGCAAAAAAAACAAATGTACGAGGTGGGTGATGTGAAGTTTGTGTTTTGTACGAATCATAAAACAACATTATATTATGTAATTGGAGGCAGCTTGCAGAACTCGGTGGTACAAAGGGATTTACGTGTCCTGGTCGATAAATCGCAACAACTTAGTTTGTAGATGCAGCACGTGATTTTGAAAACAAATTAAGTGATACTTTTTTCTTGATAAAGAGTATAGTGTCTGATCTAAAGGATGTTTTACTGCATCTATACAGGCCGATGTTGAGACAGCATCTGATGTACTGTGTGTGGTTGTAATTCCACTAAAGTGAAAAACAAAGTGTTTTTGAAACTTTTCAAAGATGTTTCTCTTTACTCGTTCTTGCAATGAAGGCATTGTGTTCTGTACGATTCGAAGCTTAGGCCTGAGAATGAGAAATGTTCTTATTGACCATATAAGATTTTGAGATGGTGAATACTTGATTGACATTTTATCTTCTATGGGAGAATAAGACTGGGGAGCTAATTTAAGAATAAGATGCTTTCATTTAAATGCAGATATTGTGAAGATATTGCAAGTTGTATTATAAAAGTATACGGGAACATATAAACGCATCTTTAAATCTAGTGGCGCTATTTATTCCGAAAGAAATGGTTGGGTGTTCAACAACAACAGTGATGTACCTACATGGATCAGGGAATGCGATGGAGTCGTACAGTTCAGTCACTGTTCAAATAGACCTCATTTCGTCCAGCTTGGGTTAGAATAACGTCATTGTGTGATTCAGCTCAGGGAGGGAGAAAATGTAACCTTCCTGAGAAGGAATAACCTGTTGCTCCCTCTCTCTCTGTGTTCCTCTTCCCAGCAATGTGTGTGAGCTGAAAACTCCTTAGTCACCTTTACCACTCATGGAGGATTCCTTTCGAGGATTCACTGGAATCGCCCACTGCCTGATGTAAAGGGAAGTCAGCTAAATCCACCTGTTCCAGGAAGTAATCCCATTGTAGTAGCTTGTAAGAGCAGAATAAGCTGAATGATATTTGGAACAATCCCTCATGTTTCCTTTCGTCATGAGCACAATTAATATTTGGGCACAGTTCTTTCAAGTTAACGTTCTGCAGAGATTATATTTTTCAGTTTGTCATCAAACCTGTGTGTGTGTCAGTATTTTTAGAGAGGGAAACATCGACGCACAGATTTGCAATATTCAAACCGTTTGTCATTCATCTTTCTGTCGTAGTTTGAGTAACCTTGTTTCGAGCATAAACTTGTTAATTTTAGCAGATTAAAGAATCCTGCCTGACTTGTTCCTAAACCTCATGCACTCTGAGACCTATATTATTGGTCAACATGGCTTTGTGCATGGGAAATCATTTCTAACGAAGTTGATTCCATTTTGTGTTGAGGTAACAAAGAAGATTGGTGATGGCAGTGTGGTAGACGCTGTCCATATAGACTTCAGCAATGCATTCGACAGGATTCCGCATGGCAGACAAGTTAGTAAGCTTAGGTCATAAATAGATCCAAGATAAGCTAGCCAAGTGACTATAAAATTAGAGTGAAGCTTGGAGACACAAGGTGATAGAAGACTGCTTTTCAGACAGGAGGCATCTGACCAATAATGTGCCACAAGGAGCAGTGCTGAATCCACTGCTTTTCATTATTTATATAAATGATTTGAATGCGAATACTCGCCAGTTTATTATGTTTCCATACGACATTAAAATTGGAGGTGCAGTTGCCAGCAAGGTTTACGTCAGTGTACAATGGGACCTCGATCAGATGGGCCAATGGACCAAGGAGTGAGAGATGGAGTTAAATTTAGATAAATGCAAATTGTTGCATTTTGGTAAGGTAAAACAGGGCAGGACATCTACAATTAATGGTGAGGTCCTGGCGAATGTTGTTGAACAAAAGTGTGCAGGCTCGTAGATCCTTGAAAGTGGAGTCGCAGGTAAACAGGGTGGGGAAGGAGGGGTTTGGTATGCTTGCCATTTTTTGATAAGTTCATTGAGTATGCGAGTTGGAAGATCATGTTGGAACTGGGCAGGATGTTGGTGAGGCCAGATATAGAATGATGTGTTTAATTCAGAACGCTCTGCTCCAGGCAGGATACTTTTAAACTTGAGAGGGTGCAGAAAAGATTTACATGGATAGTGCCGGACATGGAGTGATGATCTGCAGGGAGAGGCTGGACAGGCTGGGGCTTGTTTACTCGAGAGCATCGGAGGATGAGACGTGACATTATAGAGGTTTATCAAATCATGAAGAAAATGGATAATGTGAATAGCCAAGGTCTTTTTTTTCCAGGATAGGGGAGTCCTAAACTATCGGGCAATGGCTAAACGTGAGAGGGGAATGATCGTAAAGGGACAAAAGTTTCATGCAGATTGTGGTGTGTGTATGGAATGAGCTCTCAGAGAAAGTGATAGAGGCTGGTACAGTTACAACATTTAATAGGCATCTGGATATACATATTAATAGGAAGGATTTGGAGGAATATGGGCCTAATGCTGGCAAATGGGACGAGATCAGATTGGGATGTCTGATGTGCACAGTTCTCTGTGCTTTATGAGACTGTAAGAGAGATGAGAAGAAATTCTAAAAGGACCTTTTGAGTGGGAAGTCTCTTCTCCAGAGGTATGTGGTGCCTCTTTGTTCACATTTATCCAAAGCTGAGTTAGTTAAATATTTGACAGAGAAGAGAGTCACAGATAATGGGATACAGACAGGAAAGTGGGGCTGAGAACTTAACCTGATCAGCCACAATCTTGGTGCCTGGTGGAGAAGGTTCATCGTGTATAACGATCTAACTCTGCTCCTTTTCTGATGTTCCATTCAGACCATCCGACGTGCTACAAACAGTTGGAGGCCACTTACTGCTATAGCTCCCCTGACTCTCTGGAATAGAGAATTCCTGACAATCACTACCCCCGTTTGAAGAAATCACTGCTTGCTCCTACATGATGACCTATTGATATGAGCAATAGAGGTGAATATAAGGACTTAGCAAAGAGCGACTGGCCCTGACATCAAGGCAATATTTAACTTCAAGAAGCTTGAGCAAAATTGCACTTCATCAGAATCCATTGCAAACTCTCCAGTGTTTGGAGTCATCCATAGCACGATGGAACATGTTTATCATCGGTGAGCATCAATCATCTCAGCCGTGGGACATCTCCGCAGGAAATCCTCAGGGTAGCTACCTCAGCCCAGGCATCCCCCGTTTGTCAGCAGGGAATCCCTGCTGGGAGGAAGCAGGCCATTCATCCATTTGAGACCACATCGATCAGAAATGGGGATATTTACTGTATGATGCACAATATTCAGGGAAATTAGTCATCTTTGACCTCCTAATGCAGTCTGAGTCCATGTGGAACAAGACTGAGACAGCGTTCAAGCTGTTAAACTGTCGGTAACATTCATGAAACAGCGCTGCACATTTCCACAGTAAACGGAGGAGGTCACTCAGTACCTCAATCTGGCTTCACAGGAATATGGTAATGTCATTCGGCCCATGAAGACTACTGGACAAGACGAGGGATAGCCCATTCAATCCCTCCTGCCATTACACAGGAAGACAAGGAGTCTGCTCACTCCCACACATCAGTTACACGGAATCAGAAAGTGACCATTTCACACCTGGAGTCGCTAACAAAGGAACAGGAAGAGGACATTCAGCTTCTCAAGTCACTAACACAGGAATAGGAAAGTGTCAGAGATGCTTCAGCATAACAATCAAATGGAGCAGGAACCGCACAGATGGACTGTTCCATGGTATTCCTCCTGGCTTCATTATTCGTAGTGCATCAGGGTTATGTTAGCATGCTTTTCTGGCAGTGGGAATGAAGCCTTTTTTTAACCAGTCTCAAAGGCATCTTCCGTCGCTGAGAGAGCAGACCTATGTTCTCTCTGGAATTCAGAAGCTGGTGGGGAATGGCTAACTGTTTCAGAATAAAGGTATTATTGGTGCTGACAGGATTATGGAAATTGTAACGTTGACTGGAAGAGAGTCACAGATAATGGGACTGTGAATTACAATGTTCAGAGTTCATTCGGAGCCTGTACCTCTCTGTTAAGCGAAATGAGGTCTATGCACTGGCACGTAAACTACTGGGAATCGAGCATCCTATGGAAAGTACGAAATTACTCACCTTATCAATGGTTGTTTGGGACCACATGCGTGTCCGTCCATAACCGTCAAGTTTCACCTTCGTATTCTCTCACAGTGCTACAGGTTAACTACATAGTTACCATCACGCTGTTACACTCTTGTTGCACATCGTACCATCATGCCAGGGTTCAGTCTGGTGAAACTCCTTTGCACTGTCTTGGTGACGTGGCGATCATTATTTATGAAGCAGACTCAGTCTGTACATAATGTCCCCAATTCTCTTTCAACAAAACACTACCATTGAGTAAGATGTATTTACTGTGGTACTTCAAGTATTTTGCATGAAAGACCAGATATCATTTCCAGTTATAATTCCTTACTGTCCCATCTGAATTCTGTTAGTGACTTATAACCAAGGACATCCAGGTCCTTTTCAATAACAGCACTGCCCAACCTCTCACCATTTAATAAACTTAAAAGAGAATTATTATATTTGTTGTTCCCACTTGAATCATGTTATACCTTGCGAACAGCTATTGCCCAAGCATTCATCCTTCTGATACCCCGCAAGCCTTCCACCCACAGAAAAATACTACTCTCCTCATTTTGCCCATTATTCAATTTTTGTTCCATTCTGCGTGTTCCACCCCTACTAACCCATGGACTCTCACCACTCACCAGTATTCAACCGTGTCAAACGTTTTCTGAACAATCAAATCCTCTACTCCCACCGGTTGTCAATTTTCGATGTCACAACGGACAATCTCCACAAACTACAGCAGGTTTATCAAAGATCCTTTCTCTTTCCTGAATCTAGGCTGGCTCGACAAAATCATATCATTATTTTCCAAGTGTCTAGTTGTCACATTACTTATAAAAGGTTACAATGTTTTTCTCACAGCTGAAATCAAGCTATTTAGTTTTCTGTTTGCCTTCTTCGTCCTGTTTTAAATGTTTAGGTTTACAATAGCTGTTTTCCAGTCTGCAGAATCTAACCAGCTTTGACGAATAGTCAGTAATTCTTTTACGAGCCCTGTTGCCACCTCCTCAATACTCTGGGATGTAGCTCATCAGATCCAGCAACATACCAAGCTTCAATTCGATTAGATTTTCGCAGACATACCCTTCATTAATTCCAATTGCGTGCAGCCCCTCATTTTCACCAGTGTCCCTGTTCCCTAGTATTTCTGGAAGTTAGTTACTGCACCTTCTTCTGTGGAGGCAAAACCAATGTATTCCACTCAGCAGGCAGGTGGCTTCTATTAGCTAGTGATATATCGGAGGACTGCACTCCGGATATGTCGCTAACTCCTGCCTGGAACGTTCCAGACTCAATCCAATATACTTCATGGTGATGGATATGTCATCCACTCTGCCTGGAAAGTTCCAGAATCAATCCAGTTCACTTCATGGTGAGCGTCAGCACAGTCCTGCCCCTGGTGTGAGTTTGAAGGAGGGGACCCAGCTCAGTGACCACCTCATTTATGAAAGAAGCTGGTTTCACATTTTACACTTGGAATGTGTCCAGCTTTGACAAATGTTCCTGGAAATTCCTGGTAGGAACATGCAGTGCCTTGTACAGAGCTTCCCCTCTGTGCAGCCACGACTCCATGTGTTTACCAATGACCCAGAACACTCTGTAAACGCAATGCTCATATCTCGTCCAGAGTAGGGTCACCATACCCTTGGGTCTCTCTCAATAGACGCAGCAGCTGATAACACAAACCCGTTAAAAGCGTCCACAGAACGTCTCTTTACTCTGTAATTACTGGAGCAAGTCAAATCCCCACACACGGTGCACCCATTCAGTGTTGAAAATGTTTCTGTTCTGAGCAGACAAAAACAGTTAAATCTCTGCACAGCCCTACATTTACAGTTACCTTCTTCAAAAGAATCAGTTAACAATGTGACGTTCCGTTTCTTTGTATCTCAGCAACTATAAGGACGGTACCAGTATTGCCGATGGAGTTGATCATCACACTCAGAGAAGAAAGACAGAGGGAATATAACTCAATGTAAACAGGGACACATCTAAATTCACATGATTTTCAGGAATATGGAAAAATGGGAGATTTTAGAATAAGCTCCCTTGTTATTTTCCTTCTGGTTCATCAGCAGCAGTTTTTATGTTTGCTTTTCATTTCTCTCTCTCTCTCTCTATCTCTCCCTCTCTTTCTCACTGGGCATTTCTACATCCATTCAACTAACCTCCCCCTCATGTATCAGACCATCCCTGATATAAATCGCATTACTTCTCAGTTGCTTTCAGTTGTGATATCGGGTCAGTAGATTCAAAGTTTTTTTCTCCTGACAGAGGTTGCCATACTTCCTGATATTCACCAATGTTTTCAGACGCTGGGGAATTTTATTTCAGATCTCCACCATCCACAGTTCCTTGGTTTATTTCACATTTAATTCTGTTGTTTCACGAGATGTCCGCATCACTGGCAAGGGCAGCATTTGTCATCCATCACTAATTGCCGTTGACTGCGAGACCATTTGTCAAGTCAATATGGAGCCAACCTTTTTTTTTTATCACACTTGGTTTCTTTACCAAAGGCTATTAGTGAAATAATGAAATAAATCATTATGGTTTCTGGTTGCTGTTTGTAAAATGAGGTTTCTTTCCGATTGTTGCCATTTGAATTTAAGTTCTATAATTGGTTCTGGTAGAATTTGAAACAATGCCTCGAGAGTCATAACATGGCTAGTGACATTATTATTCTGATATGAGGTCACTATTATGAAATAACTGGAGAGACAGGTACAAGTTTGTAGTCAATATATCTGGAAGAGTGGTCAGAAAATAACTGGAGCCGTAAAATCTGAAGTTAACAAGCGGGCAGATGATGGCCTATTTTGCAATAGCATTGAGGCAGAGCTGGAGACTGGGGATACTATAGTGGTGGGCGTAGGCAGGGTTGATAACAGAGAGAATATAGAGACATAAAACGGTTCAGGGCAAAAGGAAAACTCAAGAGTCTGAACAGTCTTGTTCCTTCTTAGGTGTTTATGAGTGAGGATTCGGAAATTGATAGAAATGAAGTGGAATTTGTGACTGAAATTGAAGATAAATATAAATAACAGAAATAACAATAACCTTTACCATCGCGAATAGAATTGACAGAGATAGGCTTACCCGGAACACCAATAATAGCGAGTATAGGATAGTAACCAGCCTGAATAATCATCAGTACGGCTCGTATCCGCAACTCTAATCATGCCCAATCCTGAGAAAGAAAGTATAGACCCAAGGACAAACTACTGTCCATTGTTGGAACATTACAGTCTAATGCTCTTAGATTCTAATCCATTGTTGGAACATTCCAGTCTGTTGTTCTAAGATTCTCTTCCTCTCCCTGTTACTGTAACTGCTGGGTCCAATCATCTTGAGGATGACGCTGCCGCTGATACTATGGAATAACAGGCTGAAGGAAGCCCCTAGTAGAAGAGGGAAACCCTTCAATGACACAGTTAGTATCCATGGAGACTGACATCAATCGCAGTCCATGTACAAACAGCTCCAGTTAACCCTTTCACTACAATCCTTATAAGTCATAATAATGTTTGGTCTGGTTGGGATGTTGACATCGCTGACTATTGGGCTAATAGTATATCTCCATTTGTAAAGTTCGAAGTGAGGCAGAGAGATGATGCTTTCTATTCACTCGCTCGATGATCTTACTATGTTTTGGCAGGGTCGGAATTGCTGGGGTCTCAAGGCTGATTGTGTCTGAAAACCAGTCCTGCTGCATCCTTTCGTTTTATTTATTTCTGTTTAGCTTTGACATTTATCTTACCATCATTTAACGGCTTAAGTGGGGTTAGGCATTTCTGAAAGGCTCCTACAGTACCATAAACAGTGTAGATGCAGTCCACTCCTTGTGATCCTTGCAGCTGCGGCCTGGTCCTGTGCAGTGACGGTCAAGCTGTCGCAGAACCAGGATTCTTCGTTTTACCTTACCACAGATATTGCTGGGTTTTCAGCAGGAATGAAAGGCTGGAAATCTCTCCCAGCTGCTACACTCTCTCTGAGGTTTCTCTCAGAATTGTCTTTTGATGTTCTTTCCTCCTGGATTGGAGAACTGCATGTGAGGCAATCTGCTTCCTGAATTAGTTTTTTTGACAAGTGTGTGTTTTTAGGATGTAACCATATTGGAACAGTGATTGTTTAGTAGTCAGACAATCTATTATTCTGCTTATTGTATGTTTTGTGGACAATGGTTGAATGAATTGTGTTATGCTTAATGTCGAATATTTTGATCAAGCGAATTGCATCTGAAACACACCTTTAAATAAGAAAATGTTCCGGTCGAGATCAACTTCATCATATATTTTGAGATGTGTCTGCTCAGTTCCATAGCAAAAAGGATAGATATTCATGATTTAATTGGCGAATTACTTAATGAACAACATGTTAAAAAGCAGGGTTTGACAGTGGAATGCGCCATGCTGGGGGAGTGATATTATATCGCATAGTTAATCCACTTCACAGATCCAGCCCAGACCGTATAAGCCCAGGTGAGGTATCTGCTCAACATGGAGCACTGTACAGACCAGGTTCAGTGCAACCCAGCAAACAATCCAGGATGGAATTTGGCACAGGTTTCTCCAGTCCACTAACTATCTGTCCAACACGTGGAGCAGTACAGTACACACCGATGCACTGATTCAGAAACACTGACGAAACTTTCTGTCCAGCATGGGGTGATATGCAGCCTGCACCAGTGTCTTGCTCTATAGACGTGGGCAAGGCATCTGCACAGTATGGGGAGCTGTGCAGTGAATGGATCTGTGAACCTGGAGCAGTTACCGTCAAAGCATATGTTTTCACAACTCCAGTATATTGCTCAGTAACACTGTGTTAGATCATTGCCCATAGTGAAGAAACTTGCAGCCCATGCTGGAAGTGACGGGATGTGCAGCTCCCATCCATTTACAGACCCATATGTCCATTGTGCCATGACAAGGGGGTGCTGCGTGGGTTTGAACGTCACTGCCAGAGAGAGATGGCGGGAGGGATCAGTTTAAATATCAACAAACAAAATAATTTTGAGGAAAAAAAGGGAAAGGGAGATTGAGAGACAATTTCGTGGAAGATCACAGGTTTCAGAATGCTGAAACAAAGATATTTTGACAGCATCCTGCAACGTGAGCCAGTATTCGCAGGAATGATGGGTGAATGGGATATTGGTGTGAGTTCGGATGATGGAGAGTTTTGGGTGAGCATTTGTTCTTCAGATTTGTAACTAGGAGTAGGGTCACAGCTTCTTCAACTCATTGGGCAGAAACTAATAATAATTTATCTCAGTGCTATTTTCATTGAGTGCGACTGAGGGATTATCTGTACAAGGCCGAGTTAGTTTCCTGGTGCTATCTTATCGAACTTATCTCATTAACTACCCACCCCAACCCACGGGCCAAATTCTCCCACCCTTCATGGCTGGAGGTAAACACCATCGCTTGGATGTCCCATGGATGTTCTGTGATCCCTGGCACTGGTACCATCTTTAAAAGGCCAATTGGCAAACGGTTGAGTTTCTCAGTTCGGAGCTGCCCTGCACACTGGTGGCAGCTCACCGACCAGGATCTGTGGTCTGAAGAAATGTCCAATAGTACAGGACAGGCATCAATAACCTTCCCCGTTCTGCCAGGATAAGGGTCACCGTCTTCTCTCTGCTCCTGCACACTCATTGAAATCTGTTACAGCATCTACCCCCGAACAATGTTCATGCTCCACCACTCTCACTGCTGCATGCAGCACCTCCTCTCTCTCTCTCGCCACTTTACGCCCACACTATAAACACTGTATATCTGTTATAGCACATATCCAAACAAGGCTCATTCTCCATCACTCTGCCTGCTTCACACAGCGCCTTTCCCCTTTCTCTCTTTCTCTCTCACCTTTCAAATACCTTCACACGGTGATAGAATATTCTGAAGAATGCCCATTATGGGATGTTCCAGAAAATGTTCCAAGTAATTTTCTTTTTGAGGAAAATGTCAATGCACCAGTATGTATCATATAAAGGGAAGGAGTAGAGATGTATGTTATTCAAATCACATACAATTAAAATCTATCACGAGGCCAATCAACCCTTCAAATGTGCTCTCGCATATAATACGATTGCGGCTTATTTGATGGTTAACTCAGCTCCATGTAGCAGGAATTTTCAGTTATTCAACCCTCGGGTTCCCGTCACTGACCAGCCGAACCTCAGGCACGTTTGACCTGGTTTTCTTCAAGCGCCTATTCGAGGGCATTTCCCACGGGAGCGGACACTCCAAACAATATATTCCATCAGTTGTATACTTTTATGTAATGTTAAGCTCATTTTACACAGACTAACAAAAATCTACAGTTATTTTATTGTTATTGATAAGAAATAACAATTAGTATTCTGGTTATTTCACTTGTCTCACCTTATTTTATTCAGCCAAAAGACAGCTTCTAAACACTTATCTCGTTATAAAATACAATTTCTAGCCGAGAACATTTTTATCCTCAGCTGTTACCTTGATCGTTATCTGATTTGTACCTTTTCCCATGTTTTGAAAGTTTATATTGCCCTTTGTCTGTGGCTGTTTCTTTCTGTAACAGTTAGACAGTCTCCCACTCATTTGGTTGGACGGCTGGTTTGTGATGCAGAGGGGGGGAAACCAGGTTCAATTTCCCACACTGACAGAGGTTACCATGATATGGACGCTCTCTCAGCCTCACCCCAACACCTTAGGTGTGCTCACCCTCAGGTTAAACCACCACGAGTGGTCTCTCTGTCATGACAGAGCAGCCCCATGGTCCTTTGGAACTCTATTCTATCACTTTTGCATTTATTTTATTTATCTACCTTACCATTTGTTTTGCATTATGTTCCTGGGTGTTTTAGATCAGTGTCATTTTGCACTACTGCCAGCATTTCACCCACACTGCATATTCCTGCCCAATAATCCTTGACTGCATTGTTATCTACGAACCTTCTGTCTGTGCCTCAAAAATATTCAATATCTCTGCCTCCAATGCTCTGCGGGAAGAGATATCCAAAGAAGAGAAAATAATAAATAACCTCATCTGGGGTGTGAAGTTGTTTTTTTGTCTCCTTATCTGAGATAAGATATAACTACATTGGAAGCAGTTCAGAGATGTTTCATTTGACGTATTCCAGAAATGAAGGACTTATATTATGGAGGCTTTAATAGTTTATTACTGGAATGAGAGATGATCATATTGAAATATGCAAGACCGTGAGGAGCATGGATCAGGTAAATAACCACTGGGTGTTTGTCTGGACCAAACTTGCCATTGTCATAGAACCTCTATAGTGTCGATGCAGGACATTCTGTCCATTGAGTCCACACTGGCCCACTGATCGGCATCCCACCCAGACCTATTCCCCTACCCTAACCATGTAATCCTGCATTTTCCATGACTACACCAGCTAACCTACACATTCCTGAGCACTATGGGCAATTGAGCATGGCCAATTAACTCTAACCTGCACATCTTTGGACGGTTGGAGGAAAGTGGA
Source organism: Chiloscyllium plagiosum (assembly GCF_037043375.1). Lineage (NCBI taxonomy): Eukaryota > Metazoa > Chordata > Chondrichthyes > Orectolobiformes > Hemiscylliidae > Chiloscyllium > Chiloscyllium plagiosum. The sequence continues at coordinate 52,649,989 of NW_028270171.1, forward strand.
TCACCGGGAGGAAACACACACAGATATGGTGAGTATTGATGGTTGCTATTGAACCCAGCTCCTTGGTGATGTGAGGCAGCAGTGCTAACCACAGATCCACCATGCTGCTCCGTTATTTCTATTAGTTATATGTGGCTGAGTAAAGAAATCTGCCTGACTTGTTCCTATCACTGTATTTGACCCAGTCTGAGACCTTTATCATCGGCCATATCTCCAACCTGGTTGCATTTAAAGTTGTTGCAAACTGTGGAGGAGCGGGACTAGAAAAGGTAACACTGGCACCTTCCAACCACAGTCAGAACCGGAGTGAGAAGAATTCACAGAGTGGGCATTTATTCAAGTGGGAATTCTCTTTCCCAGAAGTTTGTGATGGCTGAATCTTTTTGTTATATCGAGGCTGGCTTCATCTGATTTTCCATAGACATGTGTATCGGGGATAATGGTGCATGGAGAGAAAAGTGCAGTCGAGAGCACAGTGAGATGACATACTTTATAGATGAAGTAGTGTCAAAGGGCCGAATGGCCCACTCGTATCCCTCAGCCCTATGCTCTGATGTTCCATTCCGCCCTTCGGACCTGCTACACAGGAGCAGATCGAGGTCACTCCGATGGTTAGGACCTTGTTTCGAAAATGTACTTGCTGAATCCAGGCTGGTTCAACTCCACTTTCCTGCTACCCCCTTGTAACTCTCAACTCGCTTATATGTCCGAAACCAATCCACCCTCTCTGTAAATACATTCAGTGACCCACCTTCCACAACTCTCTGGGTTCGGGAATACCAGACATTCACTATTTTCTGAAAGATGACATTTCTTTACATCTCGGTTTGAAATCGTTATCCCTTATTCTGTATCAATGTCCCGGAATGAGACAGTCTGCCCAGGTGTGGAACCATATTCTCAACAAATACCTTGTCAAGCCCCCTCTGTACCGTGTCCATTTCAGTAATGTCACGCTCATTCATTTCAAGCACAATGAATAATTGCCTCACCATTTTAGATGTACTCAATAATTCAAACCTTTCATCGCAGAAACCCGCTTAATGTACCAATTTAGTTACTTTCTGCATCAGCATGATGACTTTATGTTTCATGCGCAGGAACACTCCAATCCCTTTGTACTGCTCTTTTGCTGGGACTCTTCTTCATTAAATAACAGCCGGCCTTTTGTTTGTCAGTGTCATCCTCAAACTCGGATGCGTATTGCACTCAGCTCTCTCCTTCAGGTTCTCAGTATACATGTCAATAACTGAAGCCATTGGACTGATATTCGTGCTACTCCAGTAGATATGTCTTTATCATATACATCGATGAATCCTGACTCTTCAATTTCTTTGTGATAACCATCCGTCATCCCATACTATCCATCATACTATGAGTTTCTGTCTGGTGGAAGAACCTTTACTTTGTGATACCTTGTGGAAAATCTCTGGAAAGCCTCATGACTACCAGTTCCCTTTATTAAGTCCGCTTATTACATTCTCATGGGATGTCCAGAAAAACTTTGCATGATTTTACAAGGCAAAATATAGTTTCCCTTTCTCAAAACCATGCGGACTCTGCCTAATGCTTTTCTAAACACCCTGCAATTCCTTCCTTAATAACAGACTGTCGCAGATTCCCAGCAATAATGGTCAGGCTAAATGGTTCCTGCTTTCTGTCTCGCTCCATCCTTGAAAACAGGCGCCATATTGGAGCTTCACGAGTTTTGCTGAAACACGTCTGTAATCCAGAGAGTTATGGCATATTTCACACAGTGGCACCAGTCACTCTGTAGCCACTTCTTCTAAAACCAATTATGAATTACTGCTGACCTGCCTATCCTTAGTTTTATCCTTTGTTAAAAATCTTGTACCTTTTGTTAGAGACAGTTCGAGAACCCTCCTATTACCATTTTCTTGATGATTTTGCAATACTTACAGTGCCTTCCCAGTGAGGATTGATGTCAAATACTGGTGTTAATTATCTGCCTGTTCCCTGTAGCCATTTCCCCAGTGATACCTTCCGAATGTCCTCAATATACTTTCCTGAATTTCATTCTATCAAAGGTCACACACTCATCTTCAACTTTTTATATACACACAGAAAAACTTGTGATGCTTGTTTTTATATTTCTTGCCAATTAATTTACATCATATCTTTTCATCCTTTATCCTTAGTGGGCGGCACGGTGGCACAGTGGTTAGCATTGCTGCCTCACAGCGCCAGAGACCCGGGTTCAATTCCCGCCTCAGGCAACTGACTGTGTGGAGTTTGCACGTTCTCCCCGTGTCTGCGTGGGTTTCCTCCGGGTGCTCCGGTTTCCTCCCACAGTCCAAAGATGTGCAGGTCAGGTGAATTGGCCATGCTAAATTGCCCGTAGTGTTAGGTAAGGGGTAAATGTAGGGGTATGGGGGGGTTGCGCTTCGGCGAGTTGGTGTGGACTTGTTGGGCCTGTTTCCACACTGTATGTAATCTAATCTAATCCGTCTATGTCTTGGTTTTTCCCTCGCTTTCTAGATTCATACAGTCATATTACACACAAACATTTCATCCAAAATGTCCATGCTGACCAGGTTTTCCAAACTAAACTAGTCTCATCTGATTGCATTTGGTCCACATGCCTCTTAACGCTTCCCATTAATATGTTTGTCCAAATGTCTTTTAAATGTTGTCGCTGTACTTGCATCTACCAGTTCATCTGGCAGCTCATTCCATACACACACCTCCTCTGCGTGAAAATGTTGCCGTTTTGTCCCTGTTATATCTTCCCCTTTTCACCTTAAAGCTGTATCCTATATGGTTGGTCTCCCCCATCGTGTGGAAAAGACCTTGGCAATTCACCCTATCCATGCATCCATGATTTTATTCAGTTCCAGAATGTCACCTCTCAACGTCCTCCATTCCATTTGATACTAACTTCAAGTACAAGCATTTACTAATCAGCATTGCAAATTTGAAACAATATTTAAAACAATGACAGATAAACAACACTCAGCCCAAACTTCATACTGTGATTTGTTCTTCTCCGTGTTACAATACTAAGGCAGCGTGAAACTCTTACTAGTGCCAATAATACGTCAAAAAAATAAATTCCTTTGTCTAAAGGGGGTGATGATCTCTACAGTGAAAACGTTTCTCTCACCAGAGCTATGTAAGAAAAGGAATTGTTATACCACACGGTCAGCGTGCAGTTGCCTTTAGTGCAGTGAGATGAAGGAATGAATACTTTTTAAAATTTGAATTATTCAGTACAAAGGGGAAGAGAAGTTTTCAATAAAGTTTATTCCAAGAAGGAAACTTTCCAGAGTGAAGTGTGAGTGGGAGGTGTAAAACAGCATGAATGGAGAGGCCGAACCACACTGAGGCCAGAGGCAAAGTCGCAGCACAAACGTAGCTTGATGCTACTTCAAGGAAGGTAGACTTGATCAAAAAACTTCAGTTGTAGTGGGAAGGGACCAGAATGTGACAGAATGTGCTTAGTAATTGGAAAGGGAGAACCTGGAATCAGAAAGGGTAGACAAGCAGGAAAGAGGATGGAGCAGCAATGGTAGGGATTTCAATGTGTAATTTCGGAAGCACAATTGAAATTCTTGCCTCGCATCTGCGTATGGTCCCTGAAATAAATGTCTTAAATCTGGGCACACTCTAATGCTCGTTAATTTGTCATTAACTAATATCCTTGACAGACTTTATGTGGTTCATCTTCTTTCGAGTCCTTCTTTTCGAACTGAAACAATGATTTCTAAGCAGTATGGGATATCTGCTTGAACGTCTACCCATGTATACCCACTGACCTTCCTCTGGGTGTAATTCCACATCACGACTCAGACCAGATGTGAGACAGAAATCCTCACGTTAGATGTCCGGTTCTATTCAATCATTCGGGGGAACTTCTGCATGTGGCTGAACATATCATCAGTAGAGACTGACTCAGTCACAACTCCCTGGGAAGCAATATTTCACTTGTACTCTTTCAATCCAGTCTTACTGTCTTCCTCTCTGCTCCTCATAATGCAGTCTCCTTTACACTGGGGAGACCAAACAGAGACTGCACTGAGGAATATTCCCACTCCGTCTGGAAGAATAACCTTGACCTTCTCACTGCTTTCCATTTCAATAACCTTCCTTGCTCTCATGCTGACTTTTCGGTCCTGAGCTGCTGCAATGTTCCAATGAAGCACAACCCAAGCTCTAGTAACACCTCACTTTACGGATTGTATGTTACAGCCCCTAGGAGCTAACATTCATTTCCATAGCTTCACAGTCTGAACCCATTATGGCTGTTCTCCATTTTACGTACATTCTGCTTCCTATGACCTTGTCTATGTCTTGTTTACCTTGCACTCAGTAAAGAGAAACCATTTCTCCTATTCACACTTTAATATACACCAAATTTACATCTGTTTCTCTTTCACCACAATCAAACGCCCCTCCTCTGTGATATTGCACCTTCACATGCTCTGTTTCCCATTATCCCTCGTCCACTTCTGTCAAGGGATTAAACATCCTTTGCAGTTCTGAACAAGGCTCAAGCTGGACTTGAAATACTACCTCTGTTTCTTTGTCTGCAGAGATGCTGTCAGACCTGCTGAGTTTCTCCAGCAATTTCTGGTTTTGAACAGCTTGAAAGACGTGTATCAAAGCTACTCAAACGCCCTGTCTAACATAGAGTACCATAAACTGGGAAGTGAACAATAACACAAGATGTACAAATCCATTGGTTCTGAAATTACATAGGATTGGCATCATTGACACTACAAAGTTCTTAATCAAGGGCATGGAGAGAAACAGAGAGAAAAAGTTACAATGTTAAAACCGAAAGTGGCACAACTGGACAGAAAAGATTCAGATGAATATTAGAATTGGAATCGTTACAGTGTGGAAACAGGCCCTTCGTCCCAACAAGTTCTCACCGATCCTCTGAAGACTAAACCAACCAGACCCATTGCCCTATCTTATATTTATCCCTGACTAATGGACCTAATCTGCACATTCCTGAACACTATAGGCAGTTCAGCAAGGTCAATAACCTGCACATTTTTGGATTGTGGGTGGGAACCAGAGCATGCAAACAAAACTCACACAGACACAGAAAAAATGTGTAAAACAGTTGCCAGAGGATGGAATCGGACCTGGGTCCCCAGCACTGTGAGGCAGCATCGCTAACCACTGAGCCACGGAGCTGCTCCACGGAAAATATTTAGGGGTCTTCAGAAACATGACAAGTAAGTGCTGTGACACCCTGGACAGATACTTAGAGGAATGAGAATATTAAAAGGGTACCACATCAGTAAACAGGGCAGTTCACGGGGTGATGGGTGAATGGGTCTCGGTGTGAACTGGGGGACAGACAGCTGAATTGCATTGCAGAAATAGCAGCTCAAACCTGGAAATTCATGTGATACTGTCGATCACAGCTGGACAGAAGGAGAATTGTATTCAGTTACAACCTGTAACGTTTTGCCCAGTCTAATCTTTCAGTCTATTATTCCCATTATCGGATCGATGTTTCATTGACGATTGTGGGTGAATATACCAGAGTCAGAACCATGTGTCCCTCAAACTTTTGACAATCCATTTAAAGCTATCACACTGGCTACTGTACTTACATTCCAAACAGCAGGACTAATATCTGATCCAGAAGGCAAAATGATTACAAAGCAAACAGATCAAATCGAAGCTCTGCAGTCCTGGCACATCCATCAGAAATGGAGTTGAACCATGGAACAACTGACGAGAGAAAACGTCTCAACAAACATTATTTGAAAACAATATTCATTGGGATTAGGGTGTCGCTTACTTGGTAAGCATTTATTGCCCAGAGGACTGTTAAGAGTCAATGACATTGCTGTGTGTCTGGAGTTACATGTGGGCCAGAGCAGGTATGGATGGCAGTTTCTTTCCCTGAAGGACATCAGTGAACCAAATCTATTTCTCCCACAATCAGCAATCGATTCATGATCATCATTAGCCTCTTAATCCCAAACATTTATTGGATTTGAATTCCATCATGTACTGTATACAGGATTCGAACTCAGGTCACCAGATTATTCCTGGAGTTGTTAGACTAACACATCTGCTGCAACACCACTCAGCTCGAGCTTGACCACTCCCCGAAAAACATGGAACCTTCCTGCACATCAGTGTAAAAGACAAGAATGCAGTGTATACATCATCCTCAGTCAGAAGTGTTGCTTGGATGATCCGCACAGAATCACAGATGCCAGAATTCAAACAATTCGATTCGCAGCACGTAACATGAAGAAACAGCTGAACACAGTCGATACGACAAAGGGAATGGGCCCTGACACTATTCCTGCAATAGAATGAAAGACTTGTGCTGCACAACAAGCGTGTCTCTGTGGAAATTCTTTCATTCCAGCTCCAACTCTGACATCTCCCTGGCAATGTGGAAAATTACACAAAAGTGTCCCGTCCCCTAAGAAGAGAATAATTACAATCTGACCAATTACCACCCCCTCATGCCCATCATGATAATCAAATTGGAGGGAATTTTTTGACCAGCACAGAAATAACGTGCGCAGTGCTGTTTCCGATAGGGCCCCATGTGGAGACGATGTTGCTGTGGAAATATCACTGGATTACTAATCCAGACCAGAATAATGCTCTGGCCGCTGGTGGAAGTTAGGTATAATTAATAGAATATCGAGATCTAAAATCTTGTGCCAGTAATATTGACCTTGAAGCACATGTCCATTGTCAACCGTAAATTTCCTTTCCCTAATGTACATTCAGGAAGTGAATTTCCAGTGCTTTCCTGGTCGAACCAGAAAGTGACTCCAGACACACAGACATATGGTAAACACTTCGATGGTCTCTGAACCGGCCATGCAAGGCCGTTAAATCATACTTCTCCAAGGTATTAAAGGATAAAAATGAGATAACGCTTGGCACCAGCCTTTGTATCGGAAAAAGGAGAAGGAAGCAGTCCTGTCGACACCGCAGAGACCTCCTTCCTTACATCTAAGAGCTTATGAGAAGAAAGTGAGGACTGCAGATGCTGGGGATCAGAGCTTAAAAATGTGTTGCTGGAAAAGCGCAGCAGGTCAGGCAGCATCAAAGGAGAAGGAGAATCGATGTTTCGGGCATAAGCACTTCTTCAGGAATGAGGAGGGTGTACCAAGCAGGCTAATGAGAGCTTATGACAACATTAACAGAGTTTTCCCACAGACTGCACAGAAACATCGCAAGATGAGTAGGCCTTTCAACACATTGAGCTTTCCCCACTCTAAGTTATGGCCAAACAACTCTTCAATTAACTTTTCCCTAACACTATATACTGTATATCCTTTGAAGTGTCCATATATCAGAGAAATATGAAGTAGGAACTTTGGTCCGTCAATTTTGCTCTCCCATTCAATATAACAATGGCTGATCCTGTATCTCCACACCAAACCCCTGCTGCAACTTCACCCGTTTAGTGTCTAGATATCTTTATTTATATTCAGTGCTTTAGCTTCCACAGTCTTATGTGGGACAGAATTCCCCAGGTTCACCAGTCTGCGAATGCAGACATTTATTCTCATCTCAATGCAGAGTGGCTTGCCTATACATAATACTATGACCCTTGTTTTCGACGTCCCAGCCCGTGGAATTATCATTCCCGCTGATAATCTGTTTCACCCTGTCAGAGTTTTATATATTCCACTGAGATCTCCACCCATTTTCCTAAAGTCCATGGAATACAGGCCCAGTTGCCCCAAACTCTGCTCCCCCAACACGTCTGTCATCCCACAGATCAGTCTGGTCATCCTTCACTGCACTCCCTCAATGTCAGGTTTGTGCTTTATTAGGTAAGGGCACCAATACTGCACACAATACTGCGCAATGTTCGATATGGGGGCTCACCAAGGCCCTGTGTAGCTGCAGTAAGACACACCTGGGCTCAAATGCCCAGAAATAAAGATCAATACATCACTTAACTTTCTACCTACTTTTTGTTGCAGCAGTATTGCTTTCTGTGACTGGTGTACAAAGAGGTCGAGATTCTTTTCAATGATACAGCTCCCCACTTGGTGGGTCTATGTATATTGGTCAGTGTGCCAATATCAATCCCAGTATTGACTTCTGGCTTCAGAACTAACTGTCCTGCATGGACCTTGGAGTTTGGTGGTGAAGAAGGCAACAAACGTATACACGTAAGTATCTTCATGCAGCAACTTTTTTTCATGAATTCCTTTTGAAGTGGGAGTCTGTTCATCTATTTCCGACCAAATTGCTCAATGTTACATCTATCCACATTTTTCTTCATCTGCCACGTATTTTACCATTTCGTCCACTTGTCTCAATCACCTTGGAACTTTTTTATATCCTCCTCACCGACTCACAATCTCAGTTTGGCACCATCAGCAAATTTGAAAAGATTACACTTAATACCCATGAACAAATGTTTGATCTGTTTTCTGAATAGATGGGGCCCAAATATCAATTCCTGGATTATCCGGCTAGTCATTGCTTTCTACTGCAAAATATATGGAACGGTTTATGCTAATTCACTTTTTCCTGTCAGGTCTCCTGTTCTCAACCCATGCCATTATATTCGATCTAGCTGTTATACACTGTTATGGGCCAGTTCAGACACCCTCAAATCATTTCAAGGAAGTAGCACAGACCGAACTTTTGCTCATTGACTTAAGCAAGTCTAAGGCGGATATTCCAGGGGTGATGCAGCTGGTCAAATCACTTAGTTTTAATCAAAACAGAATGTCTTTGCAAGATTACTGAGTGAGACACAGACAATACAGAACAACTTAACCGATCCGAAAACCCAACAGATTATCCCAATTTAATGATGGTGTTCCAAATACTTGATATAATCCCGATAAACACTCAATGGCAAAACCGAAAGGGAAAAAAAATCAAATCCAGTTTCTATCTGGAGAGATGTCAGAGAGAGCGAGGAACAACATGGACCTGCCTCTTTGGGTCCGGTAGCTTTACAACTGCTGCCTGCTTTGAGTAAACAGCCAGACTGCAAAAAATCAGACCAAACAAACCAAAGCAGAGGAGCTGAACTGGGATAACTGGCCACTCCCCTTTCATAAGGACAGAAGAAGAGAAGAACTTGGAGCAGGAGTAGGCCTCTTCCATTCAATAAGATCATGACTAATCTACTCGTGGACTCTGATCTATTTTCCCGCGCTCTCACCGTATCCCTTATTGACTTTATTGTGCACACAGTATCTACCTTAGTTTTAAATACGTTTACTGAAGTAGTACCAACTACTTAACTGGGCAGGGAATTCCAGAGATTACAAACCTCTGGGCGAAGAGGTTCCTTCTCAATTCAATCCTAAATCTACTCCCTCTAATTTTGAGGCCATTCCCTCTTGTCCTAGCTTCACTTGCCATTGGAAACATCCTCTCTGCTTCTATTTTAGCATAATTTTATATGTTTCTATGAGATCATCCCCTCATTCTTCTAAACTCCAATGAATATACTTCCAGTCTGCTAAGTCACACTTCATACGCCAACCCCCTCACCTCTGGAATCACCCGAACTGCACCCCCTCCAGTGTCAGTATACCTTTCCTGAAGTAAGGAGAACAAAACAGCATGCAGTACTCCAGGTGAAGCCTCACCAGCACCCTGGACATCTGCAACATAACCTCCCTGCCTTTAACCTCAATCCCTTTAGCAATGAAGGGCAACATTCCATTTGCTTTCCTCAGTAAATACTGTACCTGCAGACCAACCTTCTGTCATTCATGCACATGGACACGCAGGTCCCTTTGTATAACAGCATGCTGCAACGTTTTACCATTCAAGTAATAATCCTTTTTCTGGCACTCCCATCAAAAAGGATGATATCACATTTATCAACTTTGTATTCCATCTGCCAGACCTTTACCCACTTACTCAAAGTATCTATGTTAAGCCACGAAGTCTCACAATCCTCCGCATGCTTTGCTATGAAACGCATCTTCGTGTCATCTGCAAATCTTGACACACTACACGTTTTCCTCAACTCCAAATCTTCTATATAAATTGTGAATAATTGTGGCCCCAACACCGATCCCTGAGGCACACCACTAGGTATTGATTGCCAGCCAGCATATCACTCACCTACACTCACAATTTGCACCTTTTCCTTAAGCAGCAGCTTCTTGTGCGGCAACTTGTTGAAGAGATTTTGGAAATTTAGGTACACCATAACCACTGAGGCCTCGTTGTCCATCTTACTCGTATTGTCTCCATAGATTTCCAAAAGACTTGTTAAACATGATCTTTCTTCATGAACCCATGCTGCGTCTGCACAATGTGTGGATTTCTATTGAAATGCTTTGCTATTTCTTCCTTGATAATACACTCAAGCAGTTTCCTCACTACACAGGAAAAGCTAACTGGTCTATAATTCCCCATACTTTGTTTACCTCCCTTTTTAAACAGTGGCGTCACATTTGCTGTTTTCGATTCTGCTGGGACTGCCCTGGAGTTCAGCAAATTCTATCAAATTGCCATAATTGCATTTACTATTTTCCCGCTACCTCTTCTAGAACCCTGGGATGCATTCCATCAGGGCCAGGAGACTTGCCTACCCTCACATCCGTTAGCTTGCGCAACACTATCTCTTCCATAATAATGAATGTTTCCAAGGTCCTCACCTACCTTCGTCTCTTTGACAAGTACTAGCATGCTATAAGTATCATCCACTATGATGGCAGATACAAAACACCTGTTCAATGCCTCGGCCATTTCGTCATATCTTATAACTAAATGACCCTTCCCATCCTCTGAAGGACCAACATTTACTCGAGTCATGCTTTTACATTTTATGCATTTATAGTATATACCATCATCTATCTATCTTTATATTCTGTCCTTTTCTTTTCTCTCGTGTTCTATCATACTTTTCTTTATAGTTCATTTTGTGGCTTTCTGTTCACCTTTAATGTTTTCCCCAATATTTTAGGTTTCTGCTGTTCTTGGCCACTTTACATTCCTTCTCTTTCAATTTGATAGCTTCCTTATTTCCTTCGACACAATTGACAGATTATTCGTTTTCTTAAGAGTCTTTCCTATTCACTGGAATATACTTTTGCCACGGAAATTAAAAATCTCCTTTGAAAGTTGCCCACTGCTTGTCAACTCTCCCGTCATGAAGTATTTATTTCGAGGCGACTTTAGCCAACTCCTCCCTCATTCTATTGTAGTCTCCCTTGCTGAAGCACAGCTACTTGTTATTGGATTTTATCTCCTCTCTAACTGTATTCTAAATTCAACCATACTGTGATCACTACTTCACTGTGATGTGAATACTTATTCTTGTCTCATTGTACATGACCAGACCGACGAAACCTTGCTCCTCATTATGCGTGCTTTTATTTTAGACTTGAAAGCATTCCCAAGTAGTCAAACCCAGACCTTTTGGATTCGCTGTTTTTAAGACATCCATGAAAAATAAAACAAGGACAGAATAAACTTGTTAAAGGAGTAGCATTGTCACAACACTAGACTTGGGACTTCATCAAAGATGTTTCTGATAATCCAAATTCTCTGCAGGCATTGCTGCGCCATAATTTATTTCCCAATCAGTTTCTCAAATATGATTGGCCTTTAATAAATCGGCAATGACTTTATCTATGTGCATTACTTCATCATTAATGTAATTTTCAAAGTTCCCTGAAAATGCGTCTTTTCTACTAGACTCTTGTATTGTCCTGATTTTTTTCTTTGGTGCTAAGCAGACTGTGATACCCTGCCTCCTTTACAAACACTGGGGTTACATTTGCTGCTGTCAAATCTGTGAATTCAGTTCCAGAATGATCAAGCATTTGGAAGAGGATAAACAGAGTATTCATTATTACCTTGGCCTCCTCCCTTAGTAATCAACGAGAAGATTAACAGGTCATAGGGATTTATCAGATTTCAGTCAAAATAATTTCTCCAAAACTGTTTATGTACAGATTTGATTCTATTTACTTTTTCTCAGTAGACTGAGAAGTGCTTGGAGTTTACTTTTTGAAATGTTTTCTTTTGTGAAGGCAGAACAAAAGTGGTTGCTTCATAGTCCTGCAATTTTCCTGTTCTCTGGTTTCAGTCTGTAAGGAAGATACAATGATCTTCTCTAACATTTCACCTTGGTATACTGTATGTTGAGAAGCTTTTGCATTTCACTCTTGTTAATGTACGCTTCATAAACCCATCATTTCCTGTCTAAAGCTGCTCAGTGATTGACATTCCATAGCCATACAATCACAGAAGCAATCTCTGTACAGTCCGAAACACAGTACAATCTACATTAGTCCCACTTTCATACATCAGTCCCATAGACGTGAGTGTTATGACACTTCAAGTGCTTGTCCACATTCCGTTTAACGGCTGTGCGATGACCCACAACAACTTCCCTCTCAAAAAGTGCATTCTAGACACCAACATCCTCTGGGTGAAAAAACCATCCTGAAATCCTCTCTGAACCTCAAACCCTTCACTTTAAAAGCGTGCTCCTTTGCTCCTGACCCGAGCGTATCCAGCCTCTCTCCATAGCTGATATGCTCCATTCCAGGGAACATCCTGGTGAATCTCCTCTGCGCCACTCTCAGTGCAATCACATCCTTCCTGTAATGTGGATCCCTGAACTGCACACAGTATTCCATCTTGACCTAGCCAAAGTGCTATATAACTCTTGTAATCTATGCCTCGATTAGTAAAGGCTATGCATGCTGTCTCCAATTACTTCTTAACTAATCGATTAACCAGTCCCGTCACATTCAGGAATGTGTGGAGAAGGACCCTCTGAACTTGCGATTCTGCTGCCATTTATTGAGTCCTCCCATGTCTGGTTCCATCTTCCAAAGTGCATCACCTCATATTTATCAGTGTTACATTCCATCTGCCATTGATCTGCCCATCTGACCATTCTATCTGTATCTTCCTGTAACGTAAGACCTTCCTCCTCACTGCTAACCACCCGAGTAATCTGTGTGTCAGACACAAACCTAATTATTACACTCGCCCTATACCCCTTCACATTCACATCTATATCATTTATGAATGCCACAAATAATAAGGAACACGGCACTGACACACAAACAGTCTTCGACAACCACCTTTTTCTGCTGTAGTTTCTCGAACACTGATCTGATACTCACTGGTCTGTGGTTCCTTGGTCAATCTCTACAGCCCTTCCCATAAAGGGTGTTCTCCAGTCCTCGGTACCTTACCTGTGACCAGATTGTATTTAAACATTTTCATCAGCGCCTTTCATCCCTTGTCTCCAACAGAAGCCTGAGACGTAACTGAGCTGGACCTAGGGACGTGAATATTTTATACCAGCCAAAACTATCAATCCCTGTACACATCTTACATAAATCTGCTCAAGAGCTTCTCAGTCCATCTTCTCGAATTCTGTCCGTGCATTGTCCTTCTCCCAAGTAAAACAGACATGAAGCTCTTATATTTCAATCTATCAATGTTCACGAGCTTCACAAACAGATTCCCGCCTTGATCTCAGGCCAAGTTTCACCAGCAGAATACTTTGCTATCTGAGGGATTAATCTGAGAATCTCCATTCAGTATATGGGATCAGTATATTTTATTTAGATCAAGACATCAAAATTGTATACAATGCTCCAGGTACAGTCTCACCAGCACTCTGTATAACTAGTGCAGAATGTTTTTCTTGATTGTCTGAACAAATTACTGCAGAAGCTGGAATCTGTACTGAAACTAACACATGCTAGACATCACAGTGAGTCAGACAGCATCCGTAAAGAGAGAGCAAGTTAACGCTTTCAGTCTAGTTGACCCTTCATTGTCTGTATTCGGATTCCTTTTAAATGAAGGCAAACTTAACTTTTACCTTCCCTGTTTGTATATGTTTCTCCCAATACCCTTTGCTTTAATGTTTCTGCTAACATACTGTATGTGCTGATTAAAAATCCTCCTGAATATCTGACTGTATCACATCCATTGCTTCACTATGATTAGGTCTACAAGATATAGCTTCAAAAAAAACGTTTGTAAATTATAACTTCCCTTTCATAAATGCAGAATAATTCTCTTGAAATTTGCTATTACTTTCTCAGTGTCCAATATCACATTCGTTATGATAGTTCGTAAAAGATTACTTCCTGCGGATGACAAGTAAACTGGTCTGTAGTTTTCCACTCTCCCTCTTCTTCCCTTCCTAAATCGTTGGAATGCATTTATATCATTTCAAATTGAATATGGATAAATAAAGTCATCCACAATTCAATCCATCTATGTATTGCTGCTTTCTCTGAAATTGCAGTGTGAAGTACATCTGGTCTGTCAGACTTATCAATCCTCAAACCAGGTATGTTGTCATATGCTACCACGTCACTAGTATGAAGGATTTTAGTGCTCTGTTACAAAAGTTCTATGGTATTTCTGGGATATGTTCTGGACCTTCGTCCGTGAAGGCAGACATAATGTAACAGTTTCGTATCCCTGTCAATTTTCTGTTCTCTACAATAAATTATCCTGTCCACACATTCACTGTGCCACATTTGGCGTTGTTTTCATTTTCCTTTCAAATATGGACCGACACTTTGCGCCAGTATTTACCAAGAACAAAAGAAAATCCAGCACAGGAACAGCCCTTCGGCCTTCCAAGCCTGCACCGATCCAGATCCTCTGTCTAAACCTGTCACCTATTTTCGAAGGATCTGTATCCCCCTGCTCCCTACCAATTAATGCATCTGTCTAGATACATAGTAAATGTTGCTATCGTGACCACGTCTAACACCTCCGCTGGCAATGCGTTTCAGGCATCTGCCAGATTCTGTGTAATGATATTTCTGAACATATCTCCCAAAAACCTTTTCCCTCTCATCTTGAATTCCTGACCACTAGAAATTGAGTACCCCACTCTGGGAATAAGCGTCTTGCTATTCACACGGTCTATACCTCTTATGATTTTGTAGAACTCAATCAGGTCCCCCGAACTTCCGTCAGTCTAATGAAAATAATCCTAATGTACCAAACCTCTCTTCATAGCCAGTTGCCTCCAATACCAGGAAACATCCTGGTGAAACTCCTCTGCACAATCTCCAAAGCATTCACATCCTTTTGTTAAGGTGTTGATCAGAGCTGTACGAACTATTTGAAATGTTGTAGAACCAATGCCGTATAGAATTATAACATGACCTGTCATCTCTTGTACACAATAGATTCCAACAGATTCCCTCCTGTGGATGACAAGTTAACTGGTCTGTACTTCGCCACTTTCTCTTTTCTGCCCTTCCTAAAATGGTGGAATGCAGAAAGCAAAGTATGTTGTATGCCTTCTTGACCACTCTATCGACCTGCCCCTCTAAGGAACAATGGATCTGAACACCCAGATCTCTCTGTACATCAATTTTGCCCAGGGCTTTTTCCATTTACCCGATAGTTCAGTCTTGAATTGGATCTTCCAAAATGCATCATCTCACATTTGTCCAGATTGAACTCTATTTGCCATTTCTCTGCACAACTCTCCAATGTAACTATTTTCTGCTGCATTCTCTGACAGTCCCCTTCACTTTCTGCTACTCTACCAATCGTAGTGCCATCTGCAAACTTATTAATCAGACCACCTTTACCGTCCTTTTGTTCAGTTATGTGTATCATAAACAATAGCGGTCCCAGCACTAAACCCTGTGAAACACCACCCAGAACAGTTCTTCATTTTGAGAAACTCCCTTCAACTGCTACTCGCTGTCTGCTGCTGCCCAGCCTGTTCTCCATCCATTCAGCTAGTATAGTCCCTGGACCCCTTGCAACTTCACCTTCTCCGTCAGCTTATCTTAACAAATACCTTACCAAAGTCCATTGTATAACATCTACAGCCTTTTCCTCAATATCAATTTTCACTTCCACAAAGAAATCTATTACGTTTGCGAAGATGTGACCTCCCTGGAACAAAACCAGGGATGGTCTTGTTTGAAGTCTGTTTATGTTGTTCTCTGGAATCAGACGGGTTTTGTTTCCAAGGCAGAACTTTATAAAATGCCACATTGACGAACTGACTACAAAGTGCATGTATTTTTTAAAACAAAATTGAATGCATTTGCACATACAAGGCTACAAATTCAAATTCACCCCACAGATTTATGTGTGCGTGCATCTGAGAAATGCGGAGTGTGTGTGCACGGGGGTGGGGGAAGTGTGGGAGAGAGAGCGCGTGTATGTGTGCGAGAGAAATTGTGTGTGTGTGCGTGTGTGTGTGTGTGTGTGTGTGTGTGTGTGTGTGTGTGTGTGTGTGTGTGTGTGTGTGTGTGTGTGTGTGTGTGTGTGTGTGTGTGTGTGTGTGTACATGTGCGTACAAGGATGGCAGGTGTGGGTGTCCTCGTTAAGACACAGATTTGACAGATGCCTTTCCCCACACAGACTAACGCCCTGGATTCAGAGCTTCTAAACTCTGCAGCCTCTGCTCCATTTGTTGATCATGTTACAGACTCAGATACTGTAACTACAGTCCCCATGCTCCATTCAGAGTTGGGTCACAAAATCTGCAGGTCTTTCTGAATGCCTGGGGCAGCTCACAGCAGAACTTCCAGCAAACCATCCCCAACACCTCCACTCAATTTTGAATAAAGGGAGTCAGTCAGAAGATTTTCATAGAGTCACAGAGATGTACAGCATGGACACAGACCTTTTCGTCCAACCCGTCCTTGCGGACCAGAGATCCCAACCCAATCTAGTCCTACCTGCCACCACCCAGCCGATTATCGACCCAAACCCTTCCTATTCATATACCCATCCAAATGCCTCTTAAATGTTGCAATTTTACCAGCCTCCACCACTCTCTCCGGCTGCTCATTCCATACACGTACTACACTATGTGAAAAAGTTGCCCCTTTGGTCTCTTTCACCTCTCACCCTAAACCTATGCCCTCTATTTATGGACTCCCCGACGCTTGGGAAAATACTTTGTCTATTTACTCTATCAATGCCGCTCATAATTTTGCAAACCTCTATAAAGTCACCCCTCAGCCTCCGACGCAAGTTCGAGGCCTGCATGCCTGCCCCTTTACAATAATACTCGAGGGCCTCTTTGTTTTACTGGCCACACGATCAGCTGAGAGGGACAAACACAGGCGTTCAGGGGACAGGCACAGACTATGTTTCAAAGACGTGAGTCAAAACTGCTGAATCCCTCCTGTCCAATATGATCATTAAACTGTCAACCTTTTTTCTTTCTTCCATGTGTGTCGGAGTCGTGCAAGAGCACTGCAGGATTGCATATATAACATGAAACATGGGACACACGGGGAAGTGAACAACAGGCCCACATACCATTTCATTGTTTCTGAGTTTCACAATGTCAGCACTCGATACATTAGGGAGCCAAAACTCAAAGCCGGGGAAAGATACTGAGGGATAAAAAAATGCACATTAAAGATAGAACCAGGTAATTAAGATAGAAATAGGCACTATTGGTGAAATATGGGGGAAAAGACTAACTGGGGAGCTGTGCAGACTATGCCGATGTATTGCTTCGGAAGATGAACTATCTACCCAGCATAGGGAGCTGTGCAGACCGTGCCAGTGTATTGCTCAGTAAGTTAGACTATCTGCCCAGCATGGGGAGCTGTGCAGACCGTGCCAGTGTATTGCTCAGTAAGCTGGACTATCTGCTCAGCATGGGGAGCTGTGTAAACTATGCCAGTGTATTGCTCAGTAAGATGGACTATCTGCCCAGCATGGGGAGCTGTGCAGATCGTACCAATGTATTGCTCAGTAAGGTGGACTATCTGCTCAGCATGGGGAGCTGGGTAGACTATGCCAGTGTATCTCAGCCTCACTATGGCCGGGGATGGGATGTAGTCAGAGGAACGCAATTCAATCTGTAAGCAGAACAGAGCATAGTGACCTCAATGCTTTCAATATTTAAACAGCAAGGGCAGTGATAAAATAAATCATGTTTCACAGTTAAAACTGGACAGGTCAACATAGAGACCCATGCGTAACAGTGCCAGAAGCAATGAGGGAGAGAGTGAATTAACAAGTTCATTGCTGCAGTTAGTAGTGGCTTGTAAAGTGAACATCTCGATTTAGAGTCTCAGCAGGAACAATACCAGAGACAATGATAATAGAGTCAATGAAAGGATAGCATTACAGTCAATCATGATTTATAAAATTAATGACTGAACATTGAGACTTACCAGGGACACCAACGAAAGCCAGGATTGGATAATAAAAATATTGAATAATGTAAAGTACATATTCGATCCGCCAAGATAATGGGCTTCGATCATAATATGTAGAAAGAAGCCAAACATCCCAAAATAAATTCCTGTCCATTCTTGAGACATTCCAGTCTAAGGTTCTCAGATTCTGATTCATTGTTGGAACATTCCAGACACTTTAAAACTACTCAGATTCTGATCTCTCCCCACTGCATCTCTTGAGCTGCCGATCCCTGTTAATGCTGTCGGTGGTGGTCCACTTATACTGTGGAATAGCACATTCAACGGAACCCATTTAAAAGATGGAACCCCTCCACTGGGATAATTACAATCCATTGAGACTGGCATTAATCACAGTCACTAAACAAACAGGCTCAGTTAACCCCTTACTTACGTAACTTTTCCCATCCCAATAAAAGGGAACATTTACTCAGACTGGGTGGAATAGATGGGCGTTGCTTAGGGATGGACCATAAATCTTTCAGTATTCTTATTCTTTCTTCCATGTATGTGGGAGTAGTGCAAGAACACTGCTGGACTGTTTATATTACATTCTGTTTCTAAAGGGAGATTGAGATAAATAAACAGACCAGCTGCACAGGGTGACCAGTGGGGACACTTCCATAGACAATAAAACAGTGTACACTATTTATTGCCCATTGGCGTTGTGTAGTGCTGCTCCTTGCAACATCATTCAGAGCATTGCGACTGCTGCTCAGGAACAGGAGAAGGTAATTCTGTCCCTATGTATCTGTCACAGAGGGACAGGAGGAGACCATTCAGCCTTTTGACCCTTTTACAGATGGACAGTGAGAGGCCATAAAGGCTCTCGGGTCTGTTGCAGAGGTATAGGAGGAGACCATTCAGTCTCTCGGGTCTGTTGCAAATGGACAGGAGAAAGCCATTCAGCCTCTCGGGTCTGTTGCAAATGGACAGGAGGAGGCCATTCAGCCTATTGATCCTGTTACAGAGGGACAGGAGGAAGCCATTCAGCCCATAGAGCGTGTCACAGAGGGACAGAAGGAGGCCATTCAGCCTCTCGGGTCTGTTGCAGAGGGTCAGGAGGAGGCCATTCTGCTTCTTGAGCCTGTTATTCAGTAACTACCAGTTTTAAAATACTTATGGAGAAGAACAGTCCTGTCATAAATGGGAAAGTTCTAAACTGAATCAGGCCAACTTTGAACGTTTTATATTGGCAATTTCAAAAGCTGCTTGGGAGAAACTCGTGGCAGGAAAGTGGGAGGCCGTCACAACTGAGATTACAGAGTCTAGATAGAGTATGTTCCGGTTCATGAACAATGCAAGGCCGGTCGGGAATGCTGGATGGCGAGTGGAATTGCGGTTTTGTTCAAGAAAAAGACCTAAATATATGATAGGTACAGACAGTAGGGATCGAGTGAATCCATCGAGGAGTACCAGGGCTGAAGGCTAATACTCAAGAGGGAAATCAGGAGGTAAACTGGGGGCATAAAACATCTTTCTAAAATAAGGTAAGGGACAATCCAAAGAGAATCTACCAATACATTGAGGTCAAAAGAGTAACTAGGGAGAGGACAGGGCCCTTTAAAGATCAGCAAAGCGACCTATGTGTGGAATTACAGAAGATTGGTGAGATACTACATAAATATTTTGCATCCGTATTTACTGTGGAGTAGGATATGGAAGGGAGAGAACTTGGGGAAATGAATGGTGATATCTTGAAAAGTGTCCAATATCCAGATGATGAGGAGCTGGCCGTCTTAAAACGCATTACGGTGCATAACTCCCTATGACCTTTTATGTGACTCTAGGATAGGCACTTGGAAGTTAGCACAATGAAGGGCACATAGGTTAGTCTGATCTTAGAGTAGGAGTAACTGATAGCACAACATCAACTGCTCAAGGGCCCGTACTGTGCTGCACTGTTCTGTGTTCTATGACCTGATCAAGTGTACCCGAGAATCTGATGGGAAGCTAGGGAAGCCATTGTTTTATATCTGGCTGAGATATTTTTATCATGTACAGCCACAGGTAAGGTTGTGCCATTGTTTAAGAATAGTTGGTAAGGGAAAGTGAGGAAACTATAGACCGGTGGATCTGATGTCATTGGTGGGTAAGTTGTTGGAGGGGATTCTGAGGGACAGGATTTACTTGTGTTTGGAAAGGTAAATTCCGATTAGCGTTAGTCAACATGACTTTGCGTGTGGGAAATCTTGTCCCACTAATTTGATTTAGTTTATTGAAGAAGTGACGAAGAAGATTGATAAATGCACAAAAATAGAACTGTGAAATAGAATATGGACTTTACTGAGGCATTCAAAAATGTTCTGCGTGGTAAACTGTTAAACATGGTTAGATCACATGGAATACAGGGAGAGTTGTAGATAATTCGCTCAAAGGTAAGAGATGAAGGTAATGCTGGTGCTGCATATTTTATTTGGACCGGAGGCCTGTGACCAGCAATGTACCACAATGATCTAATGGATTTTGTCATTTATGTAAATGAGTTTTACACTATATACTCTACATCCTTTGAAGTGCTTAACTATCTGGATATAAATTGAAGTAGGAACTTCGGTCCGTCAATTTGTAAAGAAGTCAACAAAAGTATACACTTATTTCACAAGTTTACATCAATTTCTTTTGAAATGTTAACCGTTATTTTATTTTTTCCAACCAATGTGCTCAATGTCACGTCCATCCACGTTGTTCTTCACCTGCCAGGTATTTGCCCATTCCCTCCAATTGTCTTCATCTGATCACCAACATCCTGATCACCAACTCACAATCTCAATTTGGGGCCATCAGCCGATTTGGAAAGATTGTATACAATGCCCTTGAGCAAATGTTTAATATGCTTTCTGAATAGCTGGGGTCCAAACATCAAATCCTGGATTATCATGCTAGTCATTGCTTTCCACTCCAAAAATATATAGAACTGTTTATACTGAATCACTTTTTCATTTAAACTCTCCCATTCTCAACCCATGCCAGTATATTAGATCTAGCTGTTACACACTGTTATGGACCAGGACAGACCTCCTCAAATCATTTCAAGGAAGTAGCGCAGACCCAAACTTTGCTCATTGACTTAAGCAGGTTTATGGTGGATATTCCAGGAGTGATGCAGCTGAATGAAACACAAGAGGATAGCAGATAGAATAACGTAACTTTCTGAAAAACCAACAAATTATCTCTCAACTCCGAATTCAACTCAGTGAAACTCTTCTGCACTCTATCTAGTGTCAGTACATTCGTTCTCAAGTAAAGGGGCTTAAACTTGATACAATACTCCAGGTGTGTCTTCACCAGCACCCTGTACAGCTGCAAAATAACTTACCTGATTTTAAATTGAATACCTTCAGCAACGAAAGGCAACATACCATTTGCCTTCCTCAGTACCTGCTTTATCTGCAGAACAACCTTGTGTGATTCATGCACATGGACACCCATGACCCTCTGCAGAGCAGCATGCTGCAACGTTTTACCATCCAAGTAACAATCCTTTTTACTGGTATTCCCAACAAAATGGATGCATTCACATTTACTGACATCGTATTCCATCTGCCAGATATTTGCCTATTCACTCAAAGTATCTGTGCTCTTCTTAAACGTTTCATAGATCTCTGCACACGTTGCCCTGCCACTTATCTTCGTGTCATCTGCAAACATTGACCAACTACCGCATAGTTGCAGCCCCAATACTGATCCCTGAAGCACGCCACTAGTCACTGTTTGCCAGATATGAATAGCACTCATTTAGACCCACCCTTTGCTTCCTGTTAGTCAACCAATCTTCTATCCATACTAATACTTTACCAATAACGCGTTCCATTTTTACCTTCTGCAGCAGTGTATTGTGCGGCACCTTGTCGAAGACCATTTGGAAACCTAGATACACTGCATTCACTTGGGCCTCGTTGTCTACATTGCTCATAATTTCTTCATAAATTTCCAACAGACTTGATAAGCATGACCTGCCCTTCAGGAAACTATGTTGTATCTGCGCAATGGGCCGATTCCAGTGAAATATATGCTGGATTTATCAGTAGTTAGCTGTGATATAGACATTTCGAAAGCATCCGACAAAATAAGCCAGTATTACCAGGAATGATGGTGAACAGAATATAGGTGTGAGAACAGATGATGGAGAGTTTTGGATGAGGATTTGTTCTGCAACTCTGTAACTGTGAATGGGGTCAGCAAGAGTCTTCATCTCATCCATCTGAATCTAACAATAATCTATCTTTGAATGATTGTCATTGAGTGTGACAAGCTCTGCACGAGGCCGAGCTAGTTTCCTGGTGTTATCTTATCGAACTCACCTCATTAATTACCCACCCTACCCCATGGTGTCGCTCTCATTCAATGCTAGCCCAATTTCCCCACCCATCATGGCTGGAGGTACCCACCATCGCCTGGATGCCCCTGGATATTCCATTATCCCTGGCACTGGTGGCATCTTTAAAAGGACAATGGGCACTCGATTGAGCTTTCCTGAGTTTAGAGCTGTCATGTACAGTTTACCCAGAGCATAGCAGATAAGGTTCAATCACGCCACGGTTTGTCAACAAGGTCACAGATGTCCTGGTGAATGGATTAGTACATCTCTTCCCAAGGGGGCCACACCACCAGACCCACCGAGCAAGGTCTGAGCTCACCACCCAGTTCAGTGCAGTATCTGCGATCTGTAGTAATGTCTAGCAATACAGAACAAGCATCGATAACATTTCCCACTCTGCGAGGATAAGGGTCATCGTATGCTCTCTGGTCCCTCACACTCAATGTATGTCTGTTCAAGCACCGACACCTGAACAAGGTTTATGCTCCACCACTCTCACTCCTGCATGAAGCACCCCCCTCCCCCCGTATCTCTTGCCTTTATAATATCCCCCCAGATTGTAGATCTTCCGGAGAATGCTGATTATGGAATGTTCCAGATAATATTCCAATAATTCCCAGTTTCAGGAAAATGGCAGTGCCCCAGTGTGTAAAACATTAGGTGAAGGAACAGAGTGTGATTTGTAAAAAATCACATGCAATTAAAATCCATACTGAGTCCATTCAGCCCTTCAAATGTACTGTACCATTTAATAAGATCGGGGTGATCTGACTGTCTCCTGGGCTTCACGTTGCAGGAACTTTCAATCATTCAGCCCCCTGGTTTCCTGTCACTGACCAGACGACACTCACGCACTTTCTACCCTGGGTTTCTTCAAGCTTGTGTTCGGGAGGCATTTCCCATGGGGATCAACCCTCCAAAAATATGTTCCATAAGCTTTAAACATTCATACAATGGTTCGCATGCTTCACACAGACCAATCAAAAATGTACTCATATTTTATACTTATCGATATCTAATCACAATTAGTAATTATGTTTATTTTGCTTGGGTAACCTTATTATATTCAACCAAAGACAGCATCCCATCAACTGTCTCGTTATAAAATACAATTTCCAGCGGAGATTTTTTTTCCTCAGCCATTATCTTGACCATTATCTGAATTGTGCCTTTTTTCCTTCTTATCAAAGTTTATATTTTACTTTGACTTTGGCTATTTCTATCTATAGCAGTTACACAGTCTCGCAATCTGTTGGCTGGCTGGTGATGCACAGGAAGGCTAACAGCGCAGGTTCAATTCCCCACACAGACAGAGGTTGCCACGAAGGGGACGTCCTCTCAACATCATCCTATCACCCAAGGTGTGATGACCCTTAAGATAAACCATAATTTGTGTTCTCACTAATGAGCAAGTGGTCGTTTGGGACTCTATTCTATCCATGTAAACATTTTAACTTTTTCAAAAATATTTTTATTCAGAGAAAATCTTTTTAATGCTTCAATGAACCAATAAGTACCAACTCAAAAAACAATGCACATTGAACACAATTACACCCATGTGCATGTATATAAAAAAGAAGCAAGGTAAATCAATGGACAGAAGAAAATTTAAAAAAAAATTATAAAATGAATAGTTGAGCTCAGTATAACAAAACTATAGCTCGCAACCTTCAAAAGCATTAACTAATACACGTTCATTTGTTCGTAATTCTTGCTCTCTGGACATTACATTCATTAGTCAAGTTCGTCATAGCTATATACAAGTCCTTATTAGAGTGGCAGATCAGCCTGTATCTTGGTAATTCAAAAAGGGCTGCCATTTTTAATAAAAATCCTTTATTTTCTGGTGCAACATACCTTTAAAAAAGTCCAAAGGGCTATTCTCCATGACGAGGTTAAAGCAACCCAACAGATCCAGGGGTTTTTCAGACACCCAACACAACAGAACATTTTTTCTGAACACAGAGAGTGAGGGTATTGAAGTATTTTTTTCCTAAGCACATCTGAGTAAGGTAGACTATGCAGGTCCAGGAAAAGGGAAAACGGATCCATCTCCAATTCGGTCCCCAAGACCCTCTCCATCCTGCCGAACACACCGCTCCTATAGCGCCGGTGGAAGGTCAACAAGCAATGAGTAAGAGTGCCCATAGTCATTCTGTATTTAAGACATATTCCCATCTTGAATTTTGAGAGAGGATATGGGGCCAGATAGATTCTGTGAAGAAACTTCAACTACATGGCAAGAGTCTTCTTACAGATCAAAATAATTCTTGCCTTTTCACAAATATCCTCCCCTGTGTCTGAAGAGATCTGAACCCCCAACTCTCTTTGCAGACCTCGGAAAGGCACAAAGTCTCGTCTGGGGGCCACTCTCCAACAAATGATAAAGGGTACTGACAGAGGGTGTGTTCTTAGCACCAAGCACCCTCTTCTCTGTATCGGATCTGTATGGGTCTGTTAAAAGCGTGGTTCTTTTTTGAATAACATCTCTGATCTGATAAAAAGAAAACAGAAGAGATCTCTACTCAGTAGTCTATAGTTACGACTTATTTGATCAAAGGATATTCTTGTTTTTCCCTCTGATAAATCATCAAAGCAAGATACACCCACGAGTTGCCCATAGTTTAAACATGGAATCGAGTATTCCCCCCGTCGGAAACACTGTATACCAAGTTTTGGGGTAAGAAATGAGGCTTGGCTATATTGCCCTCGATCGGACACATTGCCCTCCCTACTTTAAAATTATTGATACTCATTGGGAAATGGCAATATTCCGTATCTCCGTCCTCATTTTGTCTATGAATAGTAGACTAATAAGGGAGAATTTTGCCTGAGAAACTTCAATATCTTACCATATTGATGCCGAGGCCTCACTAACACGGGGTAACAAAGAGCTTAATTGATAGATTTTAATATCCAGGAGAACTACTCCCCACAAACTGTGGAGTCGTTGTAATTTGGTTAACTTGATAAGGGGTCGCTTATGGTGACAAGTCGAAGAGCTAAATCATCCATTAAATCTCCTAAATCTCTATCTGGGAATCATCAAATAAAGCATTCACATGGGGTATAGCAAGCAAGGGAGGGAATTCATTTTAATAAGAGCTATCTGATCTAGCCAGATTATTGGAAGTGCCTCCCATCTTCTAAGGTCTTGTTTAATTTTGTCAAACAAATGGATAAATTCCACGTTAAATATAAGTTCAAAGATAGAATTAATGAATACACCTGAAAAGGGAATATCCCCATAAACCCCGGGACCATTGAAAAATAAACCAGGTTTCTCCATCGACATCAGGTATTTACCCAATATTGCCCATAGACTTGGCCTCCGACTTTGTAAAATCAATGGTCTAGCCGGAAAAGGCACCATTCGAACTGATGCATTGCATGAGTTGAGGTACCAAAACTGTGGGATTTAACAAAAATATTAGACCATCATCTGCAGACAATGTAATCTTACGTGACTTCTCTCCCACTTCTGGGGCAGATATGTTGGGGTCCCTGCAGATGGCCTTCACCAGTGGCTCAATCACCAACGTAAACAACACTGGCGAAAGGGGTCTACTTTGGACTGCCTCTAGCAATATTAATGTTATAGGATAACATAATATTGGTGAGAAACATGGCCAGAGGATCAATTTCAAGGACCATCACCCACTTGATTAAAACCTTCCCTCGACCAAACCATTCCAATGTATACAAGAGATACAGCCACTCAACCCAATCAAATGCCTTCTCTGCGTTAAAAGGGATCACTTATACCTATATAATTTGTTCTGGACACGCTTGACAATATTGAGTAGTCTCCTAATATTGTTGGGAGTATCTTCAGCCCTTTATAAGGTGGTTTGGTCCAGTTTTACAATGGAAGGATACACATTTTCCAGCCATAATGTAAGGGTCTCAGACAGGAACTTGAAATCAACATTTAAATGTGAGATGGGCCTATAAGTAGCACAATCTTCCAGTGTCTTCGTTTTCTTAAAAATAAAAGAGACATGAACCTTTCTTAAGGATGGTAGGAGTCAGTCGTGACTGTGTGAGTGACTAACATGGTAAGCATCGGCTCTGACAATAGTTCTATAAATTAGACGTAAAATTCACTTGGAGATCCGTCAGGATCGGGCGCCTTTCCGCCCTGAAGCTGCTTTACCTCCTCCAGCACTGACAATGGTGCATTAAGGCAAGACTCTTACTTGTGGGTATTCCCTGGAATATTCAAGTTCTTGAAGAAAGACTCCATATTAATCCACCTAACCTCAGTATGCTCAGTCTGATATAATTCGGAGTAAAATCTCCGAAATGGTGCTTTAACCTTTATGGGATTGCAGGTAAAGGTTCCAGTACCTTCCCTGAGGCAATGGCTTTGGGGCTCTCTTTTCCTCGCAAGATAGGCTAAATACTTGCCCGGCTTATCACCATGCTCAAACAGCCTTTGTTTTGCAAAAGTAAATTCATTCTTAGTTGTCTGTATGAGAATAGAATTCATTGTACACCGAAGCATTGTGATCCTCTGCAGCCTAGCCACCGAGGGTCTATCACAGTATACCCTCTCGGCTGCCTTCAACCGTGCCTGGAGCAAGCGTTCTGCTCCAGCATCTGCCGCATCCTAAGGAATAATTATTCCTTTGGCATCAACATTAGCAATTTTCCATAGAATGGATGGGTTACTGGTTGGATCTGAATTAATGGCTAAGAAATATCTGACTTCATTACAGAAATACTCAATGAACTGACTATCCCTAAGAATAAAGGGATCCATTCGCCAGTGTCTTGAGCCTGCTATATTGCCCTTAATCTTAACCAATAAGTATACTGCTGCATGGTCAGAAATGGTAATATTCCCAATTGCACAGAACACCATTGATTCGAAGATTGCTGCAAGGTGAGGAAGAGATCAACCTCGTGTGGCATTTCTGCGGGTTAAAAGAAAAAGGAAAAGCGTATACATGAGGTGGATCTGCCTCCAAACATCCACCAGCCCTAGTTCCACACAAAAATCCACTAATTGCTTAGATTGTAAAGATGGTACTGAGGGCTTTTGGGCATTCTGTCCACGGTGGGAGCAAAAGACAATTGAAGTCTCCTCCTACAATAACAAGCTGCGAAGAAAGATTACTTAATTTGGAAAATGCATATATCAGGAATTTAAGGCTGTGCGCCAGGGGGCAATAACATTCAAAATACCGTTTCTTCCCCATATATATTTGAGGATTATGATCCTCCGTGGGTGCCTAATACAAACTCGTGATGAAAATGGAAGATTCTTCCTATCCAGTATGGCTTCTCCTCTACTCCTAGTATTAAAAGACGAGAAATAAAGCCATCAAACCCGCCCTGCTGTAATGTCAAATATTCCTTGTCATCAAGGTGCATCTCCTGCAATAGGACAATATCCACCCTCTCCTTTTTAAGGCTAGAAAGTACCTTTTTCCTCTTAACTGCTTCCCCTTAATGCTACAAATACACCATTTAAGCATGACATTAGCCATAACACACTAGAACAACATTTGAACTCCTGAGAAGAATAACTCGAATTACAAATCGCTGAGCGTCAATGAAAAACGACTCATAGACCGTAAAAGACACATACTAACTAAAGCTACTACAACTAACAAGCTCTCCAAACGTCCCATAACTAAATACATACAAAAACAAGGATACAACGTGCCAATGGCACTCAGGAGGGGCATTTACCCCCCGCCCACTGGGGGCATTTGCACGTCACAAATCTTTATCTTCTGCCCCATTATCAATACTGCATCCATGGATTGAACTGCCCTTTGGTGGACATTCAGTCATCATGATCACTTTCATAACTCCCTCCAGATTGAGCCGAACCCGACACACAAACTAAGCAAGAGAAAAACGAGTACTAATGTTAATGAAGTTAAAAGTGTGTACTCTCCCCATCCCCGCCTATAATTTAACACTACTTAATACAAGAAAGATTCAACAAGCTTTCTTTAAAACGAGAGAAACATAATTATCGATATCCATTAAAGCATCCAGCCTGCTTTATAGTGTCCACAAAGTTTTCGCGTCCTCTGGAGCGTCAATGGATCTATTGAAAGATCCACCAGTGCGTAGATCTATTGAAAGCATACCGAGAACCGCTGCGTTCATGAAGGAATACTGAATCGCAAGTTCCCTTAGTCTTCTCTTGATATCATCAAAAGAGTTTCTTTCCTGAATCACTGCCGCTGAAAAGACCAAAAAAGAACATAATCCTGGAGCCCTCGTCGGATCTTTTCCCTGTGTTCTGGAAGCTTCCATAAGTCTTTGATTGTCTCTGCCACTACGTAATCGCACAAGGATAGGGTTAGGGCGTTAGTCTGAGTCTGACCTGCGCTCCGTAACCCGATGAACTGTCTCACTCTTCACCCGTCCCTCTTCAGCTTCGAAGTGAAGAAACACGGCAGCCAGTTCTCGAAATAAATCTCACTGGCTGAACACCTTATGTCTCCAGCAGACCGATGATATGAACATTCTTCCTTCTGCACCTGTTTCGAGGTCGTCACCTTGTTCAGTTAAGGTACTGACCTGTTTTTCAAGGGCGAGGATCCGTTCCTTAGAGGAATCGATCACAGACTCTGCCCCTGTAGTTTGTCGCTCGACCTCATCCGTTCTGTTTCCAAGGCTTTCAATTTGTTGCTCATGTTTGTGGAGCACGGCTGAGAGTGGTTCTCGCCTCCTGCTTAACCTTTCTTCAATCATGCCTTCAATCATTTCACGTAACTTGGTGAACTCGGTAACCAAGACCTGGTGAGTAACTGGGCCATCGAACGAGCAGAGGGGGTTGCAGATGCGGCCACAGGCATGCTGACAGCTTCTGACGGGTGCACCGCTTGTTGGGACTTACTTGATCCTTTCCCATGTTGTCATTTCCACTTGACAAAATGGCATGAGTAAGGATTCTATAGCTCTTTTAGTGTTAACTTTTAAGTAAATGACTGTGGTGGGGTGGGGTTGAGCATCATTGTGATGCAGAGCTCAGCAAAGCAGACCTTTCAGATCTCTGCCATCTTGTTTCCCCTTTAAAACTTTATCGATGTTATCCATTTCGTTTAATTCCTGGATATTCTGGAGCAGTGTCATTCGGTACCAATGTCTACATTTTCCCCACAATGCACATTGCTGCCCACTCCATGATAATCCTTGACTCCTTTGTGATTTGTGAACCTTGCCTCAAAAATATTCAATATCTCTGCTTCCTATGTTCTGCTGGGAAGAGTGTTCAAAAGACTCACTACACTGAGAAAACAAAGATAAACCGACTCATCGGAATGTGAGATTAGTTTTAGTTTTGCATTCTTATCTGAGAAAGGATATAGTAACACTGGAAGCAGTTCTGAGGTGTTTCACTTCATTTATTCCATGCATGAAGGGCTGATATTATGGAGACTTTAACAGGTAACCCTTAGAATGAAAGCTGATCTTATTGAAATACAAAAAGCCTTGAGGCGAGTGGATAAGGTATATATCGACTGGGATTTGAATAGCCCAAACTTGATCCCGTTGTCATTAAACCCCTACAGTGTGGAAGCAGGACATTCGACCCATCGAGTACACACTAACCCACTGAACAGTATCCCATCCAGACCTGTCCCCCTCCCCTATCCATGTTACCCTGCAATTCCCATGAATAACCCACTTAACCTACACATCCATGGTCACGCTCCGTAATTTAGCATGGCCAATCAAACTAAGCTGCACATCTTTGAACTGTGGGAGGAAACTGGAGAACTGGGAAGAAACCCACACAGACACGGAAAGAATGTTCAAACCCCACTCAGAGTGTCGGACGAGGTTGGCATTGAACTCAGCTCCTTGTTGATATGAGGCAGCAGTACTAACCACAAATCTAACATGCTGCTCCGTTAGCTCTATTAGTTACCTGCGGCTGACGAAAGAAATCTGCCTGACTTGTTCCTGTCACTAAACCTGACCCAGTCTGAGACCTTTATCATCGGTCATATCACCAACCTGGTTACATTTAAAATTTGTTGTGAGCAGTGGAGGATTGGGACTAGAAAAGGAAACAATGACACCCTCGATCCTCTGTCAGAACCGGAGTTGGTAAAAATTCACAAAGTGAGATTTCATTCAAGTGGGAATTCTCGTTCCCAGAAGTTTGGGATGGCTGGATCTTTATATTAATATTATATAATATTATATGATGTTTTTATGGCTTTGTCTGATTTTACATAGACAAATGAATCAGGGATAATGCTGCATGGAGAGAAAAGTGCAGAAGGGAGCACAATGAGATGAGCCATGATCTTATTTACTGGTGGAGTAGTGTCAAAGGGCCGATTGGCCCACTCGTGTCCCTCAACCCTATGTTCTGATGTTCGATTCAGCCCTCCGGACCTGCTACACGCAGGCAGATTGAGGTCATGCCGATGGTTAAGTGTAGTTTTGGAAGTGCACTTGGAAATTCCAGGCATCGTCAGGAAGTGACCCCGAGCCGCAATCCCTTTTTCCAGGCTTCCCCACTCTGTAACGTCTGCTCTGGAATTGCTCGGAATACAGCCCCCACATCCCATCCAGGGTTAACTCAGGCAAATTTCCTCCTCTCCCAAATGCAACATTGTACAACACGACTTCCAGGAAAATAACCAATTACTTTCCAAAAACATAACGTAAAACCTTAAGAAGTAGGAACATGAGTCGGATATTCGGCCTCTCAGGCCTGAACTCTCATTCAATAAGAATATTGCTGATGTACTTCCAGGCTCAATTCCACTTTCCTACCCAATTCCCTGTATCTCTCCACAACTCTCTGGGTTAGGGAATTCCAGACATTCACTGCCTTCTGAGAGAGTTCATTATTTTTCACCTCAGATTGAAATCGATGTTCCTTATTCGGTATCTACCGCTTCGAGTTCGAGACTCAGGGGAAACACCTTATCAGCATCTACCTCGTCAAGCTTCCTCTGCATCTTGTAGATTTCAATAATATCACCCTCATTCATTTCAACCACAATGAATAATCGCCTCGCCATTGGAGATGCATTCAATAATTCATTCCTTTCATCCCAGAAAGCCGCCTCATGAACCAACCTAGTTACATGCTGCATCACCATGCTAACGTTATGATTCATACACAGGAACACTCCAATCCCTTTGTACTGCTCCTTATTTGGGAGTCCTCTTCATGAAATAACAGCCTGCATTTTGGTTCTCAGTGTCATCCACAAACTCAGATGTTTATTGCACCCAGCTCCCGCCGTCAGGCTATCAGTATAGATTGTAAATAACTGATGTCATCGGCCTGATATTTGTGGTAATCCAGTAGATATGTCTTTATCATAAAGATCCATTAATCCTGACTCTCCGATTTCTATGTGTTAAACAACTATCATCCCATGCTAATATATTATTCATCATACTACGAGCCTCTGTCTTGTGTCAGAACGTTTATTTTGTGATACCTTGTGAAAAATCTCTGGAAAGCCTCATGTTGACCAGTTCCCTTTATCAAATCTGCTTGTCATTTTCTCAGGGATTCCTGATGAAGGGTTCCTGCCGAAACATTGATTTTCCTGCTCCTTGGATACTGCCTGACATGCTGTGCTTTTCCAGCATGGCTCTAATCTTCACATTCTCAGGGATCTCCAAAAAATAATTTGTATGATTTTACAGGACAAAAATAGTTTCTCCTTCACAAACCATGCCAACTCTCCATTAAGCTTTTCTAAGTGCCCTGCAATTCCTTCCTTAATAACAGGTTCTAGCAGATTCCCAGCAATAATGGTTAGGCTAAATTGTTCCTGCCTTCTGTCTCATTCCTTTCTTGAAGACAGGCGCCACATTGGAGGTTCTCCAGTTTCACTGGAACACTCCTGTAATCCAGAGAATTAAGGAATATTTCACACAGTGCCGCAAGTCACTCTGTGACCACTTCTTTTAAAATTAACTATGAATTACTGCTGACCTGTCTATCCTTATTCTTATCTGTTAGTTAAAAACCTTGCTCATTTTGTTAGAGACAGTTCAATAATTTCCCTCCTATTACCATTTTGTTTATACCATTGACATGCTTACAGTGCCTTCCCCATGCGGAAATACTGGTGTAAATTATCTGCCTGTTCCTGTGGCCAGTTCTCCAGTCACCTCCTCCAAATGGCCTCAATGTACTTTCCTCACTTCACTTCTGACTCAGCTCACACACACATCTTCAAGGTTTTCTTATGTAGACGAAAAAGCTCATGATGCTTGTTTTTATATTTCTTGCCAATTTATTACATCTTATCTTTTCGTACATTTTCCTCGCTTTCTAGATTCATAGTCATATCATGTGCAAACAGAACATTTGGTCCAACTTGTCCATGCTGATCAGGTTTTCTAAATTAAATTAATCCCATCTGCTTGCACTTGGCCTATATGCCTCTTCACATTTCCCATTCATACGTTGGTCCAAATGTCTTTGAAATATTGTAGCTGTACTATTCCTCTGGCAGCTAATTCCATACATTCATCACCCTCTGTGTAAAAAAAGTTGCCCCTTTGTCTCTTTCAAGTTTCCCCCCTTTCAACTTAAAGCTGTGCATCTGTGTTTGAACTCCCCGATTCTGCAGAAAAGACCTTGGCTATTCACCCCCTCCATGCCTCCCATGATATTATAAACTTCTAGTATACCGCCCCTCAACCTCGTATACTCCTTTTGATAGGAGATCAAAAGTTTAATGATAAGCACTGCAAATTTGAAAGAATATTAAAAATGACAAGTAAAGAAAACAGCCCAAACTTCATACTGTTAGTTTTGCTGTATGTAACAAAACTAAGGCAGCATGAAACTCTTACTAGTGCCAATAAGTGGTCAAGCACCTGAATTCCTTAGTGTGAACGCAGTGATGATGTATACTGTGAAAATGTATATATCTAGATCTATTTAATACTACCTGGTCAACATTCTCCCTCCTGTTTTCCCTATGACCTTGTGTGGTTGTGTCTTCTTTATCTTATACTCAGTTAGAGAGAACCCCTTTCCCCCATTTACACCTTAATTTAAACCCATTTTGCATCATCTTCCCGTTCACCACTGCTAATAACCCGTTTATCTTTTGCCACGCCATTTTTTCCAAGTCAACCATCCGCCATCTCCGGCAAGGGATTAAAAAGCCCAGTTTCCAACCCTTTTCAGTTCTGAACGAGTCACACTGGACTTGTAACGCTCACTCTGCTTCTCTGTCTCTGCATATTCTGCCAGACCTGCTGGAAACGAATAGGCACAGCACAAATTTTCAATTAAAGAAATAGCGAAGGTATACTGGAACTAAAAACACAAAAAATGCTGGAGAAACTGAGAGCTTCATAAAAGGGTCACTGGACCCGAAACATGAACTCCGCATTCACTACAGAAGATGCCACCAGACCTCCTTTGTTTCTTCAGCAATTTCTGTTTTTGAACAAGTTCCAATGACGTGTGTAAAAGCTGCTCAAACGCCCTGCCCAACACGGAGCGCCCTACACTGGGAACTGAACGATACCGCAAAGTTCACACATTCATTGGCTCTGAAACTGCAAAAGGCTGGCATCACTGACACCACAGAGCTCTTAATCATGGTCAGGGAGAAAACGAAAGGGAAACGCATTCAATTCAAACGCTGAAGATGGCATTACGAGAAAGGAAAAGGTTCAGATGAATATGTTAAAGGGTTTGAGTAATGTAACATATTAGAAGCATGACACCAAGGAGAGACCCTCAGCAGAATGAGAATATTAAAATTAACGTATTCCTGCATCAGACACCAGATGAGGTCACTGAGTTCACGGCTGATGGGTGAATTGGTCCAGATGTGAACTGGGTGACAGTCAGCAGAATTGAATTGCAGATATTGCAGCTCAACCTGGGCATTCATGTGATGCTGTAGACAACAGGTGAGGTCACTGAGTTCCCAGCTGATGGGTGAATGGGTCTCGATGTGAAGTGGGGGACAGTCAGTACAATTGAATTGCAGATATTGCAGCTCAACCTGGGCGTTCATGTGATGCTGTAGACAACAGCAGCAACAGAAGTCGGATTGTATTCAAACATAATCTGTAACATTTTCCCCAGGATATTCCATCAGTCTATAAGTACCATCAAGCCGAGTGATGGTTCAGTGACGAGTGTGGGAGAACATGCCAAGGTCAGAACCATGTGTACCTAAAGCTGATGACAAACCATTAAAGCTACCGCACTTGCATGGTTTCATTCCAAACAGCAGAACTAACATCTGATAGAGAGGACAAAATGATCCAAGACCAACAGATCAGATCTAAGCTCTGCAGTGCTGCCACATCCAGACATAAATGTCGGTATACTAGTAAACAACTTACTGGAGGAGAGGACTCCAGAAATATCCCCATCTTAAGCAAAGGAACAGCCCTACACATCAGTGAAAAAGAGAAGGATGGAGTATCTGCACCATCCTCAGCCAGAGGTGATCCACCTCAACCTCGTCATGATTCCCACAGAATCACAGATGGCAGTGTTCAACCAGTTCTATTCACTGCATGTGACATGAAGAAACAGCTGAACCCAGCAGATACGACAAAGACAATGGGCCCTGACACCATTCCTGCAATAGGACTGAAGACGTGTGCTGCACAACAAACTGTGTCCCTGGGGAAGCTGCTTCATTCCAGCTCCAACTCTGACAACTCCCTGGCAATGTGGAAAAGTACTCAACTATATCCCGTCCCCTAACGGATGAATAATTGCATTCTGACAATTTAACACTCCCTCAGTCCCTTCACGATAATCAAATTGGTGGGAGGTCTTTTTGACAGGGCTGTCAAGCAGTACAGAAATAACCTGCACAGTGTGGTTTCGGATAGGTTTCTATGTGGAGATGGTGCTGTTGTGGAAATGTCACTGGATTACTAATCCAATACAGGATAATGCTCTTGCAGCTGGTGGAAGTTATAAACAATTAATACAATATCAAGATCTAGGATCTGGTGTCAGTAAGAGTGACCTTCCACCAGTGTTGATTTTAAACTTCGATTTCCTACCCCAGTGTACTTTTAGGAAGTGAATCTCCCATGTTTTCCTGGTCTGGCCTACGAGTGACTCCAGACACACAGACATGTGATCAACTCTTCAATAGTCTCTGAAACGGTCAAGCAAGACATTCTATTGTATCAAACTGCTCTGAGGTCTTAAAGGATAAAACCGGACAGAATACCCGGCCCCAGCCTCGGTACCGGAAAAGGGAACGGTAAAGACAGACCTGTTGACCCTGCAGAGACCTCACCTCTGAGCGCTTGTGACAACATTTACAGAGCTTTCCCACAGATTGAACAGAAACATCGGGAAAGGAGTAGGCCATTCGGCACATTGAGCCTCCCCCATTCTTGTTCATGGAGAAAATCTCCTGAATGCAGTTTTCCCGACACAGTGTTCATATCCCGCAATATGTTTAAACACTGTGAAATATAAAATAAGAACTGCTGTCGTCCCTTTGGTCCATCAATTTTGCTCCTCGATTCAATATACAGGCAGTTCTCTGATAGCGAATGTTTATTAAGTGCGATTTCGCTGCAATGCGATTCGTGAATTGCGCACCTTTTTCTATAAAGTGAACTCCCGTTCACTGTGACGCGATTCCTTGCCAGGCACCAGCTGAACAATAAAACCCAGCCTCAGGATCCTCTGTCTGCAAAATGCACAATAAATGTGTTCAGCTAAAACAGGAATGTAATCGCTCTGCAAACCTTGAAACTGAGCCTGAAACTGGGAATATTAGTCTATATTTAGAAAGAATTTTATTTAAAACCGGAGGAGAATCTTGGGGAGAACTGGATATCGCATCAGCATCTCGTGGTCAGTCAGCCCTGAATGCCTTCTGCTGAAGAGCTTGGTGAAAGGTACAGAGCTGTAGTCAGTGACTGTAGTGTGAAAGTGTTACATTCAGAGCACTATTGCATTAAAATATATGATTTAAAGGTTTACTTTGACTGCGCTAGTGTGTGTGTGTGTTAGACTAACTTTAATTTTTGGTTTTTACTGATATTTTGTGGTTCGCTCCTTACCTGTTTTTTCCCATTGACCCCATTATTAATATTGCACGATTTTCTGTAACATAGTATTGCACAGATATACAGCTACCGTGATATTGGAGAATAACCTGTAAAGATATCTGATCTTCTATCTTCATACCATACTCTTGCTTGCTCCATATCCCTTTACTGCATAGAAATCCTTATTTATAATCAGTGCCTTGGTTTACACAGCCTGACCTGGGAGACTGTTCCCCAGGTTCACCAGTCTCTGAGTAGAGACATTTGTTCTCATCTCAATGCAGAGTGGCCTGCCTGTATCTAATATTGTAGCCCCTTGTTTTTGATGTCCCACCTAGGGAAATTATCACCTCTGCTTCCAATCTGTCTCGTCCTGACAGAGGTTTATGTATTTCGTAGAGATCTCCACTCATTTTCCTAAACCCATTGGAATACAGGCCCAGCCGCACCAGACTCTTTTCCCACAACAAGCCTGCTATTCCAGAGATCAGTCTGGTCATTCTTCGCTGCTCTCCCTCAATGTCAGGTTTGTTCTTTATAAGATAAGGAGACCAAAACTGCAGAAAATACTGCACAATATTCGAAATGAGATCTCACCAAGGCCCTGTCCAGCTACAGTAATACACCATTATTCCTGTATTCAAATACCCCTGAAATGAAGGTGAAAACACGATATATCTGCCTACCAGATTTCTGTTCCTGCAATAGTGCTTTCAGTGACTGATGTACAGGGAGATTCAGATCCTTTTCAATGTTACAGCTTCCCACTTGTTGGGTCTGTGTATACTGGTCAGCGTACCAATTCAATTCCCAGTATTGACTTCTGGTTTCAGATCTCACTGCCCTGCACTGATCTCGGAGGGCTGCACAGAAGGAAGCAAGAACGCAGCTTAAGTTCCTTTATAGATCAACATTTTTCAAAAAAATCCCTTTTCAAATGATAGGCTCCCGTTCTGTTATTCCCATCAAAGGTCACAACATCACATATCCCCCGCTCCCCCATTGCTCTTCATCTGTCACGTATTTGTCCAGACACTCCACTTGTCTCAATCACCTTGCAGTGTTTTTGACATCCTGCTCACCCACTCACAATCCGATATTGTTTAGTGCCATCAGCAGACTTGGAAATATTGTATTTGATCTCCTCCACCAAATATATGATATGTATTTGGAATAGCTGGGGCCCAAGCCCCAGTCCTGCTATATCCGCCAAGGGTTCCACTCGAAACAAAACTTGTTTATTCCTACTCACTGCTTCCTGCCAGCTCTCCCATTCAAAAGCCAAATTAGTCCCAGTCCCATATGATTTTAATTTGCATAATAGGCTTGGGACTTTATCAAAAGTCTTCCTGAAAATCGAATCATATTGGATTGATTGCTTCTCCATAATTATGCTAAAAGACACTTTCTCAACTATGATTCCCATTTGATAAATATCTGTTGACCTTGTCTGTGCTCATTACTTTCAGTTCCAATACTTCCTCTAAAACTGTTTGGTTGCTAATTTCATTCTATTCTCTTTTTTTTTCAACAGACTAATGTTCGCTAGTATTGTTGGGAAGTTTTCTTTTTTGTTTTGTTTTCTTCTGTGAAGACATAACTGAAGTATTTGCTCCATAGGTCTACCTTTTCCCTGTCCTCAATTCTCTGGTATCAGACTGGAAGAAAGCTGCACCTTTTTCCACTTAATTTTGCCATTGACATATTTTCAGAAGATATTACAAGTTCAATCTGAAAACCCTTGTTAATATACTCTTCAGAAGCCCATCAATTCCTATCTTAAGCTACTCAATGATTGACCTTCCACAGCCATGCAAACACAGACGCACAGACTTTGTACCATCAGAAATATTGCACGGTCTACATTAGCCCCACTTTCCGACACAAGACCCGTAGCCGTGAATCTTATGGCACTTCAACTGCACAGCCGTATATTTTATGATGGTTGTGAAGTTACCATGACAAATCCTCTCTCAGGAAGGGCATTCCTGACCCAAACACCCTCTGGGTGAAAAACAATTCTCAATTCCTCTCCAAATCTCAAACACATTACTTTAAAATGTGCTCCATTGTTCTTGGACCTTTGACTGAAAAGAACAGCTGCTGTCTGTCCATGTCCCTCGGAACACTATCCTTCCGAATCACGGCCCACTCAGCCTTCTCTCCTCCAAACTAAACAACCCGTGCTAATCCAGCCTCTCTCCATAGCTTATTTGCTCTATCCCTGGGAACATCCTGGTAAATCTCCTCTGAGCCCCCTCCAATACAATCAGATCCTTCCCGTAATGTGGTTCCCAGAACTACATACAGTATTCCATCTTGGCCAAACCAAAGTTCCGCACAGCTCTTATAATCTGTGTCCTGGTGAATAAAGGTTATGTTTACCTCCCCGATGCTTTCCCAAATTGTGTATTAACCTGTTTAGTCACATTCAGGGATGTGTGGAGAAGCACCCTCTAAGCATCCTCCTGTGCTGCCATTCATTGAGTACTCCCCTGTCTGGTTCCTTCTTCTAAAGTGTATCGTCTCATAATTATCAGGGTTACATTCCATCTGCTATTGATCTGTCCATCTGACCATTCCATCGGTATCTTCCTGTAACATAAGGCCTTCCTCCTCACTGCCAACCACCCGGCCAATCTTTGTATCAAACACAAACTTAGTTGTCATACTCCCGCCAACCCCGTCTGTATTCAAAGCTGCATCATTTATGAGTACCACAAATAAGAAGGTTATAGTTCACACAACACCTGGTTATAGTCCAACTGGTTTATTCGGAGGCACCAGCTTCGAAGGGCTGCTTCTTCATCAGGTGTTATGCACTTTGAAAGCACGTGCCTCTGAATAAACCTGCTGGACTATAACCTGATGTTATGTGATTTTTTAGGTTTGTGCACCCCAGTCCAACACCAGCACCTACGAATCACAAATAATAAGGGACACAGCACTGATCCCTGTGTTATACCATTGGACACCGGTCTCCAGTCACACTAAGAGCCTTCAACCTTGACCCTCTGTCTCCTTCCACTAAGTTGATTTGGATGCAACTTGGCAAGTCACTAATGACTCCTACCTGTTCCCTTGTTATTCTTTCCTGCTTGACACACTTGCAGAATACCTGGGGATTTTCCCTAATCTTACCCTGCCAGCAGGTTTCCATGGTCCTGTTTTAGGCAGTTCTCACCGAGTGTTGAATTTCCTCATTATTACGGTCATAAGTGGCCAATCCCTTATCTTGCTTTTATTTGCCCTGAATGTGGGTTAGACAGCCAGGGAAGCGTTCTGTTCATTTCCAAATTGTCATATGTTTTGAGAATTTTCTAAATTTCACTGTGACCCACCTCTCATTCTTTGAAACTCTGGAGAACATAGGTCGAGTTTCCTCATCAAGCAACCTCACCATCTGTGGCATTAATCTGGAGAACGTCCATTGCACTTTATTTGTGGTCAGTATATTCTTTCTCAGATTGGGTCACCAACACTGTACACAATGGATGCAGGTTTGGAATGTTCATTTCCAGACGTTTCATTACCTTACTCAGTAACATCTTCAGTGGACCTCACGCGAAGCAATGCTGAAAATTCCTGCTTTCTATTTGTCTGTTAAGGTTTCTTTGGGTTGTTGATGTCATTTTCTGTGGTGATGTTATTTCCTGTGGTGAAGTCACTTCCTGTTGCTTTTCTCAGGTGGTGGTAGATGGGGTCTGACAACCAATAGCACATCTAGTTAGACATCTGTCAGAAATACATACGGATTTTCTCCAGTGTTGCTGTTAATTTCTAAATATCCAGTATCACACTCTGTATAATAGATTCCAATAGTTTCCCTGCAGATGTTAAGTTAATTGGTCGGCAGTTCTCCAAACTATGTCTTCTTCCCTTTATAGATGCTTGGATCCTTTCCATTAATCTGTAGTGCTTGGACCACATTTACTAACTTCCATTTATTCGCAATTGATTCCGGCCTCTGCAGAATGCACAGGAAAATAAAACAGTCTCGACAGTGCATTTAATACTTCTAATACTGATTTATGCCTGAGATTTTAATATGAAGTACATCAGGCTTGTCAGACTTAGCAATGCTCAATCCAGTTACTCTTTCAAATATTACCTTGTTACTGATATGAATTGACTTTATGTCTTTAGTTGCACAAGCCCCACAATATCACTGGGTATTACTGGGTGAATTGTGGATTTTCCTCCATGAAGACAGATGCATAGTAACTGATTATTTTCTTGACGATTTCCCTGTTCTTCACAATAAACTCTACTCTCCTGATTACAAATTTCCATATTTGACCTTG
This sequence comes from Chiloscyllium plagiosum, assembly GCF_037043375.1. NCBI lineage: Eukaryota > Metazoa > Chordata > Chondrichthyes > Orectolobiformes > Hemiscylliidae > Chiloscyllium > Chiloscyllium plagiosum. Next base: position 52,690,767 of record NW_028270171.1, read on the forward strand.
CTTTTTTTTTGTTTCCTTTGAAATACAGATTGTAGATTTATGCAGCGTTTTTGTTCCTGTTTGTTAGAATTCATGTTCGCGTTCTGATTTCCAGATCAGTTTCAAGGCCCTCGTTTCTGGATCGTGAATTTCTGAAAATTCTCAGGTTTCCACAATGACTGAAATTCTTCTGAAGCCACTTCCTATGATTAATACATTTTCGAATTTGTTATGTTAAACATCATTTTCCTTTCTTTAGTGTTTGTACCTGAAATAAATAGACGTATTTTTCATACTTTGTATTTGTATGAATCTCCTGGTCTGACCAGATATATTCGGGAACACTGCAGGAGGACAGAGAAGGAATTGCGGGAGCCCTGGCTGATAGTTTTGCATCATCTTTGATCAACGGGTGAGGTATCGGAGGACTGGAAGGTAGCGAAACCTGTGCCCTCTACTCAAGAAGGTTTACAAAGAAAAACCTGAGAACTATAGACCAGTAAACCTAAAATCTCTTTAGGTATCTTAATGGAAAAGGTTCTGAGAGATAAGATGTACATGCATTTGAAAATACAGGGTGTGATTAGGAGTAAGATTAGAGTAGTGCTGGAAAAGCACAGCAGGTCAAGCAGCATTCGAGAAACAGGAAAATCAATGTTTCAGGCAAAAGCCCATCATCAAACTCAGCACGGCTTTGTGCATGGGAGATCATGGCTCACAAATGTGTTCGAATTCTTTGATGATGTGACGAGCAAATTTGAGGAGGGCAGGGTGGTATATGTAGTCTATATGAGTTCCAGTAAGGCCTTCAATAAGGGGTTCCACATGGTATGCTACTCTGGAGGGTTAGATTGCATGAAATTTAGGAGGAGCTGCCAAATTAGATACAAAATTGTCTTGATGGTAGGAACAGAGGGTCATTGTGGAAGGATGCTTGTCAGACTGGAGGTCTGTGACTAGTGGAATGCCTCACGGGTTGGTGCTGCGACCACTACATATTACATATATCTATGATTTAGATGAGAATGTATAGGCATGATTTGCAAGTTTGAAGATGACACGAAAATAAGCAGCATCATGGAGAGTGAGGAAGGATATCAGAAATTTCAGAAAATACAGCAGTATCTTGATCAGCTGTAGAAATGGCTGAGAAATAGCAACTGGATTTTAATATAGATCAGTGTAAGTTCTTGCATTTTAGAAAGTCAAATCAAGGTTGGAGTTTCATGGTGAATGGTTGGATCCTAAGGAGTGTAGTGGAACAGAGGGACCTTGGAATTCAGGTGCATGGCTCTCTGAAAGTTGATTCAAAGGTCGACATGGCAGTGAAGAAAGCTTTTGGCACACTGGCCTTCATCAGTGTATATCACTAAGTATGTAAATTAGGGAGTTATGTTGCAATTATACAAGATGCTGGTGAGACCATACTGGGAGCGTTATGTTCAGTTTTGTTCACTTTGCTATGGGAAGGACGATATTAAACTGGAAATAGTGCAGAAGAAATTTACAAGAATTTTGCAAATGACCCAATGGTCTGACTTATTGGGAGAGCTTGGACAAGCTAGGACTTTTTACTTTAGATGTATGAGGCTGAGGGGGAATCTGATAGAAGGGTATAAGATCATGGGAGGGATGGACAGAGTGAATGCACTCAGTGTTTTTTTTTTCCCAGGGTTAGGCAATCACGGACAAGAGGGCATCAATTTAAGGTCAGAGGGGAAACAATAAAAGGGAACCTGAGGATCAACTGCTTTACACACAGGGGTGATACGCATATGGAATGATGTGCCCGCGGAAGACGTTGAGGCGGGAACATTTGCAACATTTAAAAGGCATTTAGACAAATACACGGACAGGAAAGGATTAGAAAAATACAGGGCAATGGGGTTAGGGTGGATGGGCATTTTGGTCGGAATGGACCAGTTTGGGCCGAAGGGCCTATCTCCCTCCTGTCGGACTCTATGACTCTAACAACCATTGCTGTGTACTACTGAATGTTATATTGTACTTTCCCAATTCACTGGAGCGAACCTGACCCTCCAAGCTACCATGATGTTTGACCAGAATACTCAAGCATTCTATTTTATATGCAGACACCGTGTAAAATGCACTTTATTAATGTCACTATTCCTTAAAAGCTGTTTCAGAGCAAGGTTATTAATTCATCCTTCTGGTCACACAACACCAAATCCAAAATAACCTGCTCTCTAGTTTGCTTCACAACATACTCTTCAACCCACCTCATATGCACTTACAGAATTTACTTTTCACAGCGGGAGCAGTCACTTAGTTAATGCAGTTTAGATGCAACTTGAGACTAACCAACAAAACTGCAGTATCCATGATACTTGCATATCTAATTTCCAGAGCATATGATGCTCAGAGTTCCTGCAACCGTTTTGGTTTGGGTATATAACACACCAATATGTGCATCTCCTTGCTATTTTTAACCTCTAGCTAAACTGATTCTGTGGAATCTGAGGGTCAGCTCTGTGTCATTATTAATGAGAGACTTGGACAAAACATTCAGGGAGGCTCACCTCGACACTGAGATGATCTGAAGAAATACAGGACAAGAATCAATAACCTTCCCACTCTGTCAGGATAAAGGTCACCATATTCTCTCTGCTCCCTCACACTCACTGTGTATCTGTTATAGCACCTACCCCCAGACAATCCTCATGCTCTATTTCCAAATAAGGCGCCGGCAGTACCACTCTCACTATTGAATTCAGCAACTTCCTTCCCACACTTTCTCTGTCACCTACGCAATACACCCCACACTAATAACACTATCGACTGACTCATTCCGGACACCTCACAACTCCGCCCAGCCCCACCGACACCAGCACTAACTGCAGGGACACCAAACCCTGCCCTCACTCCCTCCCTCCCTTTCTCCCATTCCAAGAGAAACAGCCTGGAATAGGACAGAAATGGCCAAGCCTATCCATGCCCCTCAGTGAAGAATCAAAAGTTCCCAATATCCATTCCCTCACCCGCCTAACACCGCCATATGGGGAGGACCCTAATACAAGATGGAGTGGACAGGGATAACTCGCGTTGAGTTTCTGAAACATCCATATCCCACTGACCGATTAAGGAGCAGTGCTCAGTGAAAGACAATTCTCACTTTAAACCCACTGGCAGTTCCAACGAGAGTCCATTCACTTCCCCCAAAAAATATAGATGCAGACACTGAAATACACAGAATTATTGGTATATCAGACTCGATGGGCCGAATGGCTTCATTCTGCTACATTTTTCATGCTCATGTGGTGTTATGCTATCAGGTACTCTCTTCCTGAGACAGCAACAGAGGCTGTGTTTGATACATATTCAATTCGAAAGGATCAGTGGCAATGTGGGACAGGTTTGGAGTCTGCAATGGTTTATGTTTATTCCTAATTAATCTTTCCTTATTTCTGAAAATAGGTGGTGATTTGATGTTCAGTTTTAAAATAACAGGTCTCACAAAGAAATAAGGACGTCCCTTTCACTTTAGTGTTGTGCTACCTGTGGTGTCCTCATCCTCGGGGAGCAGTGAAGAATTTTTTGTAGAGTCACAGCGATATTCAGCATGGAAGCAGGCCTTTCGGTCCGACCCGATCATTGCCGACCAGATATCCCAACCCAATCTAGTCCCACCTGTCAGCACCCAGCCCATATCATAACTATTCATATATCCATCCAAATGCCTCTTAATTGTTGCAATTTTACCAGCCCCCATCACATCCTCTGGCAGCTCAGTTCATATACGTACCACTGTCTGCGTGAAAACATTGCCCCTTAGGTCTCTTTTATATCTTTCCCCTCTCACCCTAAAACTATGCCCTCTATTTCTGGACTCCCTGACCCCAGGGAAAATACTTTGTCTATTTATCCTATCCATGCCCCTCACAATTTTGTAAACCTACATAAAGTCACCCCTCAGCTTCTGACGCTCCAGGGAAAACAGCCACAGCCTGTTCAGCCTCTCGAAATATCTCAAATCCTCCAACCCTGGCAACATCCTTGTAAATCTTTGTGAACCCTTTCAAGCTTCACAACTTCTTTCCAATAGGTAGGAGACTAGAATTGCACGCAATATTCCAACAGTTGCCTTACCAATGTCCTGACCAGCAGCAACATTACCTCCCTATTCCAGTACTCAATACTCTGAACAATAAAGGAAAGCATGCCAAACGCCTTCTTCACTATCCTATCTACCTGCGACTCCACTTTCAAAGAGCTATGAACCTGCACTCCAAGGTCTCTTTATTCAGCAACACACCCGATGATCTTACCATTAAGTGCATTAGTCTGAGCTTGACTGATCTTTGCTGGACAGTTCAGTTAATGTTTCTTGGGAACAGACAGGAGACGGATAGACAGACACATTCAGATCAGACATGAGCATTCTGAATGGTACAGCCAAATGGCCGACTGCTGCCCAAAGTCATGCCTTGTTCCTCAATTCAGCCCTCGGGGCTGTTACAGAGATATACTGCTCCCCTACCACGTGTGTACAGGAGCAGACATGTAATCAATTTCATTGAGTTGTGTAAATCCAATAATAGGATCATTGTATTTAGATATTTCAATTCCAAACATTCATTAGGGCAGTGAATGTTTTTTTTTTAAGAGGGGAAACATGTCTTGACATTTATTCCAGAGAACTTCTTATATCAATATGTAGCAGATACCAAAATGGGTGACAGAAGAGCAGTGAACGTATCGGGGTGCACCCAAGAAAGTTAGTAGAAGAACAAAAATGGGGTTAACAAAAGAATTTGCAGGCAATAGTTTCAATAATCCAAAGACATTTTATCGGTTTATTAAGGGCGAGAAGTTAACAAGAGAAACAATAGGGAGCATTAGGGCCCAAGGAAGCAGCCTCTGCACAGAGCCAGAGAATATTTTAAACACGGATTACATATCGGTCATCATTTTGGAGAAGCAGTTCCTGGATTCACTGTCAGTCTCCAATAGAGTGCTTTGAGCAAATTGAAACACAAGATGAGGATTGAATTGAAAGATTATGCAGGATAAAAAGTGGGCAAATCCCTAGATCCGGATGAACTGTACTTTAGGCTGATGTGGAAGATGAGGGAAGAGATTGCAGGCTCCTAATCTTTGCGTTTTTGATTTTGCATCTGGCCACAGAGGTGGTGTGATCGAATAGGACAGCAATTAATGTAGGTTCACCTTCCACACAGTGTTAGAAAAAAAAACATCATGGGTTTAAAGATCACCAAGTCTTACATCAGTGAGAGTGAAACAACTGGAGAAAATTGTGAAGGCTGTTGAGGCTGGATTACTAAACATCTTCAAGGCTGAGATGGACAGATTTTTAAACAAGTGTTACGGGGAAAATGCAGGAAAGTGTAATGGAGGGTTATCAGAATAAATATACGCTAATTAAAAGGAAAAGCAGAATCAGTGAGCGGATCAGCATACTGCCACTCATATGACCAATGGTAAGCTTTTTTTCCAATAGCCTGTATTGAGTGGAATTTCAACCTCTCTCCATGGGGATTGAGACACAGTTTGGAATGGAATCAAGAGATTCAAGGTATTCATAAATGCAGTGCTATTAGACAGAAAATACCAGAGTACTGCGACAACGCGGATTGGATGTCAGGGGGAGTATTTGCTTCAGCGCAGTCACCACGACCAGAAGGAAGACCTCAGTAAGGCACCTTCCAAGATCAAGCAGTGACCCGCACTGATGAAAAGGTCATTATGTGTGTGGTGTGAAGGAGTGCCTAAAACCCAATCACTACATCACTCTCGTGACTCCCTCCTTCCCTCGCCAAAAGTAAATGTGGAGCAGTCCATAGATATTCTGTCAGGAGCAGAGTAGGTCGTGGTGCTTTGATTTGAGCGGTTTCAGTGAGCAGCAGCTCAGCAAAAGGTGCCAATCAGTTCAGGTAAACTCCTTTTAACTCTAGTCTTATAGCAGTCGGGATGGCAGTTAGGTCAGTCGCATGTTCTTCCTGCAGGATGTGGGAGTTAAGGGAGATTTCAATTTTTTGATGAGTGGGAAGTGCACCCAGCTGCAGCTCCTGAGAGACCGAGTTCAGGAGCTGGAGCTGGATGCACTCCAGAACATCCGAGATACTGAGGACTTCATAGAAAAGGCTGGTGATGATACAGAGATAGGAAATCCAAGTGGGAGGTCTTACAGAGAGAGGAAAGCAAGGCTGGAGATGTTACAGAGAGGGGAATGCAAGTCTGGAGACGTTACAGAGATAGAAAAGCAAGTCTGGTAATGTTACAGAGATAGGAAAGCAAGGCTGGAGATGTTACAGAGAGAGGAAAGCAAGGCTGGAGATGTTACAGAGAGAGGAAAGCAAGGCTGGAGATGTTAATGAGATAGGAAAGCAAGGCTGGAGATGTTACAGAGAGAGGAAAGCAAGGCTGGAGATATTACAGAGATATTAAAGCAAGTCTGGAGATGTTGCAGAGAGTGGAAAGCAAGGTTGGAGATGTTAAAAAGACCTCTCCATTTCTATCTCGGGCAACCGACTCAACACAGACATTTACTATAAACCGACCGACTCCCACAGCTACCCAGATTGCACCTCCTCCCACGCTGCCCTCTGTAAAAAACGCTATCCTATATTCCCAATTCCTTCGCCTCCCCCGCATCTGCTCCCAGGAGGACCAATTCCAATACCGAACAACCCAGATGGCCTCCTTCTTCAAAGACCGCAATTTCCCCTCAGACGAGGTTGACGATGCTCTCCACCGCATCTCCTCCACTTCCCGCTCCTCGGCCCTTGAGCCCCGCCCCTCCAATCGCCACCAGCACAGAACCCCACTGGTCCTCACCTACCACCCCACCGACCTCCACATACATCGTATCATCCATCATCATTTCCGCCATCTCCAAACAGACCCCACCACCACGGATATATTTCCCTCCCCTCCCCTATCAGCGTTCCGGAAAGACCATTCCCTCCACGACTCCATCGTCAGGTCCACACACCCCCACGAACCCAACCTCCACTCCCAGCACCTACCCCTGCAACCCCAAGAAATGCAACACTTGCGCCCACACCTCCCCCCTCACTTCCCTCCAAGGCCTCAAGGGATCCTTTCATATCCGTCAGAAAATTCCCCTGCACCTCCACACGCATCATTTACTGCATCCGCTGCACCCGACGTGGCCTCCTATACATTGGGGAGACAGGTCGCCTACTTGCAGAACATTTCAAAGAACACCTCTGGGACACCCACAACAACCAACCCAACCACCCCGAGGCTGAACACTTTAACTCCCCCTCCCACTCCGCCAAGGACATGCATGTCCTTGGCCTGATCCATCACCAGACCATGGCAACACGACGCCTGGAGTAAGAGCGCCTCATCTTCCGCCTAGGAACCCTCCAACCACAAGGGATGAATGCAGATTTCTCCAGCATCCTTATTTCCCCTCCCCCACCTTATCTCAGTCCCAACCCTCGGACTCAGCGCCGCTATGTTGACCTGCAATTTTCTTCCCGACATCTCCGCCCCCACCCCCTCTCCGGCCTATCGCCCTCACCTTAACCTCCTTCGACCTATCGCATTCCCAACGCCCCACCACCGTGTCCCTCCTCCCTACCTTTAATCTTAGCCTGCTTGGCACACCCTCCTCATTCCTGAAGAAGGGCTTACGCCCGAAACGTCGATTCTCCTGCTCCTCGGATGCTGCCTGATCAGCTGCGCTTTTCCAGCAACACATTTTTCAGCTCTGATCTCCAGCATCTGAAGTCCTCAATTTCTCCTCTGATGTTACGGAGAAAGGAAGGCAAGGCTGAATATGTTGCAGAGTTAGGCAAACAATTCTGGAGATGTTACAGGGATAGGAAGGAAGGCTGGAATTGTTACAGAGATAGGAAAGTAAGGCTGGAGACGTTACAGAGAGAGGAAAGCAAGGCAGAAGATGTTACAGAGATAGGAAAGCAAGGAAGGAGATACAAAAGACATAGGAAAGCAAGGCTGATGATGTTACAGAGATAGGAAAGCAAATCTGGATAAGTTACAGATATAGGAATGCCAGGCTGGAGATGTTACAGAGAGGGGAATACAAGTCTGGAGATGTCACAGAGATAGAGAAGCAAGTCTGGAGATGTTATGGAGATAGGAAAACAAGTCTGGAGATGTTACAGAGGGAGGAAAGCAAGGTTGGAGATATTGGTGAGATAGAACTGCAAGGCTGGAGATGACACAGAGATAGGAAATCATTCTGGTAATGTTTCAGAGAAAGGAAAGTAAGGCTGGATATGTCACAGAGAGAGGAAAGCAAGGTTGGAGAGGTTAAAGAGATAGGAATACAAGGCTAGAGATGTTAAAGAGATTGGAATGCAAGGCTGGACATGTGAATGTGACAGGAAAGCAAAACTGGAGATGTTATGGCGAGAGAGGGAAGGAAGGCTGGTGATAGGAAAACAAGTCTGGAGATGTTACAGAGAAAGAAAAGCAAGGCTGGAAATGTTACAGAGAGTGCATAGCAAGGATGGAGATATTACCGAGACAGGAATGCAAGACTGGAGATGTTACAGAGATTGGGAAGCATTCTGGTAATGTTACAAAGATAGGAAAGCAAGTCAGGAGAGGTTACAGAGATTAGAATGCCAGGCTGGAGATGTTAATGAGATAGGAAGGCAAGGTGGGAGATGTTACGGAGAGAGTGGAAAGCAAGGCTGGAGATGTTACAGAGATAGGAAAGCAAGGGTGGAGATGTTACAGAGAGAGGAAAGCAAGGCTGGAGATGTTACAGAGATAGGAATGCAAGGGTGGAGATGTTACAGAGAGAGGAAAGCAAGGCTGGAGATGTTACAGAGAGTGGAAAGCAAGGCTGGGGATTTTACAGAGATAGGAAAGCATTCTGGTAATGTTGCAGAGATAGCAAAGCAAGTCTGGAGAGGTTACAGAGATAGGAATACCATGCTGGAGAGGTTAATGAGATAGGAAAGCGAAGTAGGAGATGTTATGGAGAGAAAGGAAAGCAAGGCCGGAGATGTTACAGCGATATGAAAGCAAGTTTGCAGCTGTTACACAGAGAGGAAAGCAAGGCTGGATATGATACAGAGAGAGGAAAGCAAGGCAGGAGATGTGACAGAGAAAGGAAAATAAATTTGCAGATGTTACAGAGAGAGGAAACAAGGGTGGAGATGTTACAGAGAGAGGAAAGCAAGGCTGGAGATGTTATAGAGAGTGGAAAGCAAGGCTGGAGATGTTACAGAGAGAGGAACGCAAGGCTGGAGATGTTACAGAGAGTGGAAAGCAAGGCTGGGGATTTTACAGAGATAGGAAAGCATTCTGGTAATGTTGCAGAGATAGCAAAGCAAGTCTGGAGAGGTTACAGAGATAGGAATATCATGCTGGAGAGGTTAATGAGATAGGAAAGCGAAGTAGGAGATGTTATGGAGAGAAAGGAAAGCAAGGCCGGAGATGTTACAGCGATATGAAAGCAAGTTTGCAGCTGTTACACAGAGAGGAAAGCAAGGCTGGAGATGATACAGAGAGAGGAAAGCAAGGCTGGGGATTTTACAGAGAAAGGAAAGCAAATTTGCAGATGTTACAGAGAGAGGACACAAGGGTGGAGATGTTACAGAGAGAGGAAAGCAAGGCTGGAGATGTTATAGAGAGTGGAAAGCAAGGCTGGGGATTTTACAGAGATAGAAAAGCATTCTGGTAATGTTGCAGAGATAGCAAAGCAAGTTTGCAGATGTTACAGAGAGAGCAAAGCAAGGCTAGAGATGTTACAGAGAGAGGAAAGCAAGATTGGAAATGTGACAGAGAGAGGAAAGCAAGGCTAGAGATGTTTCAGAGAGTGGAAAGCAAGGCTCGAGATGTTACAGAGAGAGGAACGCAAAGCTGGAGATGTTACAGAGAGTGGAAAGCAAGGCTGGAGATGTTACAGAGAGAGGAACGCAAAGCCGGAGATGTTACAGAGATAGGAAAGCAAGGCCGGAAATGTTACAGAGATAGGAAGGCAAGGCTGGAGATGTTACAGAGATAGCAAAGCAAGGCTGGAGATATTACAGAGATAGCAAAGCAAGTTTGCAGATGTTACAGAGATATGAAAGCAAGGCTGGAGATGTTTCAGAGAGTGGAAAGCAAGGCTGGAGATGTTACAGAGATAGGAATGCAAGGCGGAGATGTTACAGAGATATGAAAGCAAGGCTGGAGATGTTACAGAGATAGCAAAGCAAGTTTGCAGATGTTACAGAGAGAGAAAGGCAAGGCTGGAGATGTTACAGAGAGAGAAAACCAAGCCTGCAGATGTTTCAGAGAGTGGAAAGCAAGGCTGGAGATGTTACAGAGAGAGGAAAACAAGGCTGGTGATGATACAGAGATAGGAAAGCAAGGCTGGAGATGTTACAGAGATATGAAAGCAAGGCTGGAGATGTTACAGAGAGTGGAAAGCAAGGCTGGAGATGTTACAGAGATAGGAATGCAAGGCCGGAGCTGTTACAGAGATATGAAAGCAAGGCTTGGAGATGTTACAGTGATAGCAAATCAAGGCTGGAGATTAGATTAGATTAGATTAGATTACAGTGTGGAAACAGGCCCTTCGGCCCAACAAGTCCACACCGACCCGCCGAAGCGAAACCCACCCATACCCCGACATTTACCGCTTATCTAACACTACGGGCAATTTTAGTATGGCCAATTCACCTGACCCTGCACATCTTTGGACTGTGGGAGGAAACCGGAGCACCCGGAGGAAACCCACGCAGACACGGGGAGAACGTGCAAACTCCACACAGTCAGTCGCCTGAGGCGGGAATTGAACCCGGGTCTCTGGCGCTGTGAGGCAGCAGTGCTAACCACTGTGCCACCGTGCCGCCCAGATGTTACAGAGAGAGGAACGCAAAGTTGGAGATATTACAGAGATAGGAAAACAAGTCCGGAAATGTTACAGAGATAGGAAGTTAAGTCCGGAGATGTTACTGATATAGGAAAGCAAGTTTGCAGATGTTACGGAGATAGGAATGCAAGGTCGGAGATGTTACAGAGATATGAAGGCAAGGCTGGAGATGTTACCGAGATAGCAAAGGAAGGCTGGAGATGTTACAGACATAGCAAAGCAAGTCTGCAGATGTTACAGAGAGAGAGGAGCAAGGCTGGAGATGTTAAAGAGATAGGAAAGCAAGGCCCAAGATGTTACAATACAGGAAAACAAAATTGCAGATGTTACAGAAGTAGGAATGCAAGGCCGGAGATGTTACAGAGAGAGGAACGCAAGGCCGGAGATGTTGCAGAGATATGAAAGCAAGGCTGGAGATGTTACAGAGATGACAAAGCAAGGCTGGAGATGTTACAGAGAGATGAAACGCAAAGCTGGAGATGTTGCAGAGATAGGAAAGCAAGGCCAGAAATGTTACAGAGAGAGGAAAACAAGGCTAGCGATATAACAGAGATAGGAAAGGAAAGCTGGAGATGTTTCAAAGAGTGGAAAGCAAGGTTGTAGATGTTACAAAGAGAGGAAAGCATGGTCGGAGATGTTGCAGAGGTTGTAAAGCAAGTTTGCAGATGTTACAGAGAGTAGAAAGCAAGGCTGGACATGTTACAGAGATAGGAAAGCAAGGCTGGAGGCGTTACAGAGATAGCAAAGCAAGGCTGGAGATGTTACAGACATAGCAAAGCAAGTCTGCAGATGTTCCAGAGAGAGAGGAGCAAGGCTGGAGATGTTTAAGAGATAGGAAAGCAAGGCCCGAGATGAATACAAATACAGGAAAGCAAATTTGCAGATGTTACAGAAGTAGGAATGCAAGGCCGGAGATGTTGCAGAGATATGAAAGCAAGGCTGGAGATGTTACAGAGATAACAAAGCAAAGCTGGAGATGTTACAGAGATAGCAAAACAAGGCTGGAGATGTTACAGAGAGAGGAACGCAAAGCTGGAGATGTTACAGAGATAGGAAAGCAAGGCCAGAAATGTTACAGAGAGAGGAAAACAAGGCTAGCGATATAACAGACATAGGAAAGGAAAGCTGGAGATGTTTCAAAGAGTGGAAAGCAAGGTTGGAGATGTTACAGAGAGAGGAAAGCATGGCCGGAGATGTTGCAGAGATTGTAAAGCAAGTTTGCAGATGTTACAGAGAGAGGAAAGCAAGGCTGGACATGTTTCGGAGAGTGGAAAGCACGGCTAGAGACGTTACAGAGAGTGGAAAGCAAATCTGGAGATGTTACAGAGAGAGGAAAGCAAGGCTGCAGATGTTCCAGAGAGTGGAATGGAAGGTTAGAGATGGTACAGAGATAGGAAAGCAAGGCCGGAGATGTTACAGAGATAGTAAAGCATGTATGCAGATGTTACAGAGAGAGGAAAGCAAGGCTGGAGATGTTACAGAGAGAGGAAAGCAAGGCTGCAGATGTTCCAGAGAGTGGAATGGAAGGCTAGAGATGGTACAGAGATAGGAAAGCAAGGCCGACGATGTTACAGAGATAGTAAAGCATGTATGCAGATGTTACAGAGAGAGCAAAGCAAGGCTGGAGATGTTACAGAGAGAGGAAAGCAAGGCAACAGATGATACAGAGATAGTAAAACATGTTTGCAGATGTTACAGAGAGAGGAATGCATGGCCAGAGATGTTACAGAGATAGGAAAGCAAATTTGCAGATGTTACAGAGAGAGGAAAACAAGGCTGGAGATGTTACAGAGGTAGCAATGCAAGTTTGCAGATGTTAGAGAGATACGAAAGCAAGGCTGGAGATGTTACAGAGAGCGGAATACAAGGATAGAGATGGTACAGAGATAGGAAAGCATGTAAGCAGATATTACAGAGAGAGTAACGCAAGGCAAAGGATGTTACAGAGATAGGAAAGCATGTTTGCAGACGTTACAGAGAGCGGAAAGCATGGCCGGAGATGTTACAGAGATAGGAAAACAAGGCTGGAGATGTTACAGAGATAGGAAAGCAAGGCTGGAGATGTTACAGAGATACGTAAGCAAGGCTGGAGATGTTTCAGAGTGTGGAAAGCAAAGCTGGAGATGTTACAGAGATATGAAAGCAAGACTGGAGATGTTACAGAGATAGCAAAGCAAGTTTGCAGATGTTACAGAGAGAGAAAAGCAAGGCTGGAGATGTTACAGAGAGAGGAAAGCAAAGCTGGAGATGTTACAGAGAGTGGAAATCAAGGCTGGAGATGTTACAGAGATAGGATTGCAAGGCCGGAGATGTTACAGAGATATGAAAGCAAGGCTGGAGATGTTACAGAGATAGCAAAGCAAGGCTGGAGATGTTACAGACATAGCAAAGCATGTTTGCAGATGTTACAGAGAGAGAGGAGCAAGGCTGGAGACGTTACAGAGAGAGGAACACAAAGCTGGAGATGTTACAGAGAGTGGAAAGCAAGGCTGGAGATGTTAAACAGATAGGAAAGCAAGGCCGGAGATGTTACACATTCAGGAAAGCAACTTTGCAGATGTTACAGAGATATGAAAGCAAGGCTGGAGATGTTACAGAGACAGGAAAGCAAGTGCTGAGATGTTACAGAAGTAGGAATGCAAGGCCGGAGATGTTACAGAGATATGAAAGCAAGGCTGGAGATGTTACAGAGATAGCAAAGCAAGGCTGGAGATGTTACAGAGAGAGGAAAACAAGGCTAGCGATATAACAGAGGTCGGAAAGCAAGGCTGGAGATGTTTCAGTGAGTGGAAAGCAAGGTTGGAGATGTTACAGAGAGAGGAAATTATGGCCGGAGATGTTGCAGAGATTGGAAAGCAAGTTTTCAGATGTTACAGAGAGTGGAAAGCAAGGCTGGACATGTTACAGAGAAGGGAAAGCAAGGCTGGAGATGTTACAGAGATAGCAAAGCAAGTTTGCAGATGTTACAGAGAGATGAAAGCAAGGCTGGACATGTTTCGGACAGTGGAAAGCACGGCTGGAGACGTCACAGAGAGTGGAAAGCAAAGCTGGAGATGTTACAGAGATATGAAAGCAAGGCTGGAGATGTTCCAGAGAGTGAATGGAAGGCTAGAAATGGTACAGAGAGAGGAAAGCAAGGCTGGAGATGTTACAGAGAGAAGAAAACAAGGCTGGAGAATTTACAGAGATAGGAAAGCATCGCTGCAGATGTTACAAAGATAGGAATGCCAGGCTGGAGATGTTTCAGACAGTGGAAAGCAAGGCCGAAGATGTTACAGAGATATGAAAGCAAGGCTGTAGATGTTGCAGAGATCGCAAAGCAAGTTTGCAGATGTTACAGAGAGAGGAAAGCAAGGCTGGAGATGTTGCAGAGAGAGGAACGCAAAGCTGGAGATGTTACAGAGAGTGGAAAGCAAGGCTGGAGATGTTAAAGAGATAGGAAAGCAAGGCCGGAGATGTTACAGATACAGGAAAGCAACTTTGCAGATGTTACAGAGATATGAAAGCAAGGCTGGAGATGTTACAGAGAGAGGAAAGCAAGGGCTGAGATGTAACAGAAGGAGGAATGCAAGGCCGGAGATGTTACAGAGATATGAACGCAAGGCTGGAGATGTTACAGAGATAGCAAAGCAAGGCTGGAGATGTTACAGAGAGAGTAAAACAAGTCTAGCCATATAACAGAGATAGGAAAGCAAGGCTGGAGATGTTTCAGAGAGTGGAAAGCAAGGTTGGGGATGTTACAGAGAGAGGAAAACATGGCCGGAGATGTTGCAGAGATTGGAAAACAAGTTTGCAGATGTTACAGAGAGTGGAAAGCAAGGCTGGACATGTTACAGAGATAGGAATGCAAGGCTGGAGATGTTACAGAGATAGCAAAGCTAGTTTGCAGATGTTACAGAGAGAAGAAAGCAAGGCTGGACATGTTTCGGAGAGTGGAAATCACAGCTGGAGACGTTACAGAAAGTGGAAAGCAAATCTGGAGATGTTACAGAGAGAGGAAAACAAGGCTGCAGATGTTCCAGAGAGTGTAATGGAAGGCTAGAGATGGTACAGAGATAGGAAAGCAAGGCCGGAGATGTTACAGAGATAGTAAAGCATGTTTGCAGATGTTACAGAGAGAGGAATGCAAGGCTGGAGATGTTACAGAGAGAGGAAAGCAAGGCAACAGATGTTACAGAGATAGTAAAGAATGTTTGCAGATGTTACAGAGAGAGGAAAGCATGGCCGGAGATGTTACAGAGATAGGAAAGCAAATTTGCAGATGTTACAGAGAGAGGAAAGCAAGGCTGGAGATGTTTCAGAGAGAGGAAACCAAGGGCTGAGATGTTACAGAAGTAGGAATGCAAGGCCGGAGATGTTACAGAGATATGAAAGCAAGGCTGGAGATGTTACAGAGAGAGAAAAGCAAGGCTGGAGATGTTACAGACAGCAAAGCAAGTTTGCAGACGTTACAGAGAGAGAGAGGAGCAAGGCTGGAGTTGTTACAGAGAGAGGAACGCAAGGCTGGAGATGTTACAGAGAGAGGAAAGCAAGGCAGGAGATGTTACAGAGAGAGGAAAGCAAGGCTGGAGATGTTGCAGAGATAGGAAAGCAAGGCTGGAGATGTTTCAGAGAGTGGAAAGCAAGGCTGGAGATGTTACAGAGAGAGAAACGCAAAGCTGGAGATGTTACAGAGATAGGAAAATAGGTCTGAAGATGTTCAGGAGAGTGAGGAAAGCAAGGCTGGACATGTTACAGAGAGTAAATAGCAAGGCTTGAGATGTTAATGAGATAGGAAAGCAAGGCTGTAGATGTTAAGGAGAGAGAAAAGGAAGGCTGGAGATGTAATAGAGATAGGGAAACAAGTCTGGAGTTGTTACACAGAGTGGTAAGCAAAACCGGAGATGTTACTGAGAGAGGAAAGGAAGTCAGGAGATGTTCCACAAAGAGGAAAGCAAGTCTGGAGATGTTACAGAGATAGGAATGCAAGGCTGGAGATGTTACAGAGATAGGAAAGCAAGGATGGAGATGTTTCAGAGATAGTAATGCAAGGATGGAGATGTTTCAGAGATAGGAAAGCAAGGATGGAGGTGTTACAGAGATAGGAATGCAGGGCTGAAGATGATACACAGACAGGAATGCAAGGCTGGAGTTGTTATAGAGAGTGGAAAGCAAGGTTGCAGATTGTACAGAGATAGGAAAGCAAGGCTGGAGAAGTTACAGAGAGAGGAAATAAGTCAGGGGACGTTCCAGAGATAAGGAAAGCAAGCCTAGATAGATTAAAGAGACAGGAATGCCAGGCTGGAGATGTTAATGAGATAGGAATGCAAAGTTGGAGATGTTACGGAGAGAGAGGGAAGCAAGGCTGGAGAGGTTACAGAGATAGGACAGTAAGGCTGGAGATGTTACAGAGGTAGGAAAGCAAGGCTGGAAATGTTACAGAGATAGGAAAGCAAGGCTGGAAATGTTAGAGAGAGTGGAACGCTAGGCTGGAGATGTTACCGAGAGTGGAAAGCAAGGCTGCTGATGTTAGAAAGAGATGCAAGCAAGGCCTATGATGCTACAGAGAGAGGAAAGCAAGTCTGGAAATGTTACGAGATAGGAAAGAAAGGCTAGAGATGTTACAGAGATAGGAAAGCTAGGCTGGGGATGTTACAGAGAGAGGAAAGCAAAGCTAGCAATGTCCCAGAGATAGGAAAGCAAGTCTGGAGAGAGTAAATCGATAGGAATGCCAGGCTGGAGATGTTAATGAGATAGGAAGGCAAAGTAGGTGATGTTACGGAAAGAGAGGAACGCAAGACTGGAGATGTTACAGAGAGAGGCAAATAAGGCTGGAGATGCTACAGAGATGGGAAAGCAAGGCTGGAAATGTTACAGAGATAGGAAAGCAAGTCTCGAGATGTTATAGAGATTGGAAAGCAAGGCAGGAGATGTTACAGAGATAGGAAAGCATTCTGGTAATGTTGCAGAGATAGGAAAGAAAGGTTGGAGATGATACAGAGAGAGGAAATAAGTCCGGGGATGTTACAGAGATGGGAAAGCAAGTCTGGAGAGGTTACAGAGATAGGAATACCAGGCTGGAGATCTTAATGAGATAGGAAAGCTTGGTAGGATATTTTACAGAGAGAGTGGAAAGCAAGGCTGGAGATGTTACAGAGAGAGGAATTTAAGGCTGGAGATTTTTCAGAGAGTGGAAAGCAAGGCTGGTGATGTTACTGGGAGAGGAAAGCAAGGCCGATGATACAACAGAGATAGGAAAGCAAGGCTGGAAATGTTACAGAGATAGGAACGCAAGGCTGGAGATATTACAGATAGAGGAAAGCAAAGGTTGAGATGTTGCAGAGATGGGAAAGCAAAGCTAGCAATGTCCCAGAGAGAGGAAAGCAAGGCTGGAGATTTTTCAGAGAGTGGAAAGCAAGGCTGCTGATGTTTGAAAGAGATGCAAGCAAGGCGTATGATGCTAAAGAGAGAGGAAAGCAAGTCTGGAAATGTTACGAGATAGGAAAGCAAGGCTAGAGATGTTACAGAGCTGGGAAAGCTAGGCTGGGGATGTTACAGAGAGAGGAAAGCAAGGCTCGAGATATTACAGAGATAGGAAAGCAAGGATGGAGATGTTACAGAGATGGGAAAGCATTCTGGTAATGTTGCAGAGATTGGAAAGCAAGGTTGGAGATGTTACAGAGAGAGGAAATAAGTCAGGGGATGTTACAGAGATGGGAAAGCAAGTCTGGAGAGGTTACAGAGATAGGAATGCCAGGCTGGAGATGTTAATAAGATAGGAAAGCTTGGTAGGATATTTTACGGAAAGAGTGGAAAGCAAGGCTGGAGATGTTACAGAGAGAGGAATTTAAGGCTGGAGATTTTTCAGAGAGTGGAAAGCAAGGCTGGTGATGTTACAGAGAGATGAAAGCAAGGCTGGAGATGTTACAGAGATAGGAAAGCAAGGCTGGAGATGTTGCAGACAGATGAAAGCAAGGCCGGAGATGTTACGGAGATAGAAACGCTAGGCTGGGGATTTTACAGAGAGGAAAGCAAGGCTGGAGATGTTTCAGAGCGCGGAAAAAAAGGCTGGTGATATTACTGGGCCGATGTCACTACAGAGATAGGAAAGCAAGGCGGGAAATGTTACACAGATAGGAAAGCAAGGCTGGAGATGTTTCAGAGAGTCTAAAGCAAGGCTGGAGATATTACAGAGAGAGGAAAGCAAGGCGAGAAATGTTGCAGAGATGGGAAAGCAAAGCTAGCAATGTCCCAGAGAGAGGAAAGCAAGGCTGGAGATTTTTCAGAGAGTGGAAAGCAAGGCTGCTGATGTTAGAAAGAGATGCAAGCAAGGTCTATGGTGCTACAGAGAGAGGAAAGCAAGTCTGGAAATGTTATGAGATAGGAAAGCAAGGCTAGAGATGTTACAGAGATAGGAAAGCTAGGCTGGGGATGTTACAGAGAGAGGACAGCAAAGCTAGCAATGTCCCAGAGATAGGAAAGCAAGTCTGGAGAGATTTAATCGATAGGAATGCCAGGCTGGAGATGTTAATGAGATAGGAAGGCAACGTCGGTGATGTTACGGAGAGAGAGGAACGCAAGGCTGGAGATGTAACAGAGAGAGGAAAGTAAGGCTGGAGATGCTACAGAGATCGGAAAGCAAGGCTGGAAATGTTACAGAGATAGGAAAGCCAGTCTGGAGATGTTATAGAGATTGGAAAGCAAGGCAGGAGATGTTACAGAGACAGGAAAGCATTCTGGTAATGTTGCAGAGATAGGAAAGAAAGGTTGGAGATGTTACAGAGAGAGGAAATAAGTCAGGGGATGTTACAGAGATGGGAAAGCAAGTCTGGAGAGGTTACAGAGATAGGAATGCCAGCCTGGAGATGTTAATGAGATAGGAAAGCTTGGTAGGATATTTTACGGAGAGAGTGGAAAGCAAGGCTGGAGATTTTTCAGAGAGTGGAAAGCAAGGCTGGTGATGTTACAGAGAGATGAAATCAAGGCTGGAGATGTTACAGAGATAGGAAAGCAAGGCTGTAGATGTTACAGAGATAGGAAAGCAAGGCTGGAGATGTTACAGAGATAGGAAAGCAAGGCTGGAGATGTTACAGACAGATGAAAGCAAGGCCGGAGATGTTACGGAGATAGAAACGCTCGGCTGGGGATTTTACAGAGAGAGGAAAGCAAGGCTGGTGATGTTACTGGGAGAGGAAAGCAAGGCCGATGATACTACAGAGATAGGAAAGCAAGGCTGGAAATGTTACACAGATAGGAATGCAAGGCTGGAGATGTTTCAGAGAGTCTAAAGCAAAGCTGGAGATGTTGCAGAGAGGAAAGCCAAACGGATGATGTTACAGAGATAGGAACGCAAGGCTGGAGATATTGCAGATAGAGGAAAGCAAAGGCTAGAGATGTTGCAGAGATGGGAAAGCAAAGCTAGCAATGTCCCAGAGAGAGGAAAGCAAGGCTGGAGATTTTTCAGAGAGTGGAAAGCAAGGCTGCTGATGTTAGAAAGAGATGCAAGCAAGGCCTATGATGCTACAGAGAGAGGAAAGCAAGTCTGGAAATGTTACGAGATAGGAAAGAAAGGTTGGAGATGATACAGAGAGAGGAAATAAGTCCGGGGATGTTACAGAGATGGGAAAGCAAGTCTGGAGAGGTTACAGAGATAGGAATGCCAGGCTGGAGATCTTAATGAGATAGGAAAGCTTGGTAGGATATTTTACAGAGAGAGTGGAAAGCAAGGCTGGAGATGTTACAGAGAGAGGAATTTAAGGCTGGAGATTTTTCAGAGAGTGGAAAGCAAGGCTGGTGATGTTACTGGGAGAGGAAAGCAAGGCCGATGATACTACAGAGATAGGAAAGCAAGGCTGGAAATGTTACAGAGATAGGAACGCAAGGCTGGAGATATTACAGATAGAGGAAAGCAAAGGTTGAGATGTTGCAGAGATGGGAAAGCAAAGCTAGCAATGTCCCAGAGAGAGGAAAGCAAGGCTGGAGATTTTTCAGAGAGTGGAAAGCAAGGCTGCTGATGTTTGAAAGAGATGCAAGCAAGGCGTATGATGCTAAAGAGAGAGGAAAGCAAGTCTGGAAATGTTACGAGATAGGAAAGCAAGGCTAGAGATGTTACAGAGCTGGGAAAGCTAGGCTGGGGATGTTACAGAGAGAGGAAAGCAAAGCTAGCAATGTCCCAGAGATAGGAAAGCAAGTCTGGAGAGATTCAATTGATAGGAATGCCAGGCTGGAGATGTTAATGAGATAGGAAGGCAAAGTAGGTGATGTTACGGAGAGAGAGGAAAGCAAGACTGGAGATGTTACAGAGAGAGGAAAATAAGGCTGGAGATGCTACAGAGATCGGAAAGCAAGGCTGGAAATGTTACAGAGATAGGAAAGCAAGTCTGGAGATGTTATGGAGATTGGAAAGCAAGGCAGGAGATGTTACAGAGATAGGAAGCATTCTGGTAATGTTGCAGATATAGGAAAGAAAGGTTGGAGATGTTACAGAGAGAGGAAATGAATCAGTGGATGTTACAGAGATAAGGAAAGCAAGTCTGGAGAGGTTACAGAGATAGGAATGCCAGGCGGGAGATGTTAATGAGATAGGAAAGCAAGTTAGGAGATATTACGGAGAGAGTAGAAAGCAAGGCAGGAGATATTACAGAGAGTTGAAAGCAAGGCTGCAAATGTTATAGAGATTGGAACGCGAGGCAGGAGATGTTACAGAGATAGGAAAGCATGCTGGTAATGTTGCAGAGATAGGAAAGCAAGGTTGGAGATGTTTCAGAGAGAGGAAATAAGTCAGGGGATGTTACAGAGATGGGAAAGCAAGTCTGGACAGGTTACAGAGATAGGAATGCCAGGGTGGAGGTGTTAATGAGATAGGAAAGCTAGGTAGGATATTTAACGTAGAGAGAGTGGAAAGCAAGGCTGGAGATGTTAGAGAGAGAGGAATTTAAGGCTGGAGATTTTTCAGAGAGTGGAAAGCAAGGCTGGTGATGTTACTGGGAGAGGAAACCAAGGCCGATGATACTACAGAGATAGGAAAGCAAGGCTGGCAATGTTACACAGATAGGAAAGCAAGGCTGGAGATTTTTCAGAGAGTGGAAAGCAAGGCTGCTGATGTTTGAAAGAGATGCAAGCAAGGCGTATGATGCTAAAGAGAGAGGAAAGCAAGTCTGGAAATGTTACGAGATAGGAAAGCAAGGCTAGAGATGTTACAGAGCTGGGAAAGCTAGGCTGGGGATGTTACAGAGAGAGGAAAGCAAAGCTAGCAATGTCCCAGAGATAGGAAAGCAAGTCTGGAGAGATTCAATTGATAGGAATGCCAGGCTGGAGATGTTAATGAGATAGGAAGGCAAAGTAGGTGATGTTACGGAGAGAGAGGAAAGCAAGACTGGAGATGTTACAGAGAGAGGAAAATAAGGCTGGAGATGCTACAGAGATCGGAAAGCAAGGCTGGAAATGTTACAGAGATAGGAAAGCAAGTCTGGAGATGTTATGGAGATTGGAAAGCAAGGCAGGAGATGTTACAGAGATAGGAAGCATTCTGGTAATGTTGCAGATATAGGAAAGAAAGGTTGGAGATGTTACAGAGAGAGGAAATGAATCAGTGGATGTTACAGAGATAAGGAAAGCAAGTCTGGAGAGGTTACAGAGATAGGAATGCCAGGCGGGAGATGTTAATGAGATAGGAAAGCAAGTTAGGAGATATTACGGAGAGAGTAGAAAGCAAGGCAGGAGATATTACAGAGAGATGAAAGCAAGGCTGCAAATGTTATAGAGATTGGAACGCGAGGCAGGAGATGTTACAGAGATAGGAAAGCATGCTGGTAATGTTGCAGAGATAGGAAAGCAAGGTTGGAGATGTTTCAGAGAGAGGAAATAAGTCAGGGGATGTTACAGAGATGGGAAAGCAAGTCTGGACAGGTTACAGAGATAGGAATGCCAGGGTGGAGGTGTTAATGAGATAGGAAAGCTAGGTAGGATATTTAACGTAGAGAGAGTGGAAAGCAAGGCTGGAGATGTTAGAGAGAGAGGAATTTAAGGCTGGAGATTTTTCAGAGAGTGGAAAGCAAGGCTGGTGATGTTACTGGGAGAGGAAACCAAGGCCGATGATACTACAGAGATAGGAAAGCAAGGCTGGCAATGTTACACAGATAGGAAAGCAAGGCTGGAGGTGTTTCAGAGAGTCTAAAGCAAAGCTGGAGATGTTACAGAGTGAGGAAAGCCAAACCGATGATGCTACAGAGATAGGAATGCAAGGCTGCAGATATTACAGATAGAGGAAAGCAAGGCTAGAGATGTTGCAGAGATAGGAAAGCAAAGCTAGCAATGTCCCAGAGATAGGAAACCAAGGCGGGAGATGTTTCAGAGAGTGGAAAGCAAGGCTGGAGATGTTACAGAGAGCGGAAAGCAAGGCTGGAGATTTTTCAGAGAGTGGAAAGCAAGGCTGGTGATGTTACAGAGAGATGAAAGCAAGGCCTATGATGCAACAGAGAGAGGAAAGCAAGGCTTGAAATGTTACGAGATAGGAAAGCTCGGCTGGACTTCTTACGAGATAGGAAAGCAAGGCTGGAGATGTTACAGACAGATGAAAGCAAGGATGGAGATGTTACAGAGATAGGAAAGCTAGACTGGGGATGTTACAGAGAGAGGAAATAAGTCAGGAGATGTTACAGAGATAAGAAGAACAGGTCTGGAGAGATTTAATCGATAGGAATGCTAGGCTGGAGATGTTAATGAGATAGGAAAGCAAAGTAGGTGATGTTACGGAGAGAGAGGAAAGCAAGACTGGCGATGTTACAGAGAGAGGAAAGTAAGGCTGGAAATGTTACAGAGATAGGAAAGCAAGTCTGGAGATGTTATAGAGATTGGAAAGCGTTCTGGTAATGTTGCAGAGATAGGAAAGAAAGGTTGTAGATGTTACAGAGAGAGGAAATAAGTCGGTGGATGTTACAGAGATAAGGAAAGCAAGTCTGGAGAGGTTACAGAGATAGGAATGCCTGGCTGGAGATGTTAATGAGATAGGAAAGCAAGGTAGGAGGTGTTACAGAGATAGGAATGCAAGGCTGGAGATGTTTCAGACAGTGGAAAGCAAGGCAGGTAATGTTACAGAGAGAAGAAACCCAGGCTGGAGATCTTCCAGTGAGAGGAAAGCAAGGCTGGAGATGATATAGAGATAGGAAAGCAAGGCTGAAGATAGTACACAGATAGGTCTGGAGATGTTCAGGAGAGTGAGGAAAGCAAGGCTGGACATGTTATAGAGAGTAAATAGCAAGGCTGGAGATATTTCTGAGACAGGAAAGCAAGTCAGGAGAGGCGACAGAGATAGGAATGCAATGCTGGAGATGTTAAAGTGATTGGATTGCAAGGCTTGAGATGTTAATGAGATAGGAAAGCAAGGCTGTAGATGTTAAGGAGATAGTAAAGCAAGGCTGGAGATGTTGAGGAGAGTGAGGAAAGCAAGGCTGGAGATGTTATAGAGAGTGAATAGCATGGCTGGAGATATTTTTGAGACAGCAAAGCAAGGCTGGAGATGTTACAGAGATAGGAATGCAAGGCTGGAGATGTTAATATGATAGGAAAGCAAGATAGGAGATGTTATGGAGAGAGAGAAAAGCAAGGTTGGAGATGTTGCAGAGATTGGAAAGCAAGGCTGGAGATTTTACAGTGATAGGAAAGCAACGCGAGAGATGTTACAGGGATAGGAAAGTGAGGCTGGAGACGTTACAGAGAGCGGAAAGCAAGCCTGGAGATGTTACAGTGATAGGAAAGCAAGGCTGGAGATGATACAGAGATTAGGAATGCCAGGCTGCAGATGGTAATGAGATAGGAAAGCAAGGCAGGAGATGTTACGGAGAGAGAGAAAAGTAAAGCTGGAGATGTTACAGAGAGTGGAAAGCAAGACTGGAGAGGTTACAGAGAGAGGAAAGCAAGACCGAAGATGCTACAGAGATATTAAAACAAGGCTGGAGATGGTAAAGAGAGAGGAAATAAGTCAAGAGATGCAACAGAGATAAGGAAAGCAAGATTGGAGAGGTTACAGAGAGAGGAATACCAGGCTGGAGAGGTTCATGAGATAGGAAAACAAGGTAGGAGATTGTAGGGAGAGAGAGGAAAGCAAGGCTGGAGATGTAACAGAGATAGGAAAGCAAGGCTGGGGATGTTACAGAGATAGAAAAGGAAGGCCGGAGTTGTGACAGTCATAGGAAAACAAGGGTTCAGATGTTACAGAGATATGAAAACAGGTCTGGAGATGATACAGAGATAGTAAAGCAAGGCTGGAGATGTTTCAGAGAGTGGAAAGCAAGGCCGGAGATGTTACAGAGAGAGGAAAACAGGTCTGGAGATGTTACAGAGAGAGGAAAGCAAGGCTGGAGATGTTTTAGAGATTGGAAAGCAAGGCTGGAGATGTTACAGAGAGAGGGAAATAAGTCTGGTGATGATGAGGAGAGTGATGAAAGCAAGGCTGGAGTTGTTACAGAGAGTGGAAAGCAAGGTTGCAGATTGTACAGAGATTGGAAAGCAAGGCTGGAGATGTTACTGTGATGGAAAAGCATTCTGGTAATGTTGCAGAGATTGGAAAGCAAGGCTGGAAAAGTTACAAAGAGAAGGAAAGCAAGGTTTGAAAGATTAAAGAGATAGGAATGCCAGGCTGGAGATGTTAATGAGATAGGAAGGCAAAGTAGGAGATGTTACGGAGAGAGAGGAAAGCAAGACTGGAGAGGTTACAGAGAGAGGAAAGTAAGGCTGGAGGTGTTAGAGAGAGTGGAAAGCTAGGCTGCAGATGTTACAGAGAGTGGAAAGCAAGGCTGGAGATGTTACAGAGATAGGAAGGCAAGGCTGGAAATGTTACAGAGATAGGAAAGCAAGGCTGGAGATGTTATAGAGAGTGGAAAGCTAGGCTGCAGATGTTACAGAGAGTGGAAAGCAAGGCTGGAGATGTTACAGAGACAGGAAAGCAAGGCTGGAGATGTTACAGAGATAGGAAAGCATTCTGGTAATGTTGTAGAGATTGGAAAGCAAGGCTGGAGAAGTTACAGAGAGAAGGAATATGTCAGGGGATGTTACAGCGATAAGGAAAGCAACTCTGGAGATGTTACAGAGATAGGAATGCTAGGCTGGAGATGTTAATGAGATAGGAAGGCAAGGTATGAGATGTTACGGAGAGAGTGGAAAGCAAGGCTGGAAATGTTACAGAGAGAGGAAAGTAAGGCTGGAGATGTTACAGAGAGAGGAAAGCAAGGCTGGAAATGTTGCAGAGATAGGAAAGCAAGGCTGGAGATGTTATAGAGATTGGAAAGCATTCTGGTAATTTTGCAGAGATAGGAAAGCAAGGTTGGAGATGTTACAGAGAGAGGAAATAAGTCAAGGGATGCTACAGAGATGGGAAAGAAAGTCTGGAGCG
Source organism: Chiloscyllium plagiosum (assembly GCF_037043375.1). Classification (NCBI taxonomy): domain Eukaryota; kingdom Metazoa; phylum Chordata; class Chondrichthyes; order Orectolobiformes; family Hemiscylliidae; genus Chiloscyllium; species Chiloscyllium plagiosum. Next base: position 52,715,960 of record NW_028270171.1, read on the forward strand.
GTTACAGAGATAGGAATGCCAGGCTGGAGAAGTTAATGAGATAGGAAAGCAAGGTAAGATATGTTACGGAGAGAGTGGAAAGCAAGGCTGGAGATGTTACAGAGAGAGGAATGCAAGGCTGGAGATTTGTCAGAGAGTGGAAAGCAAGGCTGGTGACGTTACAGAGAGAGGAAAGCAAGGCTGGAGATGTTACAGAGAGAGGAAATCAAGGCCTATGATGCTACAGAGAGAGGAAAACAAGGCTGGAAATGTTACGAGATAGGAAAGCAAGGCGAGAGAAGTTACAGATAGATGAAAACAAGGCTGGTGATGTTACTGGGAGAGGTAAGCCAGGCCGATGATACTACAGAGATAGGAAAGCAAGGCTGGAAATGTTACACAGATAGGAAAGCAAGGCTGGAGATGTTTCAGAGATAGGAAAGCAAGGCAGGAGATGTTTCAGTGAGTGGAAAGCAAGGCGGGAGATGTTACAGAGAGAGGAAAGCAAGGCTGGAGATGTTACAAAGAGAGGAAAGCAAGGCTGATGATTCTACAGAGATAGGAAAGCAAGGCTGGAGACGTTAGAGAGATAGGAAAGCATTCTGGTAATGTTGCAGAGATAGGAAAGCAAGGCTGGAAATGTTAATCAGATAGGAAAGCAAGGCTGGAGATGTTACAGAGAGAGGAAAGCAAGGCTGGAGATGTTTCAGAGATAGGAAAGCAAGCCTGGATATGTTACAGAGATAGCAAAGCAAGCCTGGATATGTTTCAGATTTGGAAAATAAGTCTGGTGATGATGAGGAGAGTGAGGAATGCAAGGCTGGAGATGTTACAGAGAGTGAATACCAAGGCTGGAGATATTACCGAGATAGGAAAACAAGGCTAGAGATATTACCGAGATAGGAAAGCATGTGTGGAGAGGTGACAGAGATAGAAATGCCAGGCTGGAGATGTTAATGAGATCGGAAAGCAAGGTAGGATATGTTACGGAGAGAGTGGAAAGCAAGGCTGGAGATGTTACAGAGAAAGGAATGCAAGGCTGGAGATTTGTCAGAGAGTGGAAAGCAAGGCTGGAGTTGTTACAGAGAGTGGAAAGCAAGGCTGGAGATGTTTCAGAGATAGGAATGCCAGACTGGAGATGTTAATGAGATAGGAAAACTCGGTAGGATATGTTACGGAGAGAGTGGAAAGCAAGGCCGGAGATGTTACAGAGATAGGAAAGCAGGGCTGGTGATGTTACAGAGAGAGGAAAGCAAGGCCTATGATGCTACTGAGAGAGGAAAGCAAGGCTGGGGACGTTAGAGAGATAGGAACGCAAGGCTGAAAATGTTACAGAGATAGGAAAGCAAGGCTGGAGATGTTACAGAGAGAGGAAATAAGTCAGGGGACGTTACAGAGATAAGGAAAGCAAGTCTGGATAGATTAAAGAGATAGGAATGCCAGGCTGGAGATGGTAATGAGATAGGAATGCAAGTTAGGAGATGTTACGGAGAGAGTGGAAAGCAATGCTGGAGATGTTACACAGGGAGGAAATAAGTCAGGGGATGATTCAGAGATAAGTAAAGCAAGTCTTGAGAGGTTACAGAGATAGAAATGCCAGGCTGGAGATGTTAATGAGATTGGAATCCAAGGGAGGAGATGTTACGGCGAGAGTGTAAAACAAAGCTGGAGATGTTGCAGAGAGTGGTAAGCAAGGCTAGAGGATTATTCGAGAGGCTGAGAGGGTGATAGATAGAAGCTACAGGGACATAGTTACGCCAGAGAACAGAGGTAGGTGGGTAACAGTTAGAGGTGGGAAGGGGAGGAAGCAGGCAGTGCAGAGATCCCCTGTGGTCGTTCCCCTCAACAATAAGTATACCGCTCTAGATACTGTTTCGGGGGACGGCCTAGCAGGGGTAAGCTGCAGTGACTGGGTCTCTGGCACGAGGTCCGGCTCTGAGGCTCAGAAGGGAAAGGGGGAGAGGGGGAGAGCGCTAGTTTAGGAGACTCTTTAGTTAGAGGGACGGACAGGCGGTTCTGTGGACATGGGCGAGACACTAGGATGGTTTGTTGCCTCCCTGGTGCCATGGTCTGAGACATCTCGGACCGTGTCTTCAGAATCCTTAAGGGGGAGGGTGTGCAGCCAGAAGTCTTGGTGCAGGTTGGCACCAACGACATAGGTAGGAAGAAGGGTGGGGAGGTCATTCAGGAGCTCAGAGAGTTAGGCTGGAAGCTAAAAGCTAGGACGCACAGAGTCGTCATCTCCTGGTTGTTGCCGGTGCCACGTGACAGTGAGTCAAGGAATAGGGAGAGAGTGCAGTTGAACACGTGGCTACAAGGATGGTGTAGGAGGGAGGGCTTCAGGTATTTGGACAATTGGACTGCATTCTGGGAAAGGTGGGACCTGTACAAGCAGGACGAGTTGCACTGAACCAGAAGGGCACCAATATCCTGGGGGGTAGGTTTGCTAGCACTCTTCGGGGGGGTGGGGGTTTAAACTAATTTGGCAGGGGGATGGGATCCGGACTTGTAGTCCAGCAAGTAGGCTAGCTAGCTGTTTGTCAAAATGTCCAAGAATGTAGGGAGGCTGTGGTGAAGGTAGCACTGAAAGGGAGTACTTGCGGACACAGAGATGGGTTCAAGTGTGTATACTTAAATGCAAGTAGTATCAGAAATAAGGTGGGTGAACTTAAGACGTGGATCGGTACCTGGGACTACGATGTTGTGGCCATCACGGAAACGTGGATAGAAGAGGGACAGGAATGGTTATTGGAGGTTCCTGGTTATAGACGTTTCAGTAAGATGAGGGAGTGTGGTAAAAAAAGGAGGGGGGGTGGCGTTGCTAATTAGAAATGGTATAACGGCAGCAGAAAGGCAGTTGGAGGGGTATCTACCTTTGGAGGTAGTATGGGCTGACGTCAGAAAAAGGAAAGGTGCAGTCACCTTGTTGGGTGTTTACTATCGGCCGCCCAATAGCAGCAGAGATGTGGAGAAACACATTTTGGAAAAGTGAAGAAGCCACAGGGTAGTAGTCATGGGTGATTTCAACTTCCCAAACATTGATTGGAAGCTCTTTCGATCAAGTAGATTGGATGGGGTGGTGTTTGTGCAGTGTGTCCAGGAAGCTTTTCTAACTCAGTATGTAGATTGCCCGACCAGAGGGGAGGCCATATTGGATTTGGTACTTGGTAACGAACCGGGACAAGTGATGGGCTTGTTAGTGGGTGAACATTTTGGTGATGGTGACCACAATTCTGTGACTTTCACCTTGGTTATGGAGAGAGATAGGTGCGTGCAACAGGGTAGGTTTTACAATTGGGGGAAGGGTAATTAGGATGCTGTAAGACAGGATCTGAAGGGTAGGTCTTGCCTCACAAGTCTTATTGAATTCTTTGAGGAGGTGACCAAGCATGTGGATGAGGGTAGAGCAGTGGCTGTAGTATACATGGATTTTAGTAAGGCATTTGATAAGGTTCCCCATGGTAGGCCTATGCGGAGGGATTGAATTCAAGAGTCGTGAAGTGATGTTACACCTGTACAGGACTTTGGTTAGGACACATTTGGAGTACTGTGTGCAGTTCTGGTCGCCTCACTTTAGGAAAGATGTGGAAGCTTTGGAGAGGGTGCAGAGAAGATTTACCAGGTGTTGCCTGGAATGGAGAATAGATCGTACGTGGATAGGTTGAGAGTGCTAGGACTTTTCTCACTGGAACGGAGAAGGATGAGGGGTCACTTGATAGAGGTTTATAAGATGATCAGAGGAATAGATAGAGTAGACAGTCAGAAAATTTTTCCCCGCGTACAACAGAGTGTTACAAGGGGACATAAATATAAGGTGAAGGGTAGAAGGTACAGGGGAGATGTCAGGGGTAGGTTCTTTACCCAGAGAGTGGTGGGGGCATGGGATACGCTGCCTGTGGGAGTGGCAGAGTCAGAATCATTGGCGAACTTTAAGTGGCAATTGGATAGGTACATGGATGGGTGCTTAAGCTAGGACAAATGTTCGGCACAACATCGTGGGCCGAAGGGCCTGTTCTGTCCTGTATTGTTCTATGTTCTATGTTCTATGTTCTATGTTACAGACAGAGGAAAGCAAGGCTGGGGATGTTACAGAGATTGGAAAGAAAGGCCGGAGATGTGACAGACATAGGAAAGCAAGGGTCGAGATGTTACAGAGATATGAATACAAGTCTGGTGATGTTACAGAGATAGTAAAGCAAGGCTGGAGATGTTGCAGAGATAGGAAAGCAAGGCTGGAGATGTTACAGAGAGAGGAAATAAGTCAGGGGATGTTACAGAGATAAGGAAAGCAAGTCTGGAGAGGTTACAGAGATAAGAATGCCAGGCTGGAGATAGGAAAGCAAGGTAGGAGATGTTACAGAGATAGGAAGCTTGGCTGGGGATGTTACAGAGGTAGGAAAGGAAGGCTGGAGATGTGACATACATAGGAAAGCAAGGGTCGAGATGTTACAGAGATATGAAAACAAGTCTGGAGATGTTACAGAGATAGTAAAGCAAGCTGGAGATGTTTCTGAGAGTGGAAAGCAAGGCTGGTGATGTTACAGAGAGAGGAAAGCAAGGCCTATGATGCTTCAGAGATAGGACAGCAAGGCTGGAAAGGTTACAGAGATATGAAAGTAAGGCTAGAGATGTTACAGAGATAGGAAAGCAAGGCTGGAGATGTTTCAGAGAGTAGAAAGCAAGTCAGGAGATGTTACAGATAGAGGAAAACAAGTCAGGAGATGTTACAGATAGAGGAAAACAAGTCTGGAGATGTTACAGAGATAGGAATGCAAGGCTGGAGATGTTACAGAGATAGGAAAATAATTCTGGAGATGTTGAGGAGAGTGAGGAAAGCAAGGCTGGAGATTTACAGAGAGAGGATATAAGTCAGGAGATGTTACAGAGATAATGAAAGCAAGTCTGGAGAGATTAAAGGGATAGGAATGCCAGGCTGGAGATGTTAATGAGATAGGAAGGCAAGGTAGGAGATGTTACGGAGAGAGAGGAAAGCAAGGCTGGAGATGTTACAGAGAGAGGAAAGTAAGGCTGGAGATGTTACAGAGATAGAAAGCAAGGCTGGAGATGTTACAGAGAGAGGAAATAAGTCAGGGGATGTTACAGAGATAAGGAAAGCAAGTCTGGAGAGGTTACAGAAATAGGAATGCCAGGCTGGAGACGTTAATGAGGTAGGAAAGCAAGGACGGAGATGTTACGGAGAGAGTGGGAAGCAAGGCTGGAGATGTTACAGAGATGGAAAGCAAGGCTGGAGATGTTTCCGAGATTGGAAAATAAGTCTGGAGATTTTGAGGAGAGTGAGGAAATCAAGGCTGGAGATGTTACAGAGAGTGAATAGCAAGGCTGGAGATATTTTTGAGTCAGGAAAACAAGGCTGGAGATGTTACAGAGATAGGAAACGATGTCTAGAGATGTTACGGAGAGAGAGGAAAGCAAGGCTGGAGAATTTAAAGAGATAAGAATGCAAGGCTGGAGATGTTACAGAGAGAAGAAAGTAAGGCTGGCGATCTTACAGAGATTGGAATGCAAGTCTGGAGAATCTATACTGGGTGGGCCATTTCAAATCCACCACCCAGAGGGGCTCAGAAGCAGCATTGCTGATCGACATGGTCGTGTCCAAAAGGTCATAGCTGCTTGATTGGGTCTGCACCGGGTCGGGAGGGAATGACTGACAGGCAGAAACATACTTTACCTCATCTTCTCCAATCTACCGCCTGCCGACACATTGACGATTGGGAACAGTGACTACTGCACACAGTATTTCTGGAGACAAAGCCCCACTTTCACATTATGAATAGTGTGTTTGTGTTTCTGTGTGTTTGTTTGTGTATGTGTGTGTGTGTGTGTGTGCGCGCGCGCATGAGCGCACATGTGAGAGATGCTGTCACCATTCTAAATGGAACAGATTTCAAAGCGATCTAGAACTCAGCACTGGCCTGTGTGAGGTGATGTGGGTCAATACCTACAGAAGCATATTTGTACTCTTGCATAATTTTCACTGTCCATGCCTGGCATATGCTCCACTTTACCCTGACCATCAGGCTAGTGGATAAACCCTTGTTCAATGGGGAATACAGGAGGACGATCCAAGAGCAGCAGCAGGTACACCTCAAAATGAGGTGACGTTACCAAACAGGACCACTTACTCACCTAATAGCATAAACAGCTAGTGACAGATATATCTAACCAACAAATCAGACCTAATCTCTGCAATCCTGTCACATGCAATCAGGTTGAATTGTGTGGTCAATTAAACAATTCAATAGAGAAAGAGTATCCCCACATACCAACTTCCTCAATGATGGAAAAGCCTAGAACAGCAATAGAAAAATTTAGGCTCAATCATTCACAATAATGTTCAGACAGAAGTATTGATGGGATGATCTATTTTAGGTCCCCTCCGTATGGCATTCTTCAGCTAATTCGATTCACTGTATGTGGTATCTACAAACGGCTGGAGGGATTGGAGAATGCAAAGGCTGTGGGCCCTGATAACATTCCAATGAAGCTGTTCCTGCTGGGATACAGCACTGGGACCTACCTGATAATGTGGGAAACTGTCCGGGTGTGGGTTCAATTATATGGTCAGTCCAGTTCTGGATAACGGTAATCCCTGGGATATTGCTAGGTGGGTGTTCAGTGATGGTGGCATTGAAGATTGGAAGACATGGGTGTGTCCGGGTGTGTACTGTACACACACAGACAAAACATCAGACAATCAGTGATTGCCCCATTGCTCTAATCCCAATCAATAATAAAGTGATGAAGATGTCATCTACAGTGGGATCAAGCAGCACTTCCTCAACACCAACCTGGTCACTGAAGCTCAGTTTGGGCTCTCATCCCTTAGGCTCATTGAACCCTGGGTTAAATATTGCACAACAAGAAAACACACAGCTGAAATCTAGAGGGGAGGCGACAGTGACTGCACTTAACATCATCATAACTGCATTTGAGCAAATGTCGTATCCAGGATTAACGGCAAAACTGGAGCAAATAGGAATCATCTGCACTGGCTGAAGTTATACCTGAAAGGAAGGTGGCTGGGGTTGGTGGGGAGCAGACATCTCAGCTCCAGGACAGCTCTGCAGCAGTTCCCCGGGAGAGGGGTTTCTGAGTAAACCTGTAGGTCAAAATTGGAAAGGTAAGGCACCATACTCCTACAGGATGATAGGGCTGCTCTCTCGTTAGACAGAGACGAATGGTGGCAGTTGAACTGGACAGTCATCATGCCTCAAGTAAGGGAGAGGTTGAGTAGAACAGTCCTTTTGTCACCCCAGTCAGTGAAGGAATTAAATCCACACTGTTAGCATTAATATCTAGCCGTCAAATTGATTGAGCTAACCAAGTCCTCCCTCAGCTCCATGGGGAAGATACTGTAACATTATTCTGCTTAGATATGTTGTTAGACACCTCTGGAGCAGGTGGAACTAGAAGCAAGCTTCCTTGCTCAGACAGAGGGACAGTATCAGTGAGATCTCAGAGTGCTCTCTGCCCCAGGCCCAATCATAAATGACCATCCCTACACTGTTAAGTCACAACTGGGGATGTCTGCCAATGATTGGACAATGTTCAACACCATTTGTGATTTATTCAGATTCTGAAGCAATCCTTATCCAAATGCAACAAGGACCTGGAAATATGAAGGAGTGTGCTTAAAAGTGACAAGTACCATTTCCATTACACACGTGCCAGACAACGATTACCTGTAACAATAGAAAATTGAACCATACCTTCCAATGTTCAATGCCACCACCATCACTGAACACCCACCTAGCAATATCCCGGGGATTCCCGTTATCCAGAACTGGACTGACCACATAATTTCATTACCCATTCCTGTGAAGGGTTTATACTAAAACGTCGACTCTCCTGTACCGCAGATGTTGCCAGACTTGTTGTGTTTTTTTTCCAGTGCCACAATTTGATACATATAAATTGATTGGCAACAAGAATATGTCAGGAGCTAGGAATTCTGCAGAAATAACTCACCTTGTGGTTTCTGAAAAGCCTGCACGCCATCTATAAGACACACATTGAATGTGTGTGTGATGGAACAGCCTCATTTGCCTGTGTGAGTGCAGCTTCAACCCTCATCCACTGGCACTCAGTAGCAAAAATGTCTGCCATCTACACGGTGCTCTGCAGAAATTTACCAAGGCTCGTTACCGAAACCAAGACCATCAAAAATGACAAGGGAAGTAGACACATGGGATCATCACCATGTTCACGTTCCATTCCAAGCCACCCACCATCCTGATTGGGAAGCATATTGTTGTTCTTTCAGTGTCACTGTTTCAACGTCCCTTCGTAATGCACATCTACAACACATGGACTGCAGTGGGTCAATGCGGTAGCTCACCCCCACCTTCTCAAGGGAAATACGGGATGGGCAATAAATACCATCTCAATCATATTCTATGAATACATTAAAATGAAAAATATTGTCATGCCCAGTGCTGGACACTGTGCTTTGGGTTTTGTCTGCTCAGGCTGGTGAGGTCGGGGCAGTAACTTGCTTTTCGTGAACAGCTGAAGGAAAATGATGTTTAAACAATCTGTCCATCTCTCAGATGCATGGTCTACATACCAAGCATCACACAGACACTGACATTCATATCGCACATTACTGAGCTCTGAGATGGACAGAAGCAATTCAAAATGTACTCCTATCTGACTGTAAAATGTTTAAACACACAGTGATATTGTTGCCACGAAAATGATTATGAGTGCGCATTAACAGGGAGAAAGTGAGCACTGCAGATCCTGGAGATCAGAGTCAAAACGTGTGGTTCTGAAAAAGCACACCCATTCAGGCAGCATCTGAGGAGCATGGAAGTCGACTATTGGTTCACAATATTAATATAAGGGAAAATAATTGTATATTTTCAAAGTCCTTGTACTTAATAATAATGTGGTCTTGGTAGTGGTAATGAGACTCATCATTTCAATGTTCCTTACTGTGAGTTGGGCACTGTTTTCATCATATTGTTGTTATAAAAGTGAACTGAATAAAGGGGGGAAATAATGTTTATTGGACAATCTAAAAGTTGGTATTAAAACAGACTGTCGAAACTTCAGCAAAAAGACTTTACTGTTCAATGTGAGAACAATGCTGCAAACATTTACACAGAGATTTTCAGCACACGTCACACACAAGGATGTTGGGCTGGGATCATACTGTCCATCAATGGAGCTGCACAATTCTATTTGGATACTGACATTGTGGGGCTAACATACACTGGATATGGTTTATGAGGAATTCAATGTAAGATGCCATGTGCTGCAGGAGCCCTCTACCTTCATAACACCATCATTCAGGATCGGGTCTAAGGTATAGGATTACAGAGTTTAGGTGGCATACAGAAAAGATATATTTGCAAGACATGGTTGTTTACAGGTCATTGTTACAAACGCTGGACTGCGTCTGGACCAGCGCCATGTGTTAGTCCATTGACCAGTCTGCCCCACACATATCTTCCCGTTTTCAGGTATGTCTCTAACTAGTCTGTTGTGAGACATTGTGTGAGTAACAGCCCAGCTCCAGTTTGGAAGCTCTCTGAACAGATTGTGAAGATGACCAGTGTTTTGGAGGTAATGATGAGACTCAATAACACTGTGTCTGAATTCAGGCTTTTTCCTCAAAGTCATTTTCACCAGCTTTGCTGCCTGCACGATGGTGTGTTCACTGATCTGAACATGAATCATCTGTTTACTACAGTCACTGAATTGTGTAATAGTTAGCTGTGTACTCTGGTATTTTAATTATTGTTCACTTCAATTGTTTTCAACGGAAAAACAATGTTGTTTGGTTTATTTCAAAATATGTAAGAAACAAAGTGATATTAACTCTTCATTACACAAAATGTAAAAGTGACCTGCTGTATATTTCCCTCAGACTAATCAAGCAAAAGTTAAATATTGCCTCTGAAGCAGGATTATGTGAACAGGACTATGTCCCAGGCAATATCTCCGTCCTCTCTGGTAGGGTCTGTCCCACTGACAGGTGACAACCAGGCAGAGAGGGCAGATCCTTGGTATATAGTCAATACAGTGCTCAGCATTGATGCTGGATCCTGTGGCTGCTGGACTGCTCTGTGGCAGGTTATGGGGAAATCAATAATAGGGAAACATATCATTGACCACATCGTCACCGATCTGCCTACTGCAGATACACTACGCCATTTCATATATCGGTAAGAATAGTCACTGCACAATGGGAAGCAAGAGCACATTTTGCTGACACTCCTCATGATATGAAGACCTCTGGGTAATGAATGGGACAAACTTTAAACAGATTGAGCAACAAATGATGAGGCATCCATGAGATGCAATGGTCCATCAGCAGCAGAAGAATCGCGCTCTGTACAACTCATACAGTCTGCAACTCCATGGCGCAACATACCGTCTAGTGTACAGTAACACGCTCGGCTCGACCTACCTCCATCAGTACAATAACCATCACGGCCCGAAATACCTCTCACTGTACAGTAACCATCACGGCCCGACATACCACCCAGTGTACAGTAACCGTCACGGCCCGACATACCTCCCACTGTACAGTAACCGTCACGGCCCGACATACGTCCCACTGTACAGTAACCGTCACGCCCCAACATACCTCCCACTGTACAGTAACCATCACGGCCCGACATACCTCCTACTGTACAGTAACCATCACGGCCCGACATACCTCCCACTGTACAGTAACCATCACAGCCCTACATACCTCCCACTGTACAGTAACCATCACGGCCCGACATACCTCCCACTGTACAGTAACCATCACGGCTAGACATACCACCCAGTGTACAGTAACCGTCACGGCCCGACATATCTCCCACTGTACAGTAACCGACACACCGACAACCCACCCACTGTACAGTAACCGTCACGGCCCGACATACCTCCCACTGTACAGTAACCATCACAGCCGATCATACCTCCCACTGTACAGTAACCATCACAGCCCGTCATACCTCCTACTGTACAGTAGCCGTCACGGCCCGACATACCTCCCACTGTACAGTAACCATCACGGCCCGACATACCTCCCACTGTACAGTAACCATCACAGCCAGACATACCACGCACTGTGCAGTAACCATCACATCCCGCCATACCTCCCAATGTACAGTAACCATCACGGCCCGAAATACCTCCCACTGTACAGTAACCATCACGGCCCGACATACCTCCCACTGTACAGTAACCATCACACCCTGACATACCTCCCACTGTACCGTAACCATCACGGTCAGACATACCACGCACTGTACAGTAACCATCACAGCCCGACATACCTCCCACTGTACAGTCACCATCAAGAACTCAGTGTTTAGCACTGCTGCCTCACCCAAGTCCTAGGTTCAATTCTGGCCTTGGATGACTGTCTGTGTGGAGTTTTCACATTTACCCCGTGTCTGTGTGGGTTTCCTCCAGGTGCTCCGGTTTCCTCCCACAGTCCAAAGATGTGCATGTCAGGTGAATTGGCCATTCTAAACTGCCCATAGTGTTTGGTGCATTAGTTAGGGTTCAATATCGTGCAGGGGAATGGGTCTGGGTGGGTTTCTCTTCTGAGGGTTGGTGTGGAGTGGTTGGGCTGAAGGGCCTGTTTCCACACTGTAGGGAATATGATCTAATCTCCAAGGTTCAAGTCAGGAATGTGATGGAATAAACACTTGTCTGAATGAATGCAGCTTCAACAGTATTATAGTATGGACTTACTCGCAACAGGCAACACAGTTTTGTGTGGAATATCCTGTCTTACAAACTTGATTATTTTAGGGAAGTGAGACAATTGATTGATGAGGGCGTGGGGCTGGATGTTGGCAGTTTGGACCTTAGCAAGGCCTTTGATACGGTTCCTTATGGCAGGCTCATAGAGAAGGTGAAGTGAAATGGGATCCGCCGTCAGTTAGTAAGATGGATAGAAAACTGCTTGGTCATAGAAGACAGAGTATTGATGGAACAGTGCTTTTGTGACTGGAGATCTGTAAATAGATTGGCGAAGTTGCAGCTTGTGAGGATGATTGCCAGAGAATACAGCAGGATGTAGGTCTGCTTCAGACTTGGACAGAGAAAACACAGATGTAACTTTATCTGGACAATTGGGACATGATACATTTTAGAAGGTCTAATGCAGGAGAGAAGTATAAGGTGGATGGAAAAACTACTGGCTGCATCAACATCCAAAGAGATCTGGGGAGACAGCTCCACATTCCCGGAAAGTGGCAACACGGGTGGATAGGGTGATCAAGAAGACTGATGGTAAACTTGCAGACAAGCATCAGAGCATCCAATATGAAAATTAGCAGGTCATATTGCAGCTGTGGAGAAACTTAGTTCGGGCACATTTAGAAAATTGTGTACAGTACTGATTGCCACACCAGCAGAACGACGTGGAAGTGTTGGAGAGGGTATGGAAACGTTTTACCAGGATGTTGTCTAGTTTGGATGGTATTAGCCAGAAGGAGAAATTGAACAAACATCGTTTGTGTGCAGCTGGGCATCATTGGCTATGGGGCTGCGTGATAGATATTTACAACATTATCAGAGACATAGAGAGAAGGGCAGTTAAAGACTTTTTTCCCAGAGTAGAGATATCCATTACTCAGGACCGTAGGTTTTAGGTAAAGGAGAAAGTTCAGGAGATATACTCGGCAAGTTTTTTATTGATAAGAGGGGAAGAAGCTAATATAGCAAGGTTTAAGAGGCATCTTGACACAGAGTAGAGACAGCAACGAATAGAATTACATAGAATGTGTAGAAGCAAAAACTTTCGTTTTAACTTTAGAAGGGCATCATGTGTCAGTATAGGCTTGCTGGGCCTGAAGGGCCTGTTCCTTTGCTGGACTGTTCGTTAAGTCAAGATTTGTGTGCAGCAGTGGCGAGATGCTCAGTCAATGATTACTGATGATCAATAACCACATTATTGTTGATCTCTCCTCATCAACTTGCAGGTTCATGACCTCCCTTCCACTGTCGGGAAACTCAATACGGAGAAGTTGACGTGAAAGTCCGAGCTGGTAACTGGTAACTCCATCTCGCCCCTCGCTCCTGCAGCCTTCTATCTTGGACACCAACGTCTCAGGGAACACTGCACCAACAGAAGCCGCAAGGATGCCACATCCCCAACGTTGGCATCTGACACATGCCAGCCTCACCATGCCATCTCATAACATCTCCGACCCACTGACAATACGCTTCTGTACTTCAATGCTGCAGCTCAGGGTGCACTGACAACTCTCATTGCAATGCTGCTGCAAGGACACTGTGCTCAGGGAGACACACCCAGCTCATGGGCTGTCCCTCTGGGCTGCTCATTCCGTGTTTGTACACGCTCAATGCTGCTGCAAGGACTCTGCGCTTAGGGACACACACCCAGCTCATGGCCTGTCCCTCTAGGCTGCTCACTCCTTGTTTGTACACTGTCAATGCTGCTGCAAGGACACTGTGCTCAGGGACACACACCCAGCTCATGGGGTGTCCCTCTGGGCTGCTCACTCCGTGATTGCACACACTCAATGCTGCTGCAAGGACACTGTGCTCAGGGACACACACCCAGCTCATGGCCTGTCCCTCTGGGCTGATCACTCCGTGTTTGTACACACTCAATGCTGCTACAAGGACACTGTGCTCAGGGACACCCACCTAGCTCATGGACTGTCCCTCTGGGCTGCTCACTCCGTGTTTGTACACACTCACTTTGAGCTGACTTGAATGTTCACAGAATTATTGCCTTGTCTTACCATGCCCTCAGCAGTGTTTCCCCTCAGCCAGAGCTACCAGGCTCAGATGCCTGTTGTATTATCTTGGTGTTTAGCACAGATACAAACCAGGAAGCTTGATATCATTGTCTACAGTCAGTCACGGTGCCCAGCACAGTGATTCAGGGGAGGTCTCAGATCCCAGTCCGGGAGCTTGGACACGGTCAGTCAGCCTGTCGTGATTGTTAGCGTCAGGATACATTCCCTTGAGGCGGTGAGGAGCTGAATGTTGGAGAGACCCTTAATCCTCTTGGCTCTTTCTCTCCTATTGTGGGATGGTTCCATCTGGAATGTGAAAATTAGCAAGAGGTATTAAGGGAGATGGAAAAGTTTGGAACAGCTGTTAGTGCTGGGACAGCTGAGGGAAAGGTGGGGGGGTGTCCTGAGTGAGTGAGTGACTGAGTGGGCAGCACAGACACCAGGCAGACTTGGGCAGAGTGACAGAGAAGAGGTTAGAGAAAGACCGAGAGAAGTTGCTGCATTTAGGGAGAGTGAGAGAACATGCACCTTGGTGGGAGGTGGGTGCATTAACAGAGAGAGAGTGAAGGAGAGGGCACGAAGTGCAGATGGTTGCACTTACCCTGGTGGAGGGGAGAAGGTCACTCACCTCCTTCCTACACTGCTGGGCATTCACACAGAAGGCTGGCACCTCACTGACCCAAGGGTCAGCTTCAGACCAAGCTGGCAGGGTCTGATGTTGTGGCCTCCCCTGCCAGTCCCGGAGGAAGAGAATGTCCCTCTCCTGCACCAGGCAATCCACCAGAACCTCAGGGGCTTGGCCACAAAGTGGGGCCCCAGGTTTACCGTGTTTGCCATGTCCAGGCCAGTTTTGGCTTGTCAATCTAAGATTGTACTGTCATTTTAATAATGACACCTAGAACAGGGAGGCTGGTGCATTCTGGGATATCCAGGCAGTGGGCAGTTGTTATGACGAAGGCGAAAATCATCATGTTAGTGTCAGTTGAGAAGATAACCACGCGGGCAGGGAGGGTAGTTACTGAGGCAGATTGCAGATTGTATCATGAGAAAATGCACTTCACCTGTGGAGAGAAACTCTCCATGAACCTGGACTAAAATGAGACTTGACCAAATCATAAGATGGTTTAGGCCTCTGTCTGTCTGAATTAAAATAGGTATGCAGTGTGAAATATTGGGAGCGACAAATTTGGAGTGGCGAATAATACAGGAGATTCAAATCCTTAAAATGGGATAACACAATGTTCCAGACGGTTAAAAGAAGCCGGGGAAAATTTGCTTCCTTATAGTTACCCACATTATCCAATCCTCATTGGATGTAGGGATGGTGCTGGAGGACTGGAGAACGGCTAACACTGCAGCTTTGTTTAATGTGGAGCAAGGGACTGACTGAAAATATCGAGGCTGGAATTCTGAGACAGTGGATAAACGGTCACTGAGGAAGTCCCATGGACTCCAGGACAGTCGGTCTGGATTTATTCAAGGAAGATCGTGTGTAATTAATCAGAGAGGTGGGCAGAGGGGGTGGGGTTGCCTTGTTAGTTAAGAACAAAATTAAATCTATGGTATTGAATGACATAGCGTCGGATGATGTGGAGTCTGTGTGGGTGGAATTGAGGAACCACAAAGGCAAAAAAAACATAATTGGAGTTGTGTATAGACCTCCTAACAGTGGTCAGGACCAGGGACGCAACATGTACCGGGAAATAGAGAAGGCATGTCAGAAAGGCAAGGTTACATTGATCATGGGAGACTTCAATATGCAGGTGGACTGGGTAAATAATGTTGTTAGTGGATCTAAAGAAAGGGAATTCATGGAATGCTTACAGGATGGCTTTTTGGAACAGCTTGTCATGGAGCCCACAAGAGAGCAGGCTATTCTGGACCTAGTGCTTTGCAATGAACCAGACTCTATAAAAGATCTTAAAGTAAGGGAACCCTTAGGAAGTAGCGACCATAATATGATAGAGTTCAGTCTGGAGTTTGAAAGGGAGAAGGCAAAATCGGATGTAATGGTGTTACAGTTGAATAAAGGTAATTATGAGGGCATGAGAGAGGAACTGACTAAAATAGACTGGAAGCAGAGGCTAACCGGGAAGACAGTAGAGCAAAAATGGCAGGAGTTTGTAGGTATAATTGAGGACACTGTACAGAGGTTCATTCCAAAGAAAATAAAGATTAACCGGGGAGGGATTAGACAACCTTGGCTGACAAAGGAAGTCAGGAAATGTATTAAAGAAAAAGAGAGATCCTATAAAGTGGCTAAGAACAGTGGGAAATCAGAAGATTGGGAAGGATACAAAAGCAAACAGAGGATAACAAAGAGTGTAATAAGAAAGGAGAGGATCAAATATGAAGGTAGGCTAGCCAGTAATATTAGAAATAATAGTAAAAGTTTCTTTCAGTACATAAGAAACAAACGACAGGCAAAAGTAGACATTGGGCCACTTCAAACTGATGCAGGAAGCCTAGTGATGGGAGATAAGGAAATAGCAGGAGAACTTAACAAGTACTTTGCGTCAGTCTTCACAGTGGAAGACATGAGTAATATCCCACAAATTAAAGGGTGTCCCGGGGCTGAGTTGAGTATGGTTGCCATTACGAAAGAGATAGTGCTAGAAAAGTTAAAAAGTCTTAAAATTGATAAATCTCCTGGCCCCGATGGGATACACCCTAGAGTTCTGAGAGAGGTGGCTGAGGAAATATCAGAGGCATTGGTTGAGATCTTTCAAGAGTCACTGGAGTCAGGAAAGGTCCCGGATGATTGGAAGATGGCTGTTGTAACCCCCTTGTTCAAGAAAGGATCAAGGCAAAAGATGGAAAATTATAGGCCAATCAGCTTAACCTCGGTTGTTGGTAAAATTCTAGAATCCATCATTAAGGATGAGGTTTCTAAATTCTTGGAAGAGCAGAGTCTGATTAGAACAAGTCAACATGGATTTAGTAAAGGGAGGTCATGCCTGACAAACCTGTTGGAATTTTTTGAAGAGGTAACAAGTAGGTTAGACCAGGGAAACCCAGTGGATGTGGTCTATCTAGACTTTCAAAAGGCCTTTGATAAGGTGCCACACGGGAGGCTGCTGAGCAAGGTGAGGGCCCATGGTGTTCGAGGTGAGCTGCTGGGATGGATTGAGGATTGGCTGTCTAACAGAATGCAGAGAGTTGGGATAAAAGGTTCTTTTTCAGAATGGCAGCCGGTGACGAGCGGTGTCCCGCAGGGTTCGGTGCTGGGGCCACAGCTGTTCGCATTATGTATTAACGATTTGGATGAGGGAACCGGGGGCATTCTAGCGAAGTTTGCCGATGATACGAAGTTAGGTGGACAGGCAGGTAGTACTGAGGAAGTGGGGAGGCTGCAGAAGGATCTTGACAGGTTGGGAGAGTGGTCCAGGAAATGGCTGATGGAATTTAACGTGAGCAAGTGCGAGGTCTTGCATTTGGCAAAAAGAATAAAAGCATAGACTACTTTCTAAATGGTGAGAAAATTAATAAAGCCAAAGCACAAAGGGATCTGGGAGTGCTAGTCCAGGATTCTCTAAAGGTAAACATGCAGGTTGAGTCCGTGATTAAGAAAGCGAATGCAATGTTGTCTCTTATCTCAAGAGGGTTGGAATATAAAAGCAGAGATGTACTACTAAGACTTTATAAAGCTCTGGTTAGGCCCCATTTGGAGTACCGTGTCCAGTTTTGGTCCCCACACCTCAGGAAGGATATACTGGCACTGGAACGTGTCCAGCGGAGATTCACACGGATGATCCCTGGAATGACAGGTCTAACATATGAGGAACGGCTGAGGATACTGGGATTGATTTCGTTGGAGTTTAGAAGATTAAGGGGAGACTTAATAGAGACGTACAAAATAATACATGGCTTGGAAAAGGTGGATGCTAGGAAATTGTTTCAGTTAATCGAGGAGACTAGGACCCGTGGACACAGCCTTAGAATTAGAGGGGGTCATTTCAGAACAGAAATGCGGAGGCATTTCTTCAGCCAGAGAGTGGTGGGCCTGTGGAATTCATTGCCACGGAGTGCAGTGGAAGCCGGGACGCTAAATGTCTTCAAGGCCGAGATTGATAGATTCTTGTTGTCTCGAGGAATTAAGGGCTACGGGGAGAACGCTGGTAAGTGGAGCTGAAATGCGCATCAGCCATGATTGAATGGCGGAGTGGACTTGATGGGCCGAATGGCCTTACTTCCACTCCTATGTCTTATGGTCTTATGGTCTTATGGAGTGTGTCGGTTTGAGGCACTAACCTGTAACTGCATGTGACTTACTTGAATATAACGAGAGAACCCATGGCAGACTGTTTAAAAACAGAAATTATGGGATCCAGGTGAATGGAGCAAACAACCCAGAGAAGTGCAAGGCAAGGCATTTGGGGACATCGACAATAGAGAGGAATGTACAATAAAATGTGGGCAGATAAACGAAGGTAGCTGAAACATCAATAATCTCATTAATGTAGCAAATGGCATTATTTCCTCTATCAGACAAAATAATGAACTTCAGAGCAGGAAGCTTATGCAGGAACTGTATAAGTAATGAGTTCAGTCACAGCTTGGGGACTGTGTGTAGTTCTGGTCACTCCATCACATGGAAGGATGGAATTGGACTGGAGAGGGAACAGAGGAGATTCTTCACCCTGTGAACGGGGAAGTGCAGTTATGAGGAAAGATAGGAACGGAGGATGCTGAGAGGAGATTTGATTGGGGTGCACATATTGTCAGGGACATGGGTCGAAAGGGAGACAACATCTTGTTGCTGTTAGAGAGCTCAATTGCCAGCGGTGAATCTTTAATGTAATTGGATGAAATATTAGAGAAGTGGTGAGGAAAGTTGTTATTTCACCCAGAGTATGGTAGGGACCTGGGAGTCACACATGGAAGCGGATTACATGCAGAAATTCTCAAACTATTTAAAAAGGGGCCGGGATCTGCACCTGAAGTCCTACACTGTCCGGGGAGACAGAACTAGGGCTTTAACAAACGTTACATCTTGTCCAATGCAGACAGCGGACAGAGTCATATCCTCTATACTGTGCTATTTTCTGAAGTTTTCAAAGGTTACCAATATCTGATAGAATCAATACGCAGTGATGAGGGATGAGGACAGGGAGGAGCAGTGTGTGAATTGATTAGCGTCACAATAATACTGATCCCATCCTTTATACACAATGCTACTTCACTGTGTTGGCCTATTTATCCTTCCTGTAGAAATGGGGAAAACCTTTGATTATCCAGTTCTCAGTCGTGGCCACACTGCAGCCACATCTCCACAATCCCAGCTCCATCTGACCTAGCTATTTAAAGCTACAATTTCACTGGCGTTGTTAACAAGTTCCCAGCTTCATTCTTGCCTTATTGAAGGCTGCTCTCAGTCAACTAATGTTTCTCACTCTCAATTATTGCATATCATTCTCTACCATCATTCTTACCTTTACAAAAGAAAAGATCGCTGCACTCCAAAACGTTCCCCTACTGACACTGGATCCATTTGCCCCATCTCTTTCCCAAGGACCAGGCCCAACAGTATATGCTCTCTTGGGCTGGACACATACTCCTAAAGTATGCTCTCCTCCATATAATCCAGGGATACTGGCCCCTCATGACCCTGCACCACCAATAACCCAGTCAATATTTGGATAAATTAAGTTTCTCAGTATAACTAATCTGTAGTATTATCATCGGTCTCAAATGTCCCTGCATATTTATTCTCTCCATCCTTTCCAATGGTTGCTGGCTGATAGACTATACCTCACAGTTTAATTGTACACTTTTTGTTCTGCAGCTCCAGCCAAATTCATTCTGTCCTTGGACGGATCCTCTTTCTCTTGGACTCCTTAACTAACGCTAATCTCAAGCAGTACTTCTACCTTCATCCTTTCCCTTTCCTTCTATCATTTTGGAATCCTTTATCCCCAGCAATATTTAACACCCAGTCCTGCTATTCCTTGCGCCAGCTCTCGGTGATCAGTACATCAGATTTCCTCGCAGCAATCTGCATCTGGAACTCCCCACATTCCGAGTATTCATGTCCATGCAGAAAACCTCAAATTAAGGCTTTCTTTCTCACTCCATCTTCCACTGATAAACTTGTTGTTGTAAATTAGTACCAACTGTATCTCCCATTATTTTGAGAATCCCGGTAGTCTCCTCCACTATTCCTTTTTGGATCCCTTACACACGCCAAGTTATTTTCAATTCCACCCACACACCCCAGAGGAATTCAGTCCCAGCTCTGTCAAATGTTAGCCCATCCAGTTTGTAGAGTTGCTGCCTTCCCCAGAATCAGTCCCAATGACCCAGGAATCTGAAGCCCTTCCTGCTACACCATCGTTCCAGTCACACACTCAACTACCTAAAACTCCGAGTCCTGTTCTCACTTGTACACGGCCCTGCGAGTATTCCAGGGATTGATACATTTGAGTTCCCATTTGCGAACCATCCACCTAACTCCCTAAATTCTGATTCCCAGACCACTTCACTCTTCCTACACATGCCATCCCTACCAACGTGGACATGACTTTTGACTGCTCACTGGCCACCAGACGATTGTCGTGCAGACACATTAACGTTCTCAACCCCACTATCCTGGAATTACAGACACGCTGACAACTTATTCAGTTTCCTGACTCCTCTGTGACTATTGCTCCTCCTTCCTTCTCCCTCCCCTCCTGTACAGTCAGGCTGCTTGTGGGGCCACAGACATGGGTCTGACTGCATCTTCACCAGCTTCCAAAATGGGAAACTGAATTGGGAGGGAGACGTCAGGTTATACCTGGATTCCCTGGCTGTTTCTCTTCGATTGCCGATCCCTTACTTATTCCAGGCTGTCATGTCTGCAGGGTGGTCTGTTGTGTGTGTGTGCTATCCCCATAACTCTCAGTATGGGAGAGTCTCTAGTCACTGTCTGAGCTCTCCGACTCAGTGTTCATCGAGGACACGAGCAGGGGCTCTGACTTCCCAATGTAACAGAAGACATTTTCCATTTGACAAACATGCCTTGCCATGTCTTAAAATGCAACATGTCTAGAGTAACTTACTTAATTACTTAGAATTAAGTTAACATCAGGGACATCATAATATGGTTAAGTCCCTTATCCCACTGTGGCTTACTGAGCGCAATTTATTATACTGGCTCAGAATTTCACATCGCCCTCATATTTCTGAGATCAATCTTTACTTCAGAAGTTAAAAAATAAATTTGCTGACTTACAGCAATTAACTGACAGTCACTAATAACGGTGTATTTTATCAGCCAATGAACATACAGCCTTTTCTGTGATGGCTCTTGCACTTCATTCAAACTCGGTGCAGGTAGGTCCCAGCAGCAGAAGGTTTTCTCAGTGATTCCCAGATACGTGTAATCCTCCAGCTCCCACTCCACTCTGCTCCCTCACAGGGTCACCGTCTCTGTGACTCCCAGCTACATGTAATCCTCCAGCTCCCACTCCACTCTGCTCCCTCACAGGGTCACCCTCTCCGTGACTCCCAGATACGTGTAATCCTCCAGCTCCCACTCCACTCTGGCCTTCACAGGGTCACCATCTCTGTGACTGCCAGGGGCGTGCAAACCTCCAGCTCCCCCTCCAGTCTGCTCCCTCATAGGGTCATCGTCTCAGTGAATCCCAGGCATGACTAGGCCTCGATCCTCAGTGCTGATTTATATCGTCCCATGTTGGTGCATTCACCTCCGAGACGTGAGTGAGCCTCAAGCTCTGGCTCCATGTTTCTCCCTCACATGGTTACTCCCTCTGTGACTCGCTGTTGATTTCGAGCCTCCTGCTCTGCTGTTTCTCCAACTCCAAGTCGCAGTTGGCCTCAATCCTCGCTGCTGATTAATATTCTACTGCTCTCTCTCAGGGTCTCTCCCCTTGTGACTCCCAGGTAATGGTAGGCCTCAAGCCTCAGCTGAGATTTATAACAGCCCGTTCCGCACTGCACTCTTACAGGATCGCTGTTGTGCCTGGAAGACAGTGGGAAAGAGGAGGATTAGACAGAGCAGAGGGTGTTACAGTGATTGAGCGAGCTGTATGCGATGGAACAGGTTATCTGGGGAGCTAGGGAGACCTGCAGCCACTAAAGAGGTTTACTGGAAGATAGAGTGAGAGTTGAAGACACAGAAGAAGGCAAAGGAAATAGAAAGATTGTGGCTTGTTCATGATGCAGCTTTGGAGAGTCTAAAGGACTTTTTTCTGAGCTGCTTGCAGAGATGTGCAGACTTCAAA
The DNA here is from genome assembly GCF_037043375.1 of Chiloscyllium plagiosum. Lineage (NCBI taxonomy): Eukaryota > Metazoa > Chordata > Chondrichthyes > Orectolobiformes > Hemiscylliidae > Chiloscyllium > Chiloscyllium plagiosum. Next base: position 52,737,909 of record NW_028270171.1, read on the forward strand.
AAATGCAAATTGAGAGCCAGCAAGTGTTATATGGTACTGGAAACTGTTGGATGTTACAGAGTTAGAAGACTCGCAGTAACTGGGCGGAATATAAACTTTTGGAGCACTGGTAGTGTTCAAGGTCCCTCAGGACATGAAGAGGTGCAGAGAATGGAAGCATTCCAAATAGTGGGATGGTAGGGGCGGGAAGTCATGAGATGGATAAAGAGGACGAAAAGTGCCAATTTAGCACACGCTACCATTGTAATTAGAGAGATTTAGGAAGGGAATCTGTGCTGTCATTGATTACAGTTATATGGTGAGTTACAGAAGCTGAAGGGGTGATGAATTTAAAAAGGGAGAGATTTTCAGTGATGAGAATTTCCAACGGCTGGTGCAGTGGCTCAGGAAGGCAGCTCACCACCTTCTCAGGAACAACACAAAATCAACAAGAACTGCTGACTCAGCCATCAAAGTTCATGTCCGTGAATGAATGAAGGAATAAAAGATTAGATTGATTGCTTTACAGTGTGGAAACAGGCCCTTCGGCCCAACAAGTCCACACCGACCCGCCGAATCGCAAACCACCCATACCCCTACATTTACCCCTTACCTAACATTACGGACAATTTAACATGGCCAATTCACCTAACCTGCACATCTTTGTGACTGTGGGAGGAAACCGGAGCTCCCGGAGGAAACCCACGCAGACACGGGGAGAATGTGCAAACTCCACACAGTCAGTGGCCTGAGGCGGGAATTGAACCCGGGTCTCTGGCGCTGCGAGGCAGCAGTGCTAACCACTGTGCCACCGTGCCGCCCAAAGTGATCTACAAGTAGCACTGAGGTCACTCAGGCAGGCCCTTTCAACAGCACTTCCCAAACCCGGAACCACTATACCCTGGAAGGACAGCAGCTCCAGCTGCACGGGAACACCAGCATTTCCAAGGTGCCCTTCAATCCACACTCCATCCTCCCAGCACTGTGTCTGTCCCTACACCTAACGGATTGCAGTGGGTGAGGAAGCCAGCTCCCCACCACCTTCTCCAGGGAAATACAGATGGGAAGGTAATGGTGATACTCTGCGGTTTACAGCCAGACAGAGAAATAAATCCAGCAGTGTATGTGAGAAATGAAATTTCCGTTTCAGAACAACATGCTGAACACGGATAGAGGATTTGTCTGATTGGCACAAGACAGAGAGTGTGAAGAAAGGGGTAGTTTTCACGATGGGAACTGGTGATGAGGGGAGCTCCGCAGGGGTCAGTGTTGGGACTACACTCTACACGTTATTCATTCAGAGTCTGGACAAAGGATGTGAAGCGGTACGAGAAATGGGTTTCCAAGAAAGTTCCCAGGGCTGAAATTCGTGTTATATGAGGAGCAGGTGAAGTCTCTGGTCTGCACTTAACGAAGTTTCAGAGGCAGCGGCAGAATCTCATTCAAGCTTACAGAATACTGAGGGGCCTCGATGGAGTGGACGGGGGCAAGATGTTTCCACGAGCAAGAGAGACTACGGGTCAAGGGCACAGCTTCAGAGTGAAGGGACGACCCTTTAGAATAGAGATGTGGAGGAATTTATTCAGCCAGAGGATGATGGATCTGTTGAACTCACTACCTCATGGGGCTTAGGGTGCTAAGTGATTTAACATATCTAACTCAGAGATAGCCAGGATCTTGATGAGTAAGGAGATCAATGGTTACAGGGAGTAAGTGAGAGAATGGGGTTGAGAAACAATTCAGCCATAATCGATTAGTGGAATAGACCCATTGGACCGAATGGCTTAATTCTACTCCTATCAATGGACTGCGCTTTTTCCATAGGTTTTTAACTGTCCAGTTATTTATGGCATATCGTTTACCATACATTCCAACACTTCTCTGATTATTGCTGTCACCTGTTGGTTTCAGATCAAGTGCAGAAAGCTACACCACGGAGTAACGTGGGGATCCTTGTGTATAAATCTCAGAAAGATGGCATACAGAGCCAGCAGGACATAGAGAATGTAAATGGAATGCTGACATTGATTCCAAAGGGATGGGGGAATAAAAATAATGAAGGTTTGTAATAACTATAGAGGACTCCAATCAGCCCACACTGAGAATACTGTGATCAGGTTTGGTCCCCTATCTGGAGGGAAAATGTTCTTGCATTGGATGCAGCCCAGAGAAGGTTCACCAGGCTGATCTTCAAAATGGAGGGATATTGATGAGAAAAGGTGGAAAAGGTTGAACTTGCAGTCGTTAAAATTTAGAAAATGACGCAAATTCACTGATACACCAAAGATTCTTGTGTTCTTACGGATTAGGTACTGAGACATTTTCTCCTGAGTAAGGATCTGTAACTGGAGATAACAGACACCAGAGAAGCGAACAGAGAAAAGCTGGGTTGGAAAGACTGGAGGATGTTACAGAGTTCGGGTGGTTTGAGATCACTGTTGGTGGTTAGAGATCAGATGGTTGGCGGCCTGAAAGATGTCAAGGAGCGTTACAGGGTTATCAGTTCTGAAGGATTTAAAGCGATAAGGAGGAATATAGGGACTAGAGATTACACAGATGGGGTAGTCATTGGAGCTACTGGAGATACGGGGGGGGGGGGGAGTGGGTTGTCAGGTCTGGAGATTACAGAGATATTGGTGGTAGTTGGAGCTACAGGAGTTTATAGAGACTGGGAGGATTGGACGGTCTGGAGATTACACATATTTGGGTGGTAGTTGGAGCTGCAGGAGTTTATAGAGACCGGGAGGATTGTTGGTGCTGGGAATTACACTGACATGGATAATAGTTGGAGCTGCAGGAGTGAGATGGCCGAGGGTGGGGGTGTTGAAGTAGTTGGTTCAGTTCACACAGCCAGGGAGAAGTGTAGGGATTGGAGGAGCCAGATATGCTGAAGGTTCTCAGGCTGCAGTAGTTCAGAGAGCTAGAGAGGACTATGAAGGCAGGTTTGCAGCATTCCCATCAGTATACAGAGATGTGGAGTGCTGTTCTGGAGGAGGATACAGAAATCGACAGGGTTGCAGTTACTGGAAGATATTACAAAGACTGTAGTATTTGAGGAGGTTACAGCAACAGGAGATATTGAGGAGTTGGAGGCTACTACAGGTGTTAAACATGCTGCAAGGGATCAATAACCTTACATCGATCAGGGGGATTGGAAGCTCTGGAGATAAAGAATGAGAAATGCAGTAACTGAAGAATATCACAGAGATGGGGAGTAACATATGAGTTAGAGGAATTATAAAATGAGATGAGCTGTATTCAATGGAGTCAGGAAAGATACAGGGAGATCTGAAGGGACTACAGGTGATCAAAAGGTTACAATGGCAGGAAGAATTTCAGGAGGCTGAAGAGGATGAGAACTGAACGAATAGACACAATTATGAAGATTTGCTCGGAGTGCCAGAGGTAACAGAAACACCAATGTCCTGATCTGAAACAGATGACCCAGACTGGGATGGGTGTGGGGATTGGAGGTGATTTCACAGGAAGGGTTTGGGGGTGGGCGGGGTGCTCTGTTGGAGGCGGGCGGAGGGTGATGTTGGATGGGTTTGGGAGTGGGTGGGATGCTGTGTTGGAAATGGGCGGAGGGTGATGTTGGATGGGTCTGGGGGCGGGCAGGGTGCTCTGTTGGAAGCGGGCGGGGGGTGATGATGGATGGGTTTGGGAGCAGGCAGGGTGCTCGGTTGGAGACGGGAGGAGGGTGATGTTGGATGGGTTTGGGGGCGGGTGGGGTGCTCTGTTGGAGGCGGGAGGAGGGTGATGTTGGATGGGTTTGGGGGCGGGCGGGGTGCTCTGTTGGGGGCGGGCGGAGGGTGATGTTGGATGGGTTTGGGGGTGGGTGCCCTGTTGGAGGCGGGAGGAGGGTGATGTTGGATGTGTTTGGGGGTGGGTGCGGTGGCAAGTGGAGGATGGCATTGGACGGTTTTGGAGGCGGGGGGGCGGTGTGGATCGGTGTTGGATGGGTCTGGGGGTGAACTGTTGGAGGCGGGTGGAGGGTGATGTTGGATGGGTTTGGGGGCGGACGTGGTGCTCTGTTGGAGGCGGGTGGAGGGTGATGTTGGATGGGTTTGGGGTGGGTGAGGTGCCTTGTTGGAGGCGGGCGGAGGGTGATGATGGATAGGTTTGGGGCAGGCCAGGTGCTCTGTTGGAGGCGGGCGGAGGGTGGTGTTGGATGGGTTTGGGGGTGGGCGGGGTGCCTTGTTGGAGGTGGGCGGAGGGTCATGATGGATGGGTTTGGGGGCGGGCATGGTGCTCTTTTAGAGGCGGGTGGTGGGTGATGTTGTATGGGTTTGGGGTGGGTGGGGTGCTCTGTTGGAGGCGGGCAGAGGGTGATGATGGATGGGTTTGGGGGTGGGTGGGGTGCCTTGTTGGAGGCGGGCGGAGGGTGATGATGGATGAGTTTGGGGGTGGGTGGGGTGCCTTGTTGGAGGCGGGCGGAGGGTGATGATGGATGTGTTTGGAGGCAGGAGGGGTGGTCTGTTGGAGGCGGGCGGGGGGTGGTGTTGGATGGGTTTGGGGCAGGCGGGGTGCTCTGTTGGAGGCGGGCGAAGGGTGATGATGGATGGGTTTAGGGGTGGGGTGGGTGGCAAGTGGAGGGTGGCGTTGGACGGTTTTGGAGGCAGGGAGCGGCGTGGGTGGATGTTGGATGGGTATGGGGTTAGGGTGAACTGTTGGAGGCAGGCGGAGGGTGATGTTGGATGGATTTGGGGTTAGGGCGAACTGTTGGAGGCGGGCGGAGGGTGATGTTGGATGGGTTTGGGAGTGGGTGGGGTGCCTTGTTGGAGGCGGGCGGAGGGTGATGATGGATGGGTTTGGAGGCAGGAGGGGTGCTCTGTTGGAGGCGGGCGGGGGGTGGTGTTGGATGGGTTTGGGGCAGGCGGGGTGCTCTGTTGGAGGCGGGCGGAGGGTGATGATGGATGGGTTTAGGGGTGGGGTGGGTGGCAAGTGGAAGGTGGCGTTGGACGGTTTTGGAGGCAGGGAGCGGCGTGGGCGGGTGTTGGATGGGTATGGGGTTAGGGTGAACTGTTGGAGGCAGGCGGAGGGTGATGTTGGATGGGTTTGGGGTTAGAGTGAACTGTTGGAGTCGGGCGGAGGGTGATGTTGGATGGGTTTGGGGGCGGGTCGGGTGTTATGTGAAGGGTGGCGGTGGGCTTTTTTGTGGTGGGGGCTGGCGTGGGTTGGTGTTTGAAGGGTTTGAGAACGGGTGGGAGGCGATGTTGAGGTGTGGGTGGGGGCAGTGTTGGAAGTGTTTGGGGCCGAGCAGCGGGGTGTTTTCGGGTGTTGGCGGGGCGTGAGGGCTCACGCATGGTTTGCTGCTGCCTCGTCACCTCAATGGGGACTAGACATTACCAAAACTCCGAGCCCCAGAGGAAAGGCATGGAATCGATTAATCAAATAACCAATTATCTGAATGTACTATTGCCCGCCCATCTCGTTCAGATAATCAAGGTTCCTGTGTAAACAGCTGAATGTTAACCTGGTGTTGTGTGATTTTTACCTTCACCCAATCAACCCTTGCTCGATCTTTCTGAATGGCCCCAATGTTGGCCCTGTTCCAGTTTACGACCTTAATCTGTGGACCTGTCTGATCCTTTTCCATAACGTTGTTAAAACGAAGACAGTTGTGGTCACTGGACCCAAAGTGCTCTCTGACTGACACTTCAGTCACTTGCCCGACCTCGGTTTCAGAGGGGAGGTCCAGTGTTGCACCCGCCTGAGTAGCATAGAGCCCTGCACATCTTGATTTAGGAAACATTCTTAGACATATTTGACAAATTCCACCCCGTATGTTCCTTTTACACTCTGGGTGACCCAGTCAATCCATTGGAAGTTAAACTCTCCATCCAATACTACTCTATTATTTTTATAGGTACCTGCAATCTGACTACACATTTTCTCCTCTCGTACCCGCTGGCTATTTGGGGGACTAGAACACCATCCCAACAGACTGACCACACCCTTTTTGTTTCTAACTTTTAAAAATATGGCCTCATTTGAGGACCACTTAACAATATTGTCTCTCAGCACTGTTTTTCTGTCCTCCCTAATCAAAGGGACAACTTGCCCTCCTCAATTACTTGTCCTTCTGTCACGCTTGTAGCTTCTGTATCCTGGAACACTGTGCTGCCAGTCCTGCCCTTCTCTCAGCCATGTTTCTGTTATGGCTATAGTATCCCAGTCCCCAGAACTAATCCATGCTCTGAACTTGTCTGCCATACCAGTCAGGCCTCGTGTGTTCAAATTAATGCCTTTTAAACCTGAAGTCTTTTCCCTCCCTATACTGTGCTCGGATATCCTGGATAGGAAACTTGCTTTCGATGGCTCATGTATTTTCCCCTGACTAGTTGATGGCCCCTGTCTTATTCAGAGTCTCAACTCCCTGCCAAACTAGTTTAAATCCTGCCGGGTAACACTAGCAAATCTGCTCCCAGTGATACTGTTGCCTCTCTGCTACCAGTGCAAACCATCCCCCGGTACACGTCACCTCTACCCCAGAAGAGATCCCAATGACCTAAGAACTGAAAACCCTACACTCTATACCAGCGCCTCAGCCACTCATCCATCTGGCCGATCTTTCTAATTCTATCCTCACTGGCATGTGGCACTGGGGGTAATCTGGAGAGCATTAACCTCAATATCCTGTTTTTTAACTTCTTACCTAACTCCCTGTACTTATTTCACAGGGGCCTATCCCTTTGTCTAACTCGGTCACGTGGGCCGATGTGCACAATGACCTCTGAATGTTCACCCTCCCCTTCAGAATGTTCAGTAACCGCTCAGAGACATCCTTGACCCTGGCACCCAGGAGGCAGCACACCATCGGGGGTCTCTTCTGCAGCCACACAGTCTCCTGTCTGTCCCCCTCACAACTGAGTCTCTTATCAGTATTCAATCAGTAGACAGGATCTGGCAAACAGAGACAGGGAGGAACTACCTGCTGTTGGGTCGATATTAGGAAAGTGGGAGTAATTAAAAGTGATGCTGTGAAAACTCGGGGCCAGTGGGTTCCTTGGAGAGTGAATAGTAAAGGCATCAACTCCAGCGAATACTGATCAAGCGATAACGTGAGTTTGATAAAGAAAATTCAGTTCAATAAAATCAGGTGAGACCATTCACAAGTATAGAGAGGGCAAAGGGATTGTAGAAAATGAGGGACAAACAATGGTCACGAAGTACATTTGGCAGATACAACTGAGGAAAAACCACAAGGTGTTTGATCACCATCGTTAGCATAACAGGCCTGTTAGAAACCAAAGGGACAATCTGTGCATGGAGCCAGAGGAAGTAGGTGAGGTCTTCAATGAATACTTCCCATCTGTATTCACACAGGAGAAAGGCAATGTAGCCGGGGATTTCAGTCGGGATGGTGAGGATCTAGAACATGGTAAGATCAATAAGGAGGGGGTATTAAATGTTTTCACAGGCATAAATAGGTGGTGAAATCCCCAGACCCAATGAAATGTACCCCACGCTGCTATGGGAGGTAAGGAAGGAGGTTGCTTGGGCCCTGGTGGTTATATTTAATACTTTGCTGGCGAAAGGTGAAGTGCCGAATGACTGGAGGATCGCTAATGTGGTTCCTTAGTTCAAGAGCAGCAGGGGTAGGCCAGGTAATTACAGAGCAGATAGTCTGACAGCAGTGGGAGGGAAATTATTGGGAACAATTCTGAGGGACATTTTGAATTCATAACTGCAAAGGCAGGGATTGATTAAGGTTTGTCAGCACGTATTTGATACAGGAAGATCTTGTCTGGTGAAATCAGTTCAGTTTTTTTTAAATGGTGTCTGAAAATATTGATGAGGGCAGTGCAGATGATGTGGGTTCCATGAAGTTCATTAAGGCCTTTGACAAGGTCCCACATGGAAGGCTGGTCCAAAAGGGAAGAGCCCATGGGATCCAAGGCAAGTTAGCAAATTGGATCCAAAACTGGTGAAGGGTTGGTTTTGTGAGTGAAAGCCTTTGCCCAGTGGGTGTACCACAGGGATCTGTGCTGGAACCATTGCTGTTCATTATGGACATTAATCACTCGGATGTGAAAGCAGAAGGTATCTTTAGTAGGTTTGCAGATGACATGAAAGGTCAGGGTGTTGTCCACAGTGAGGGGAATGGTCCCAGGCTACAGTCTGAAGGTTGAGGCTGGGACAGAATTTCAACAGAGTAATTTCAATTGATAACCAGGCTCGGGTACAGCCGGCCATGAGGGAAAACTGATGAATTAAACTGCATTTACTTTGATGTAAAATGCCTGACAGGTAAGTCAGATGAAAGCACAGCATGGATGGGAACGTGGGACTGGGAAATGACAGGAATTACAGAAACACAGCTGAGGGAGGGACAGGGTTCGCAGATTATTGTTCCAGAGGACAGATTCAACAGGAAGGATAGAAGGGAAGGCAAGGGAGGAGGGGGAGTGGAGTTTTTGATCAGTGAAAACATCACTGCAGCACTGAGAGAGGATATTCCTGGGGATCGCCCAGTAAAGCTGTTATGGAACTGAGAAATAAGAATGAATAATCAGTTTGATATGACTGTACTACAAGCCCGCAATAGTCAGCGGGAAATTGAGCAGCAAATATGTCGGAGATCTCAGATGTCTGTAAGAAGGATAGGGTTGTAATGGTCGGGGATTTTAACTTTCCAAACCTAGACTGGGGGACTGTCAGTGTGTTCACAGCTTGGATGGGAGGGATTTGTTCAGTGTGTTCAAGAAAACTGTCTCAATCAGTATGTAACTGGCCCGACTGGAGAAAAGGATAAAACCTTTGGGAAACAAGGGAGAGAAAGGGGCTGAAGAGTTTGTGGGACAGCACTTTTGCAAAGTCACCACAATTCTATTAGTTTGAAAATAGCGATGGAAAAGGACAGGCCTGGTCGACAAGTTAAAGATCAAAACTGGCCTTGCCCCAGTCCAGAAGGTATTCGGCAAGACTGTCCAAAAGTTGATTCATGGAGGCTATTTGCAAGTAAAGGAACGTGGGGCAGGTGGGACTCTTTCAAAAGAGAGATAAATTAATATTTCAGGGGCAGCATATTCCTGTTAGTGTGAAAGACAATGCTGACACAAGTGGGATACACTGGATGACTGGGGATATTGAGGTTCTGGTCAAGACAAAAGGGGGCACATGTCATATACAGCCAGCTGGATTAAGTCAATCCCTTGAAGAACATTGTGGGTGTAGTAATACTCTAAAGGGGGAAACCATGAGGGCCTAAAGGGGATCTGACAGAGCTTTGGCAGAGAAGGTTGAGGAAAATCCAGAGAGATTCTATAAGTATATTAACAATAGAAGATTAACTCGCGACAGAATGTGACCCCTTAAAATCATGTGTGAACCACAGGAAATGGGTGAGATCCAAAACAAACACTTCACGTTAGAACTTACTGTGGAAATCACAGTGGGGAAGCAAGGAAATAAACAGTGATTTTTCAAACGAGTCCACATTGGAGAACAGGAGGTGCTCAAGATTGTCAAACACATTAAAGTTAGACAACTCCCTGGGAACCAATCAAGTATATCCGAGGACATTGGGGTAAGTTAGGGAAGAAACTTACAATGATATTTCTATCACTGACAGCCACGGGTGGTGAGCTGGGAGCCTGGAGGTTGCCTAATGTTGTGCCAGCATTTCGGAAAGGCTGCGACGGAAAGCCAGGGACATAAACACCAATTAGCTTGATGTCAGTGGTGCAAATGTTGTTGGAAGCAATTCCGCAGGACAGGGCTTGCATGCATGTGAAAAGGCAACGCTTGATTAGGGAGAGTCAGCACAGCTTTGTGCATACAAAGTCGTGTCTCTCAAATTTGATAGAGTTTGGTGACGAGGTGACCAAGAAGATGGATGAAGGCAGAGCAGTAGACTTTGTCTATCCTGACTTCAGCAAGGCCTTTGACAGGGTTTAGCGCATGTGCATTATTGACATAAACAAGAATATATAAATTATTGTTAGTAAGTTTGTGGATAGTAAAATAAGTGTTATAGTGGGCAGGGAAAACAGTTGTCAAAGATGCTTTTAACCAATTGAGCCAGTGGGTCAAGAAATGAAAGATGGAACAGAATTCAGGTGTTGGATGTTGTTAAGATAAACCAGGGACGACTAACACAATTAATGGCAGAGCTCTGGACAGTGTTGTCGAACGGAGAGAGACTAAGGGATGCAGTGACATTGTTCCTTGGAAGTGGTGTCACAGGTGGACAGGATGGGGAAAGCAACATTTGGCACACTGGCCCTCGTGGGTCACAGCATTGAGTACATCATGATGCGGCTGCTTCTGACATTGCTGGGTCCCCAGTTGCAGTACTGTGTAGAATTCTGATCCTCCTGCTTTAGGAAGCATATTCTGAAACTGTAAATGGAGCAAAGATTGACGAAGATGTTACTGATACTGGAGCGTTTGACAGAAACAGAGAGGCTGGATAAGCTGGAAAGCAACATGGGTGGAATGAGATAGATTTGGCAGATAAGGTTAAGGAGAATCCAAAGAGATTCTACAGCAGACAAGTACAAAAAAGCTACTAGAGAGAAAATAGGGCCCCTCAAAGATCAATAAGACCATCCATGCCTGGAACCACAGGGGATGGGCGCGACCCGACATCAATATTTCATGTCAGAACGTACCGTGGACAAAGTCCAGGAAACAAAAGGAAATAAATAGTGAAAAGCGTCCCCATTACAGAAGAGGTGGTGCTGGAGGTCTTAGCACACAAAGGTAGAGAAAGCCCTAGGTCCTGAACAAGTGTATCCTAGAACATTGCGCCAAAGTCGCAGTGGGGACCATGGCAGATATATTTGTATCATTATCCTTCGTATTTCCATTGGGTGTAGGTGGCTGAGTGGTGACCTTATAAATATTTATAAAAACATGAGGGGTATACGTAGGGTGAATAGTGAAGGTCTCTACAGCAGGGTAGGAGAATCCATAACTAGAGAGCAAAAATATGAGGTGGGAGAGGAAATACTTAAAAGCGACCAGAGGAGCACATTTCCACACAAAGAATAGTGCACATATTGAATGAGCTGCCGCTGAAGTGGTAGAGAAAAGTATAATTACATCATGGAAAAGACATTTGGGCACGTACATGAAGAGGAGAAAGTTTGACGGGATCGGACCAAACACAGGCAAATGCGACTCGTTCAGGAACTGTGCTCAGCACAGATTAGTTGGATCGAATGAACCGTTTCTGTTCTGCATGGCTCTTTCTCCAGTTATTGGAGGAGGAGACTACTGAGATAAGGCATGTTGTAGGCACTGAAGCAAGTTACAGCGATGTAAATGGTAGTCGAGAATGCAGTATATTTCAAATATGTGGAGGGACTATCGGGACGGGAGGAGGTTACCGGGACAGGAACTGTTATAGGAGTTAAAAATTATTGAAGACATTGGTCCACGAGACATTGTATCTGTACAGTGTTGGAGGGGGAACACAGAGCAGAAAGATCCCAGGCAGCATTCCAACACACTCATAAGAAACCTGCTTTCCCCTCTGTTATACTGATGTCACTAAGACATCACAGCCCTGGATTGATAATTGTGACACTCCCGATGCTGTCTCAATGCAACAAAACTTACAGTAGGGGTGGTGATTGCCCTGGGGTGTGTCTGTGCTGTGCTCCCCCTCCAGAACTGTATCTAAGTGATGTCTTGTTAGCCGATGTTTGGAGCCCTCTCATTGCTCTCTGCTCTGTTCACTGTGGGTGATCTTACCTCACTGCAGGATTTATTGAAGATTCCAGATTTCCCTGCCCTTTGTCTCTCTGGCTGACCAACCATCTTCAATGTGGTGATGGACGAGACACCCAGTAGTTGGGAATTCTATTGAATCAGGAGCTTCCTGATTAACTGCAGGAGACAGAGAAATAGACAGGATGGGAAATTAGACTAACGTAGTGAGGATTACACATGGAGACTGGCAGTAATTCCCACAAAGATCTGGAAAATCCCAGTCTCCATTCCTGGTCTGTGCTGTTGTGTCTCTGCAGAGTGGAGAATTCTGTAGGCTCAGGATCTGGAGCAGCTGTAAGAGTGAGAGACACTGACAGAGGCAGAAATTGGACCCACACAGTGAGGGATACCACATGGAGAGATACTGAGTGATATCACCAGAGTGCAGGAAGGTATCAGGATCAAACAATCATGAAAGAAAAACAGGTTTGTCTCCATGATGCACTGGTATCAGTGTTCAGGGATGAATAGTCTGTGAGCAGGCAAAGTGATGGCCTAGTGGTGTTATTGCTAGAGCATGTATCCCAAACCTCAGCTAATGTTCGGGGGAGGAAGGTTGAATTTGAAATAAATTATTTTGAAAATAGTAATTGTCAATCCATTAATACCATTACTGATGTACAATAATTCCAAAAACTTCGCCTTTCAAGAAAGACATCTGCCCATCCTCACGTGGTCTGCATGACATACCCACAGCAAAGTGTTTGCCTCTCAATAACCCTTGAAATGGTCGAGCAAGTTACTCAGCTCAAGGGCAGCTAGGGCTGGGCAAGAAAGGCTGGTCAGCCAGTGACACCCATAACCCATACTTGATTTCTTTTAAAAATCCATTCCGATGGTCCCACATGGCCAATCATGTCGATAGGTTTATGGACAGGGCTTAAAACTGACAGAAAAGATGCAGGGACAGGATTCAGGTGAAAGAAGCTTTCCAAATCCAAACAGAAAAGGTGATGCATCAGAAGAGCATGGGAATGTGGCCGGAGACAAGCAGAAAGGAACAGGATGGGACAGAGTTTAACTAAAACTATACATCAGTGAATCGATTTGTGATAGGAAATTGTGGGAAAGAGTAAGTTATGTTTTTTTTTGAATGTACAAAGTCTCTTCAATAAGGTGGATGGATTTGTGACACAGAGTTGAAAGAGATTTAAACACCAGAGATATGTGGTTACAGTGCGAAAAAAAGGTGGAAAATAAATACTCAATATTTCACAAGCATGCAGAAACTCAGGCAAAATGGGCAACGCTAAAACTAATGGATAACAAAGGCATTACAGAGAAAGCATTTGGTCTCAGATCATGAAGTAGCGTCAGTCTGAATGTAAATTCTGGCTACTACTTGCCAAGGACACAAGGAGCAGAAGAGATTTAGTGACCTAACAACATTTCACTGCTCATCACAGCATTAAACTGGAATTCATTGGAACTTTTAATAAAGGTATTGTGATAATTTAGTGAAACTTCAATATTCATATAATTTTAACAATCATACTGACAAGAGTGATATTCGAAGAGATTGTAGAATTTTTTTCAGTTTTTTTTGAATAAGTAATTGTGCAACTGGTTAAGGACATAACTATCTAAGACTGTTGCGTGATGAAACTTAGTGAATGAGTAATGTCACCTGGGGATATCCTCCTGGAAATTGTGATAAAGTGCAGTTTAAAGAAATATAAAGTTTTAAAGTGAATCACAGAAAGGACAAACTACAACTAGAAACAAAAACAGCCAATTACATGAGTTTGAGAGGAGAACTGACCAAGATAAACAGGCGAAACATACTGAAACATGTGTCTGTAAATGAACAGAGGAAAACATTTGAAGGAACAGTGTAAAATATTCAGCAAAAGGACATTCCATTGAAACATCAAAACCTCAGCAAGAAATTCGCTCCCATCCCTCATTAAGGACAAAATGGATCATATTAGATTATGAAGCTTAGCAGATCACTACAAAGTACTTAAAATCCTGAAATGAGAGAGAGTTTAACCAGTAAGTATTCGAGGGATTGCGAAGGGTTTGCTAGCATGAAGGCGGCAGTGGGAAGGGGAATCATTGTCAGGGCTTAATGACACGATATGAACAGGGAGAGGTGAAGGTACTGGAGGTGGTAAGAGTGTTACAGAGAGTGCTCAGAGCCTGAACGATGTTACAAAGCCAGTACGGATTGGTGCAGATGGAGGAGTTTGCAGAGGTAGGGAGGGACATCTGCATTTTTATTTATTCATGCATGGGATGTGGGGGTCACTGATTGGACCAGTATTCTTTGCCCCCACTGCTAATTGCCCAGAGGGCAGATCAGGGTCGGCTATATTGCTGTGGGTCTGGATTCACGTGGAGGCCAGACCAGGTTAGAATGTCAGATGTCCTTCAGTAAAGGAGGTAAGTGAACCTAATGAGTTCTTCCAACTGATCAACAATGCTTTTATGGTGGCCGCACCAATGTCTTGTTCAGACAACATGAACTGTGTACCTGCATCCCTGGGTCACTGATTGACAACACGACCCAGGGCCCAAACATTTACTGTCCAAGTCCCACCTGGTTTGTCTCATCAAAATGAAACACTTCACCTTTATCTAATTAAACTCCATCTGCTATTCATCAGCCCACTATCCCAGCAGTACTGTTCATCCTGTTGTATCATAGATAACCTTCTTCACTGTCCACTTTACCACATATTTCAATGTCACCCAAAAGACTTACTTACCTGCAAACTAATATCCCCATCCCAACCATTTATCCAAATGACAAACAACCGTGGGCCCACTCCACTGCTGGTCACATGCCTCCAGTCAGGAAAACAACATGTCTCCCACCACCTTCTCCTACCATCAAGGCGATTGTGTAACCAGTTCACGAGCTTTTCCTGAATGCCATATCCTTTTACACTGTTCTGAGCTTATTGCCTAGTTTACCATACAGAACGTAGAACACAGAACAGCGCAGCACAAGACCCTTCGGCCATGATGCCATGCCAACCTTTTATCCGACTGTAAGATCAAACTAACCTACATATCCTTCGTTTTACTGCCACCATGTGTGTATTAAATGTATTATCCATGAGTGTATTAAATGTCCCTAATGTATCTGATTCTCCTACCACCACTGGCCGTGCATTCCACACCCCCCACACAAACTTTGTGTAAATAACCTGCATCTGAAATCTCTCCTTAACCATCCACCATATATGCCATGATATAAAGAAGTCTCTACTATTCACTCTCTCTGTTCCTCACATCATCTTGTTCACCTCTACCAACTCGCCCCTCACCCTTCTTCACTCCAATGAGAAAAGCCGAACCTCCCTCAACCTTTCTTCATAAGAAATGCGCGCCAGCACAGGCAGCATCGTGGTAAATCTCCAATTTACCCTCCAAAAGCTTCCACTGCCTTCCTGTAATGAGGGGATGAGAACTGAACATAACATCACAAGTGGGGACTAACTCGGGCTCGATAGAGTTGCAGAATAACTTCACTGCCATAAAACTCAATCCCCCATCAACTGAAAGCCAACACAACATATTCCTTCATTACAACCCTATCAGCTTGGACAATAGACAATAGACAATAGACAATAGGTGCGGGAGTAGGCCATTCAGCCCTTCGAGCCTGCGCCGCCATTCAATATAATCATGGCTGATCATTCCTAATCAGTATCCTGTTCCTGCCTTATCTCCATAACCCTTGATTCCACTATCTTTGAGAGCTCTCTCCAACTCTTTCTTAAATGAATCCAGAGAGTGGGCCTCCACTGCCCTCTGGGGCAGAGCATTCCACACAGCCACCATTCTCTGGGTGAAGAAGTTTCTCCTGAGCTCTGTCCTAAATGGTCTACCCCGTACATTTAAGCTGTGTTCTCTGGTTCGGCACTCACCCATCAGTTGGAATATGTTTCCTACTGCCAGTGTGTCTAATCATTTCATAATCTTATACGTCTCAATCATATCCTCTCTCAGTCTTCGAAACTCAAGGGTATACAAGCCCAGTCGCTTCAGTCTTTCAGTATAAGGTAATCCTGCCATTCCAGAAATTGACCTCGTGAATCTACGCTGCACTCCCTCAATAGCCAGAATGTCTTTTCTCAAATTTGGAGACCAGAACTGCACACAGTACTCCAGGTGTGGTCTCACCAGGGCCCTGTACAGCTCCAGAAGCACCTCTTTGCTTCTATACTCAATTCCTCTTGTTATGAAGGCCAGCATGCTATTAGCCGTTTTCACTACCTGCTGTACCTGCATGCTTGCCTTCATTGACTGGTGTACAAGAACACCCAGATCTCTCTGTACTGCCCCTTTACATAAATTGATTCCATTGAGGTAGTAATCTGCCTTCTTGTTCTTGCCACCAAAGTGGATAACCATACATTTATCCACATTAAACTGCATCTGCCATGCATCTGCCCACTCACTAAACTTGTCCAAGTCACCCTGTAATCTCCTAACATCCTCATCACATTTCACCCTGCCACCCAGCTTTGTATCATCAGCAAATTTGCTAATGTTATTGCTGATACCATCTTCTATATCATTAACATATATTGTAAAAAGCAGCGGTCCCAGCACGGATCCCTGCGGTACCCCACTGGTCACTGCCTGCCATTCCGAAATGGAGCCGTTTATCCTATTAGCCAACCAATTTTTAATCCAATCTAGTACTTTGCCCCCAATACCATGCGCCCTAATTTTCCTCACTAACCTCCTGTGTGGGACTTTATCAAAAGCTTTCTGAAAGTCCAGGTACACTACATCTACTGGATCTCCCTCGTCCAACTTCAGAGTTACATCCTCAAAAAATTCAAGAAGATTAGTCAAGCATGATTTCCCCATCATAAATCCATGCTGACTCTGTCCTATCCTGTTACTACTATCCAGATGTGCAGTAATTTCATCCTTTATAATAGACTCCAGCATCTTTCCCACCACTGAGGTCAGACTAACTGTTTTAGACTTTCCTGCTTTCTCTCGCCCACCTTTCTTAAAAAGTGGTATAACATTAGCCACCTTCCAATCCTCAGGAACCGACCCCGAATCTATTGAACTCTGGAAAATAATCACCAACGCATCCACGATTTCCCGAGCCACCTCCTTCAGTACACTGGGATGCAGACCATCAGGCCCCGGAGACTTATCAACCTTCAGACCTAACAGTCTCTCCAACACCAAATCCTGGCAAAAATAATTCCCTTAACTTCAGGTCCTTCAGCCACTGTTACCTCAGGGAGATTGCTTGTGTCTTCCCCAGTGAACACAGATCTGAAGTACCCATTTAATTCCTCTGCCATTTCTTTGTTCCTAGTAATATATTCCCATGTTTCTGTCTTCATGGTCCCAATTTTAGTCCTAACCATTTTTTTGCCTTGCACATACCTAAAAAAGCTTTTACAATTACTCCTTAATAATCTTGGGCAGTTTACCTTCGTACCTCATTTTTCCTCTGCGTATTTCCTTCTTAGTAATCCTCTGTTGCTCTTTAAAAGCTTCCCAGTCCTCAGTTTTCCCACTTATCTTAGCTATGTTATACTTTTTCTCTTTTAACTTTATATGTTTCTTTACTTCCCTCGTCAGCCACGGCCGCCCATGCCTCCTTCTGGGATCTTTCTTCCTTTTAGGAATGAACTGATCCTACAACTTCTGCATTATACACAGAAATATCTGCCATTGTTCCTCCACGGTCATCCCTGCGAAGGTATTACACCATTGAACTTTGGCCAGCTCCTCCCTCATAGCTCCATAGTTCCCTTTATTCAACAGAAGTACTGTCACTTCCGACTGTACCCTCTCCCTCTCAAATTGCAAATTAAAGCTTATTGTATTATGGTCACTACTTCCCAATGGCTCCTTCACTTCGAGGTCTCTGACCAATTCTGGTTCGTTACACAATATCAGATCCAGAATTGCCTTCTCCCTGGTCGGCTCCAGCACCAGCTGCTCTAAGAATCCATCTCTGAGGCACTCCACAAAGTCTCTTTCTTGAGGCCCCATACCATCCTGATTCTCCCAGTCTACCTGCATGTTAAAATCCCCCATAACAACTGTAGTGACATCTTTGCGACAGGGCAATTTCAGCTCCTGATTTAACTTGCATCCGACATCCAGACTACTGTTTGGGGGCCTGTAGATGACTCCCAAGAGGGTCCTTTTACCCTTAGTATTTCGAAGCTCTATCCGCACTGACTCTACATCCCCTGACTCTAGGTCCCCCCGCGCAAGGGACTGAATATCGTCCCTTACCAACAAGACCACCTCACCCCCTCTGCCCATCAGTCTGTCCTTACGATAGCACGTGTAGCCTTGAATATTCATTTCCCAGGCCCTGTCCACTTGAAACCAAGTCTCAGTTATCCCCACAATATCGTATCTGCCAATTTCCAAAAGAGCCTCAAGCTCATCCATCTTATGTCTAAAGCTTCGTGCATTCATGTATAGTATTTTTAATTTGTTACTGCTCGCACCCTTCCCATCAACCCTTATTTCACTCAACCTTACAGCATGATGCCTTTCCGAGTTTTCTGCCTCAATTACACAGTTGTCTTTCTTCACTTCTCTTGTTCTAACTTTCCCTTCAATTTCCTTTTTAAACATCCAGCTTGTCCCCTCCCCCCCTCCCCCCCCCCACCACCTCCCCCCCCCCCCACCCCCCGCTACTTAGTTTAAATGTAGCGGTGTTGCAGTAGAAAACCTGCCTGCCAGGATGCTGGTCCCTAACCTATTAAGGTGCAAGCCGTCTCTCTTGTAGATTTTATGCTTACCACAAAATATACCCCAGTGATCCAAGAACTTAAATCCTTGCTTCCTGCACCAGTTCCCCAGCCACATGTTCAAGTCCATTATCTCTCTGTTTCTGGCCACACTAGCCCGAGGAACTGGAAGCAAACCGGAGATAACCACATTGGACGTCCTGCTTTTCAGCCTTCTTCCTAGTTCTCCGAAGTCTCGCTGTAGTATGTTCCTCCTCTTCTTCCCGACATCATTTGTGCTGACATGTACCACCACCTCTGGCTCTTCACCCTCATCCTTGAGGATTTCCTGCACTCTGTCCGCGATGTCTTTCACTCTAGCACCAGGAAGGCAACACACCATCCTTAAATCCCGTCTGCTGCCACAAAAACCCCGGTCAGTTCTTCTCACGATGGAGTCCCCTATTACCACGGATCTGTGCGATGTCCGACTCTTCCGCTCTGCCTCTGCGGCAACTTTTGATTGACAAACTTGGCCGCCTTGCGAACTGGCAGTGTCATTAGTGTCTGTTTCCAAAAGCTTCAACTTGTTCCTGACAGGTACTTCTCCCGGGGTCTCTTGCACCTGTCTCCTCACCGCCTTCCTCATCGTCTGTTCTCTTCTGCTCTCTTCTGGCATGATTGGTGCAATAACATCGCTGAAGGTCTTGTCCAGAAAGATCTCGTTCTCTCGGATGAGCCTAAGATCTTCGAGTTCTTTCGTCAGCGCTGCAATATGCTCGGTCAATTGCTGAATGTGCACACATTTTCCACACATATACGAGCCAGACACACCAGAGTCGTTGACCTCCCACATGAAGCACCTAGCCCACTGAACCAGCTGGGCAGTCATGTCTTCACCCTCTTCAACTGTGGTGTAATCACTTCACTCAACCTCCTTGTCAAAGATTCCTCAGCTGAAGCCTCACTCTTCGATCTAAACTTCCTTAGACCCTCTTTTTGTGGCACGTCTGTGGACTCTTAATTAAGGTTAGAGGAGGAGGGAGGGAGGGAGACTCTACTTTGTAGGACCTGGGGTTTAGAACACACCCACTCTAATAGCAATCACTTACCTTCCCGACCGGCTTTGCGCTCCGGGAAGCTTGGGTAGCAACTTTGAGGGATCGATGGACGTGGAACCCAAGATTCCTCTGTTCCACAACACAGCCAAGTATTCTGCCTTTAACCCTGTATTCTGCATTCAAGTTCAACTTTCCAAAATGAATCATTTCACACTTTTCCAGATTGAACTCCGTCTGCCAATTCTCAGCCCAGCTCTGCGTCCTGTCAATACCCTGCTGCAACCTACAACAGACCTCCACACTATCCACCACTCCACCAACCTCCATGCCATTGACAAAATTACTAACCCATTCTTCCACACCCACATCCAAATCGTTTATAAAAAAAACACAAATAGCAGAGGTCCTGCAACTGATACCTGCAGAACACCATTGTTCACCGAGCTCCATACTGAATGCTTCTCATCTATCACCACCCTCTGTCTTCTATGAGCCAGGAATTCTGTATCCAGACAGGTTTCCTGTATCCCATGTACTTTCTGAATGAGCCACAAAGGATTCAATAAGATTTGTGAGGGAGAGACCTGTCCCTTACAAAGCCATGCTGACTATCTATAATCAAACTATAGTTTTCTACGGAGTCAAAAAGCCGCTCTCTCAGAGTCCTCTCCAATAAATTGCATACCGCAGACATAAGAAAGTGAAGTCTGTAATTCCCAGGATTATCCCTATTCCCTTTCTTGAACAAGGGAGTAACATTTGCTACCCTCCAATCATCTGGTACAATTCCGGTGGACAGTGTGGATGCAAAGGTCATCACCAAAGGTGCAGCAATTGTTTCCTGTATTAACTTTGGGCATATCCCGTCTGGTCCAACAGACTTATCTATCTTTATGTTTTACACAATTCTCAGCACATCCTCCTTCTTAACATCCACCTGTTCATATATATCAGTCCTTTTCACGCTGTCCTCGCAAATGACAAGGTGCCTCACAGTCGTGAATACCGAAGCACAGTATGCATTAAGGATCTTCCCTATCCCCTGTCACTCCAGGCACATGTTCCCTCCACTATCCCTGACCGGCCCTACCCTCACTCTGACCATCCTCTTGTTCCTCACATAAGTGGAGAATACCTTACGGTTTTCCTTAATCTTTCCCAAAAAAGCTTTTTCATGTCACATTCTAGCTGTCCTAAGTCCATTTGTCAGTTCCTTCCTGGCTACCTTCAGAGAGTCTCCAGAGTGTGGAAACAGGCTATTTCGCCCAACTCCATACGGACCTTCTGAAGAACATCCCGCCGAAAACCATTCCCCCACCCTATTATTCTCCATTTACCCTGACTAATGTGTCAATCCTGCACTTCCCTGAACACTATGGGTAATTTAGCATGGCTGAATCACCTAATCCACACATCTTTGAACGGTGGGTGGAACCTGGGGCACCTGGAGGAACCCCACGCAGACATCGGGAGAACGTGTAAACTCCACACAGACAATCGCCTGGGACTGGAATCGAAAGCGGGTCACTGGTGCTATAAGGCAGCCATGCTAACCACTGAGCCATCGTGCCGCCCCCATATAACCCTATAGAGGTCTAACGATCCTTGCGTCCTCAACCTTATGGAAGCGTCGTTGTTCCTCTGGACTAGATGTTGTACATCCCTTGGAACCTTATCAAATGCTTTGCTGAAGTCCATGTAGACAATATTGACTGCTCTGCCTTCATCTATCCCTTGGCCACCTCTTCGCAGAGTCAATCCGGTTTGTGAAATACGGTTTTCCACTCACAAAGCGATGCTGACTATCTCTAATCAGCCCTTGCCTTTCCAAATATATGTAGCTCTTTTCTTTCAGAACCTCCTCCAACAACTTACCCAGCATTGGGCCCACTGGACTGTAATTTCCTGGCTTTTCCCTACAGCCCTTAATTGATTGAACAGAATTAACCACTCTCCAGTCTTCCGGCACCTCACTGTGTCTGTTGATAATATATATTTATCTCTGTTCGCGACACTGCAATCTCTTCCCTAGCTTCCCACAATGTTCTAGGATAAGCCTCATAAGCTACTTAGGATTCCTCTACCTTTATTTGTTTTAAGATTGCAGCACTTTCCCTTCTCTGTTGAGGATTCTTTCCAAGAAATCACTATTTATTTCTCCAAGCTCCCAATCCTCCATGTCTTTCTGCATAGTAAATTCAGTCAAGATTTTTTTTTTGTTTAAGATCTCACCCATCTCCTCTGGTTCCACACATAGGCGACTTTATTGATATTGAAGGAACCCTATTCTCTTCCAAGTTATTCTTTAGCCCTTACTGAAACGTGCATCAAGGCTTCTGAAAATTCAAATAGTACATTCCCTCCATACCACCACACCCCCACAGCCTTATCTATTTTGCCATTCATATCCAACAGGCCCAAAAACACATTCTCCTTTATAAAATGTGTTTCTAAGGTTTCAGTTATTTTTTATTGATAGGTCCTTTCTCACTCATTTCAGCATGCTCCTGATTACTGTCAGGCTAACACTATTTGGTTTCAGTTGAAACTTTATTGCTGGAACAGCACAGCAGGTCAGGCAGCATCCAGGGAACAGGAGATTCGACTTTTCGGGCACAGGCCCTTCTTCAGGAATGAGCAGAGAGTGTTCAGCAGGAGAAGATAAAAGGTAGGGAGGAGGGACTTGGAGGAGGGGCGTTGGAAATGTGATAGGTGGAAAGAGGTCAAGGTGAGGGTGATAGGTCGGAGTAGGATGGAGGCGGAGAGGTCAAGAAGAAGACTGCAGGTCAGGAAGGCGGTGCCGGGCTGGAGGGATCCGGCTGAGACAAGGTGGGGGGAGGGGGGATGAAGAAACTGGTGAAGTCCAAGTTCATCCCCTGCGGTTGGAGGGTTCCCAGTCGGAAGATAAGACGCTCCTCCTCCGACCGTCGGGTTGTTGTGGTTTGGCGGTGGATGAGTCCAATGACCTGCATATCCTCGGTGGAGTGGGAGGGGGAGTTGAAATGCTGTGCTACAGGTTGGTTGGGTTGGTTCGTCCGGGTGGCTCAGAGGTGCTCTCTGAATCGCTCCGCAAGTAGGCGGCCTGTTTCCCCAATATAGAGGAGGCCACACCGGCTGCAGCGGATGCAGTAGATGATGTGGGTGGAGGTGCAGGTGAATCTGTGGCGGATATGGAAAAAATCTTGACTGAATTTACTATTTGGTTTCAGACAGGCAGCAGAAAGGGTTGAGGGAGTTCTTGTTTATCAATCTGAAAAAGGTAGCTTACAGAGTCATCAGGTAATAGAGAAGGCAAATCAAATGCTGCGACCTATTACAAAGGGAATGGAGTCTAAAAATAGGAAGGTCTTGCTAAAACTATACGAGATATGAGTCAGACCACAGCCAGAATACTATGAACAGTGTGAGTGCCCGAAGAAAAGATATGCTTAAATTAGAGGCAGGTCAGAGAAGGGTCCCTTGGTTGATCCTGGGAATGGATGAATTTCCCAATAAGAAGTGGAGTAAGTTGAGGTTGAACCCATTGATGTTTAGAAAACATGAGAGAAAAAGTGAATGTAAGATTCAAGATTCGGAAGAGCTTTGATCAGGTAGATGCTAGAAAGTAGGAAATTAGAAAGTACAGCACAGCAATAGGCCCTTCGGCCCACCATGGCTGTGCCGACCATGGTGATATTCTCAACACATGCCATCTGCCCCCACATTGTCCATATCCCTATATTCTCTGTCTGTTCAATGATGTTATTGAAAACCATCCAGTATACAATCCAGGATCCTAGCACTGATACTCATTAGTTATCTCGTGCGGATGGAGACCACTGTCACACACAGATACTGTACTGCCCTTGCTGCAAGCATATTCAGTGTCCTAACTGTAGCCATATTTGCATTCCTATCACTGGTTGGTCCCTATAAAAGAATTCCGCCCAATGATTGCTGCTGTTTGCTTATTCCCAGCTCCATCCAAATCGCCTCCAAATTTTGGACTTCAGTTCCACGTGGCAATTTCATTACTGCATTAACCTCATCCTTTCTTCACACCTCGTTGCCTTTTTGCCTAGCCTGCCTCGATCCCAACGAACCTTCAATGTTCCCTTTCCAACGATGGTCATTCTGCAGCTACATCCTGCATGGTACAGATTACAAGAGATATGGAGGCTAACAGTAGCTCGAGGATATTAGCGTTGAACAGAGTTACATCTTGTCAAGAATGTCAGAAGGACAAAGGGGTTTGGGTAATTGGAGGAATTTATAGAGATAGAGGGAGCTGGATTAGCTTCTGGAGATAGGGACAGGGATGGATACAGGGAGAGGCAGGCAGACTGAGAGTCACAAACAGGGGGTGTTTCAGGGAGAAAATTATTGTGTGTACTAACAGAGATATGGAAGGTTGTAGCGACTGAGCACGTTCACAGATATAAGAAGGCTTCTAGGTTCAGGAAGACTACATAGACAGGAAGTCAATGGAGAATGCTAGGTTACTGGTATGGAGACAGTTACACAGATGGGGAGGGTTGCGCAAATTGGAAGGGGTTCCTGTGGTCAGGCGGGTTGGTGGGGACAGGGTGAAGTTTAAATAGCTTAAGACTGCAGGTTTGGAGAACGATAAGGAAGTTCTGATTTTTTCACAGAAAGGAAGGGTTGTAGGAGCTGGAGAAGTTTACCTACAACATGGACCAGGATTGATGCTTGGGACTTCTGTGCTGTCTCAGTGAGGACCAGTACAGCAAAGGTGAAATAAGAACCGTTACAAGATGGTGGGAATGAAGTCTAGAATGTTGCTGTTCCTTGCCCAGCAGTGTATCTACGTCCTGTTCTTCCGTGTCTGAATACAGAAGGCCACAAACTCCTCCATGTGCTGTTTACTGTGAGTGATCTTACCGGCTGCAGGATTTACTGAAGGCTCCAGACCTCGCTCTCCATCTCTCTCTGGCTAACCAAGCATCTTCAACGAGGTGATGAAAGAGACAGGATTTAGCAACCTCCTGATTACCTGCATGAGAGAGAAACAGACAGAATGGAAAAGTAGACTGATGCAGTGAGGATGACTCATGTAGAGTAGGAGAAAATGAGGACTGCAGATGCTGGGGATCAGAGCTGAAAATGTGTTGCTGGAAAAGCGCAGCAGGTCAGGCAGCATCCAGGGAACACGAGATTCCTGAAGAAGGGCTTATGCCCGAAACGTCGATTCTCCTGTTCTCTGGATGCTACCTGACTCGCTGCGCTTTTCCAGCAACACATTTTCAGCTCATGTAGAGTAGAACTGAGTCCAGCAGAGATCACAAAAATCCTAGTCTCTGTCCCTGGTCTGTGCTATTGTTGATCAGAGGATTATTTTGGCTCAGGATCTCAAACCAGCTGCAAGAGTGAGAGAAGCTGACAAAGGCAGCAATTAGACCCACACAGTGAGGGATACCACATGGGGAGATAATGAGTGCTATCACCAGAGTGCAGGAAAGTGTCAGGATCAAACAACGGTCATGGTGAAAGGGTTTCGATTCATGGAGCACGGGGATCAGTACTCAGTGATGGGTGAACTACGAGTGGGACAGCTGATGACCTCAGGTTATTCTCACCAGACTGTTCATCCAGAATTTCATGCCGGTGTCAGCTAAACCCATCTAACTGCTTAATAGCCTTTAAGGAAGGAAATCGGTTATCGACAGCAGGTCTGGCCGACATGTGACTCCAGGCGCAGAGCAACGCGGTTGATTCTCCACTGCCCCCTGAAATGACCTGGCAAGCAACTCAGCTCAAGTGAAATGCTGGCCAGAAAGAGACAGCAACATCTCATGAGTGAATTGAAAACAACCATGCTGGGAGCAGTGTCCTGGCCAATCGTGTCAGTAGGTTTATGGACAGGGATTTAAACTGACAGAGAGAATGCATAGAAAAGTTCAGGTGAAAGGAGCTTTCCAAATCCAAAGAGAAAAGGTGAAGCATCGGAACAGCATGGGAATGTGGCTGAAGAGAAGCAGAAAGGAACAGGATGGGACAGAGTATAACTATAACTTTACATCAGTGAATTAGGCTGTGACAGGCAATTCTGGGAAAAAGTTAGTTTCAATATTCTTTCTTTGGAATGGACGAAGCATCTGCATTAAGATAATAGACTTGTGACACAGATTAAATAATATTCGGTCACCAGAAAAATGTGGTTACAGGAGAAACAAAAGGTGGAACATAAATATTCTATTGTACACATCCTTGAGGGGTGTCAGGGAGTGCAGGATGGGTAGCCCTGACAGTAATGGGTAACAAAGGCATTACAGAGAAAGCATTTGGCCTCAGATGATGCAGCTGAATCAGTGTGAATGCAGATTGTGAGGAATGCATGTCAAAAACACAAGCAGGAGAGAACAGTTTTTAGGCTGCCTAACAATATTTCATTGCTCAACACTGTTACACATTCCAATGAATTCCTGTGTAATGCAAAGGCACTGTGATAATTTTGGGAGACTTCAATCTTTGTCTAAAATGATATTCTCCGAACTCCTCTCCGAATGGTTGTGTCAGTGTTTCTTTCAACAACACATTGAGTAAATGGCCTGGGATGTGACTGTCTCAGATCGATCATTGGGTGATGAAGCTGAGTGAAGGAGTAATGTCACACTGAGATATCGTCTGGGAAATTGTAGTATAGTGGAATTCAAAGAGGTGAAGAATTTTAGAGTGACCATAAAGCACATCCTATAATCACAACCAAAGCCATTGATATGTATTTGAGAGGGGAACTGGCCAAGTAAACAGGGGAAACAGGGAAGTGTGTGACTGGTAATGGACAGTGGAAAACATTTACAGTCATAGAGATGTACAGCACAGAAACAGGGCCTTCGGTGTCCAACTCGTACACGCCACCCACATATCCTGACATAATATCATCTTATTTGCCAACACTTGGCCCAAAACCCCCTCAACCCTTCCTGTTCGTATATCCATCCAGATGCCTTTTAAATGCAATAATTGTACTAGTCTCCACCACTTCCTCTGGCAGTTCATTCCATACATGCATCACCCTCTGCCTTTTGTATCTTTCTCCTCTCACCCTGAAGCTAGGCTGTTCAGTTGTGGACTCCACTACCTCAGGGAAAAGCCTGTATTCCCTTCTTTGTTAAACCTATCCATGCCTCTCATGATTTTATAAATCTCTGTATGGTCACCCATCAGCCCCAAATACCCCAGCCCATTTAACCTCTTGCTATAGCTCAAATCTTCCAATCCTGGCAACATCCTTGTAAATCTTTTCTGAAACCTTTAAATTTACACAACATCCTTCCGATAGGAAGGAGACAAGTATTGCACGCAATATTCCAAAAGTGACTTATCCAATGTCCTGTACAGCCAGAACGTGACGTCCTAACTCCTCTATTCAATGCTCTGATCAGTAAACGCAAGCATACCAAACACCTTCTTCACTATCCTATCTACCTGCAACTCCACTTTCAAGGAGCTATGAACCTGCACTCCAAAGTTTCTTTGTTCAGCAACACTCCCCAGGAACATACCATTAAGTGCATAAGTCCTGCTGGGATTCGCTTTCTCAAAATGCAGCACCTCACATTTATCTAAATAAAACTCCATCTACCACACCTCAGCCCATTGACCCACCCGATCCAGATCTGAGGTAACATTCTTCGCTATCATAACACCTCCAATTTTGGTGTCATCTGCAAACTTACTAACTACACTTCCTATGTTCACATCCAAATCATTTATATAAATAACAAAAATAGTGGATCCAGCACCGATCCTTGTGGTACTCCACTGGTTACACGTCTCCAGTCTGAAAAACACATCATCACCACCCTCTGTCTTCTAGCTTCAAACCAGTTCTGGAACCAAATGGCTGGTTTTCCCTGTATTCCCTGAGATTTAACCTTGCTCACCAATTTCCCATGTGGAAACTTTGCGAACACCTTACTGAAGTCCATATCGCTCACATTGACTGCTCTGCTCTCAACAATCCTTTTTGTTATTTCTTCAAAAACCTAAATCCAATTTCTTGAGACATGATTTCCCACACACAAAGCAATGCTGACTATCCCTAATTAGACACTGCCTTTCCAAATACATGCAAATCATGATTCCCTCCTTGAACGTGCCCACCACTGATGTCAGGCGAACCGGTCTGTAGTTCCCTGGCTTTTCCTTCCCATCTTGTTTAAATAGTGGCACCACACTAGCCAACCTCCAGTCTTCTGGCATCTCACCTGGGACTATCGATGATACAAATATTTCAGCAAGGGGCCCAGCAATCACTTCCCGAGCTTCCCACAGAGTTCAAGGGTACACCTGATCAGATCCTGGTAAGGTCCGAGGGAATGCAGGTCCATAGCTCCTCGAAAGTAGGGCCTACAGGTGTTCATGGAGATGGGGAGATTGGAAGGTGAAGTTTACAGGTGAAGGATGTTGGTAGGATGGGGAGTTCCACACAGACAGCAGTGGTTTTGGTGAATGGAGCAGCTTATGGAAATCAAGACGGTTTTATCGATTAGAAGAACACACAGCTATGTGGAGTGCAGTCGCGAGTGAAGATGTTTATAGTTAAAGAAAGAATAAAGTTCTGCAGGTTATTTAGATATAGAGGATGTGGAGTAGGACATTTTTTTACCAGGAGGAAAGGACAGTAATTTTGGTTAGAGACAGTTTCACGGATAAGGGAGCATTAGTAACCTCCTGCAGTTTTGTCAAATTGGGATGGGTTGTTGGGGAGGGTGACGTTTCCACAGATAGGGGTGTAAGAGCTGGAGAAGGTTATGGAGATGAGTGGCGAGATGGAGAGACTGGAACAGCTTGCATTGACAGGGTGGGAGATAGCCACTGGAGGATGTTACACATATAGTGAGTCTTTTCGGAAGTGAATCAGATAGTCACAGGCATTGGAGTGAGTTCTACAGATCAGGAGTGCTGCACGGACCTGAGAGGATTGTACGGTCTCCACAGATTGATTGTATCTTTCGGACTGGAAAAAGATACAAATAGCTTAAAGTCAATGTATGCTGCTTTCTTTTTCCTGAACAGAACCTCAAGATCTCTCATCAGCCAGGGATCTCTGAAACTGCCAGATTTTCCCTTCACTCAAACACACTGGCCTTGGATTCCTGAGATCACACTTTTACAAGCCTCCCATTTGTCAGTCATTCCTTTTCCTTCAAACAGACTTGCCCAATCGATTGTAATCATAATGTGGAGGAGACGTTGTTGGAATGGGGTGGACAATATTTAAAATCACACAACACCAGGTTCCAGTCCAGCAGGTTTATTCGGAGGCACTAGGTTTCAGAGCGCTGCGTTTTCATCAGGTGGTTGTGGAGGACAATCATAAGGCACAGAATTTATAGCAACAGGATTGCAGTGTCATGGAATGTAATATCAAACACGTTTAGTTTTAGCCTTTCATCTTTTAGGATGATCACCTGAGCTTCGAAAGCTGGTGCTTCGAAATAAACCTGTTGTATTTAAACCTGCTGTTGCGCGATTTTTAATTCACCCAATCAACCTCGGCCAAATAGCCCCAAAATTGGCCCTGCTCCAGTTTCACATCTTAATCTGTGAACCTGTTTGATTTTATTACATAACTATGTTAAAAGCAGGACAGTTGTGGTCACTGTACACAAACTGCTCTCTGATTTTTTACATAACTATGTTAAAAGCAGGACAGTTGTGGTCACTGGACCCAAACTGCTCTCTGACTGAATATTCAGTCACTTGCCTGACCACGTTTTCTGAGGGGCGGTACAGTGTTGCACCCGCCTGAGTAGGGTTAGGCCTTGTTCGAGTTACATCTTGATTTAAGAAAACTTCTTGGACACATTTGACAAATTGCACTTCTTACGGGACTTTTAGTCTGTGGGGTGGCCCAGTCCATTCAGGGAAGTTAAAATCGACAACCAATACTACATTATTATTTCATTAGGTACCTGCAATCTCTCTACACATCTGCTCCTCTAGTATCCTCTGGCTATTTGGGAATCTTGAACACTGTCACAACAGAGTGCCCACCCCCTTTTTGTTTCTAATATCTCAACATATGGCCTCATTTGATGACTCTTAAAGAGTATCCTCTCGACGCGCCGTTTTTCTGACCTCCCTCATCAAAAGGACAGCTCCCCCTCCTCACTTACTTGTCCTTCTGACACAACTGTAGCTTCTGTATCCTGGAACACTGAGCTGCCAGTCCTGCCCTTCTCTCAGCCATGTTTCTGTTATGGTTATAATATCCCAGTCCCTCGAGCAAATCCATGCTCTGAGCTCGTCTTTCTTACCAGTCAGGCCTCATGCATTGAAATAAATGCATGTTAAATCCCATCGTCTACCTCTGTCATGTGGACCGATGTGCACAATGACCTCTGGCTATTCACCCTCCCCTTCAGAATGATCAGTAACCGCTCAGAGACATCCTTGACCCTGGTTCTCAGGATGCGGCACACCATCCTGGGGTCTCTTCTGCAGCCACGCAGTCTCCTGCCTGTCCCGCTCACAACTGAATCTCCTATCAGTATCACATTCATTAGAGAGGATCTGGCAAGCATACACTGGGAAGACTATCTGCAGTTTGTCCATATTTGGAAAGTGGGAGTATGTTAAAGTGATACAGTGGGAATTCAGGGCCAGTGTGTTCCTGACGACGGAACGGTAAAGGCAGCAAATCCAGTGAATACTGATCAAGCGACATCGTGAGTTTGATAAAGAAAACACAGTGCAATAAAACCAGATGAAGCCATTCAAAAGTATAGGGACTGCAAGGATGTCCTTAGAAATGAGGGACACACAATGACCATAAAATATCCTTGTCAGATACTATTAAGGAAAAGTCACAAGGTATTTTTTCAGTATATTTAGAATAAGAGGATTACTGAAGAAATAGTGAGGCCTGTTAG
Organism: Chiloscyllium plagiosum; assembly: GCF_037043375.1. Classification (NCBI taxonomy): domain Eukaryota; kingdom Metazoa; phylum Chordata; class Chondrichthyes; order Orectolobiformes; family Hemiscylliidae; genus Chiloscyllium; species Chiloscyllium plagiosum. Next base: position 52,768,233 of record NW_028270171.1, read on the forward strand.
AAACCAAAGAGACAATCTGTGCATGAAGCCATAGGAAGTAGGTGAGGTCTTCAATGAATAATTCTCATCTGTATTCACACAGGAGAAAGACATTGTAGCCAGGGATTTCAGTTGGGATGGTGAGGTTCGTGAACATGTTAAGATCAATACGTAGGAGGTATTAAATGTTTTCACAGGCATAAAGCTGGATAAATCCCCAGTGCCCAATAAAATGTATCCCAGGCTGCTATGGGAGGTAAGGCAGGAGTTTGCTGGGGCCCTGGTGGATATATTTAATAGTTTTCCGGTCACAGATGAAGTGCCGAGTGACTGGAGGATAGCTAATGTGGTTCCTTTGTTCAGGAGCAGCAGGGATAGGCCAGGTAATTACAGAGCAGATAGTCTGACAGCAGAGGGAGGGACATTATTGGAAACAACTCTGAGGATGAATAAAACACTTACACAGGTAAGGATCATCTCGGCTCAATCCTCACGGATTTGGGAGAGGAAGATACTGTCTGAGAAATTCAGGGGAGGTTTTTGAAATGGTGAATAAAGGTATTGATGAGGGCAGTGCAGATGATACATGGAATTGAATAAGACCTTTGACAAGTTCACACACGGAAGGCTGATCCAAAAGTAAAGAGCCATTGGGTTCCAAGGCAAGTTGGTAAATTGGATCCACAATTGGTGGACAGACTGCTTCGTGTTTGAAATTCCTTCACCAGTGGGTGTACCACAGGGATCTGTGCAGGAACCATTGCTGGTTATTATGTGCATTAACAACTCGGATGTGAAAGCAGAATGAAGCATTTGTCGGCTCGCAAATGACATGAAAGGTGAGGTTTTGTCCACAGTGCGGTGGTTGATCTCAGTCTACATTTCAATGTCTTTCAGATGGTAATTTGAGCAGGGTTTAGTTCTGATCGAAGTGAGATAATACTCTGTGGGAGGTACGATAAGCGATGGACAGACATAATGAACGGTAGGTCCTTGTGTAGTACTGAGGAACACAGGGACCTTGGTGGACAAGTCCATAGATCCCTGAAGGTATCAGCACAGGGATTCAGGGAGGGGAATGGACCTGACCTGGGGGTGGGATGAGGACCAACATTCTGGTGGGGCAAATTACTGAAGCGGCTTGAGAGTGTATAAACTAGTCTGGCAGGGGTTTGGACCTTAAACTGTCATAAAGACAGAAAGAAGATTGAGGCTGGTACACAAGTTAAAGAGAGCAATTTCAACAGACGAGGCAGGCAAGAACATAGCAGGGAATAGGGAACCACTGATGATTAACCTGCATTTATTACAATGCAAGGGGCCTGACAGCTAGGGAAGATGAACGTAGGGATGGATGGGAATAAGAGACTGGGAGATTATAGTTATCATTGTGCTACTATCTGTGTGGAATATGCACATTATCCCCGTGTCTGCGTGGGTTTCCTCCGGGTACTCTGGTTTCCTCCCACAGTCCAAAGATGTACAGGTTAGGTGAATCAGCAATGCTAAGTTGCCCGTAGTGTTAGGTGAAGATCTAAATGTAGGGGAATGGGTCTGGGTGGGTTGCCCTTCGGAGAGTCCAAAGAGCCTGTTTCCACACTGTAAGTAAACTAATCTAATCAAATCATTACAGAAACACTGCTGAGGGAGGGACAGGACCAACAAATCATTGTTTCAAGATGGAGAGAGCACAGGAAGCATAGAAGGGTTGGCAAGAGAGGAAGGACACATGGTGGTAGGTTTTGATTGCATAAAACATCACAGCAATGCTTAGAGAGGACATTCCTATGGGATCAGCTACTGTGTTAGTGGAACTGTGAAATAACAATGGGTCATCACTTTGATACGAGTGTACGGACCCTGAATAACCTGTGGCAGACTGAGGAACAAATATGTCGGGAGATCTCCTGTCTGTACCTGACATATGCTTACTTCTTTTTCTGAACTAAAACCTCAAATTTTCTAATCATCCAGCATTCCCTACACCTTACCAGCCTTTCCTTTCACCCTAACAGGAATACTGTATATTGTCTCTGGACTGCCGTTATCTCATTTTGGAAGGTTTCCCAATTTCCAATGGTAAAGGTTTCATTCTCTCAAAATGGAAACTCCCCAATTACTGCATCTCGTGGAATTGCCACTTGAAAATAATGAAAAAAATGAAGTACATTCCAAACAAAGGCTTGGATGTGGTGAGCTCTGGTCAGTCACGTAGATATACACGGAGAGTGCTTGCGACCTGAGCAGCACCACGTCAGTGTCAGGCACACAGACAGAATGGGTAAATAGATTCACATCTGAGCTCACATCTCCCAGTCTGGGAATCTGAAGCTGTGCACAGCCATTATGATAAATATCTGCATAAATAGTACAGCGAGATTAGCCCAATAGTCCGATCAAAAAGAGTCAGTCATTCAAATTGTAATATCCTTCAGGTTCCACAATCCATTCTCGGCCCCATCCTGCAGGTTCTATTAATCCCCCTCCCTCTAGCCTCCTGCAGGATCCACGTCCCTTCATACATTTGTACCATCCTCCAGGTTCTGCAGCCCTTCCTACTTCTGTAACATAACCCGGACTCTACAACCCTTCCTTCCTCTGCAATGTTCCCCAGAGGGTACTGGAGGGTGATGGGGGTTACAGAGACAGTGAATTTTTATCAGGATGGGACGGTGTTGCAGATATTAGGAATACTGCTGTGGTAAAAAGAAGAGGCTTCAGGACTTTTGAGGGTTGATGGTAATAAAGGAGGTTACAGAGCGAAGGAGGATTGTCGGGACATGAAGAGGTTTCACTGTTTACGAGAGTTGTAGGGATCAGAGGAAGTTACCAAGATAGGGAGGGTTTAAGATTGCAGGATTTCACAGACAACCTTTACAGGGTGAAAGGCAGGATTCTTGACAGTGTGGAGGAACAGAAGATTCTTGAAGTCCACGTTCATAGATCTCTCAATGTTATCACTCAAGTTGATTGCCTTGTTCAGAAGGTGTATGGTGTGTTGGCTTTCATTAGCAGGGGGATTGAGTTTAAGTTCCACGAAGTTATGCTGCAGCTCTATCGAGCCCTGGATAGAGAACATTTGGTATATTGTGTTCAGTTCTGGTTGCCTCATTATCAGAAAGATGTTGAAGCTTTGGAGAGGGTGCAGAGGAGATTTATCAGGAGTGGAGGTCTAAGGAAGAAAGGTTGAGGAAATTAGGGATTTTCTCTTTGGAATGAAAAAGGATGAGAAGTGACTTGATAAAAGTGAACGAGATGATTTGACGCCTCGACAGAGAGGATAACCAGATACTTGTCCCATTACAAAAATGGCTATAACGAGGGGAAATAAATGGAAGGTGATTGGAGAAAGTTTTACGGGAGATGTGAGAGGGGTTTTTTTTTACACATAGAGTGGCAGATGCATGGAATGGACCGCCAACATTTGTAGTGGAGTCCAATACATTAGAGACATTTAATCAACAATTAGATAGGCACATGGATGATAGTAAAATGTAGGGTCTGTAGTTTAGTTTAATCTGAGAGTAGGATAATAAGTCATTGCAACATCGAGGGCCGAAGGGCCTGCACTGTGCTGTACCGCTCTGTATTCTAAATAAAGAGGCTCACAATGGCACACAGTGGTTTCAGAAAGCTGGAGAGATGGGATCTGAATGAAGAGACACAAATAGGAAGGGTTGCTAGGATTGTCAGGAGGTAACAGAGACAGCAATGGTCTGACCTGGAGCAGACGACCCAGACTGGAAGGGGTGTGGGGACTGGAAGTGGTTTGACAGGGAGCGAGGACCAGAGAGCCACAGGGTGTGACAGAAATGTGGAGAGCTGTAGGGTCTACAGGAGTTCATAGAGATGGGGAAGTAGGGAGGGATGCAGCAGTTCCAGCATATGTGGAGGGTAGTTACAGATATGTGGAGGGTGGTCGTGACTGAAGATTTTATAGTTATTGAAAGGCTTACGTTCTGCAGGTTATTTAGGTATAGAGGGTGTGGTGTCTGACGATTTTACCAGGAGATAAGGACATCCATTTTGGTTGGAGACAGTTTCACAGATAAGGGAGCATTAGTAACTCCTGCAGTTTGGTCAAAGTGGGAAAGTTTGTAGGGGAAGGTGACATTTACACAGATAGGGGTGTAAGAGATGGAGAAGGTTATGGAGATGAGTAGATGATGGACAGACTGGAAGACCTGACAATGAAAGGATGGATGATAGGCAAGGGAGGATGTTACACAAATAGTCATTACGGATCAGATAGTCACAGGCATTGCAGTGAGTTCTACAGATCAGGAGTGCTGCAGGGATCTGAGAGGATTCTACGGTCTCCACAGATTGATCATGTCTTTAGGACTGGAAGAAGATACGAATAGCTTAAACTCTATGTACGCTGTTTTCTTTTTCCTGAACAGAGCCTCAATATCCCTCATCAGCCAGGGATCCCCGAACCTGCCAGATTTTCCCTTCACTCTCACAGGGACATACTGGCCCTGGATTCTTGAGATCACACTTTCAAAAGCTTCCCGTTTGCCAGTCATTCATTTTCCTTCAAACAGACTTGCCCAATCGATGGTCGTCATAATGCGGAGAAGCTGGTGTTGGACTGGGGTGTACAAAGTTAAAAATCACACAACACGAGCCTACAGTCCAGCAGATTTAGCTGGAGGCACTAAGTTTCGGAGCGCTACTTCATCAGGTGGTTGTGGAGCACAATCATAAGGCTCAGAATTTATAGCAACATGATAGCATTGTCATGGAATGTAATATCAAACACATTTAGTTTCAGCCTTTCATCTTTTAGGATGATCATCTGCGCTTCGAAAGCTAGTGCTTCAAAATAAACCAGTTGGACTATAACCTGGTGTTGTGTGATTTTTAATTCACCCAATCTACCTCTGCTCGATCCTGCCTAATGGCCCCAAATCTGGCCCTGCTCCAATTTCACACCTTAATCTGTCAATCTGTCTAATCTTTTTCCATAACAATGTTAAAACGAAGATAGTTGTGGTCACTGGACCCAAAGGATTGGCCAGGTAATTACAGAGCAGACAGTCTGACAGCAGGGGGAGGGAGATTATTGGGAACAATTCTGAGGGACAGTTTGAATCAATAACTGGAAAGGCAGGAAGCAATTAGGGATAGTCAGCACGGATTTGGCAAAGGAAGATCCTGTCTGATGAATTCAGCGGAGTTTTCTTTGAAATTACGATTAAAAATATTGATGAGGACAGTGCAGATGATGTGGGTTCCTTGGAGTTCATTAAGGCCTTTGACAAGGTCCCACATGGAAGGCTGGTCCTAAAGGGAAGATCCCATGGGATCCAAGGTACGTTGGTAAATTGGCTCCACAATTGGTGGAGGGTTGGTTTTGTGATTGAAAGCCTTTGTCCAGCGGGTGTACCACAGGAATCTGTGCAGGAAACATCGCTGTTTATTATGTACATTAATGAGTTGATGTGGTAGCAGAAGGTTTACAGATGACATGAAGGGTGAGCGTGTTGTCCACAGTGAGGGGGATAGTCTCAGGCTAGAGTCTGAAGGCTGAGGTTGGGACGGAATTTCAAAGAGACCTTTCAATCGATAAGGCAGGCAAGAGCACAGCAGGCAATGAGGGAAAACCGATCAATTAAACTGCACTTACTTTGATGGAAAAGGCCTGACAGATAAGGCAGATGAGCGCATGGCATGGATGGGAACACGGGACTGAAGTATCCCAGGTCTTACAGGACAAGAGCTGAGGGAGGGACAGGACCAGCAGCTCAATGTTCCAGGGACAGATGCTAGAGGAAGGACAGAACAGGAAACAAAGGTGGAGGGAGAGTGGAGTTCTTGATTAGTGAAAAAAATCACTGCAGCACTTAGAGAGGGTTTGCCTGGGGATCGCCCAGTGAAATTCTCTGAGTGGAACTGAGAAATAAGAATGAGTCATCACTTTGATATGACTGTAGTACAGGCCTCCAATAGTCAACGGGGAATAGAGCAGCAAATGTATCAGGAGATCTCAGATATCTAAGAATAATAGGGTTGTAATGGTCGGGGATTTTAACTTTCCATAACTAGACTGGGACTGCCATAATGTATACAGCTTAGATAGGAGGAATTCGTTCAGGATGTTCAAGAAAACGGTCTCAGTCAATATGGAAATGGCCTCACTGCAGACTGTGATAAAACCTGACCTTCCCTTGGGAAACAAAAGTAGGGAAAGGGACTGAAGTGTCTGTAGGGGAGCACTGTGGCAGAATTACCACAATTCTATCAGTTTGAACATAAATGTCACGTCAGAACTTACTGTGGAGAAACTCTGGGGAAGTCAGGGAAATAAACAGTGATGTCTTCACAAGAGTCCACATTGACGAACATGAAGTGCTGAAAGTCTTAAAACGCATAAAAAATAGACAACTCTCTCGGAACTAATCAGGTATATTCCATGACATTGGGGGTGGGGGGGGGGAGTTAGGGAACAAAATTGCGGGGTCCCTTAGAGAGATATTTCTATCAAAGACAGCTACAGATATTGAGCTGGGAGTCTGGAGGGTGACTGATGCTGTGTCAGTATTTAAGAAAGGCTGCGAGGGAAATCCAGGGGCCAAAAGACCAATTGGTTGACGTCAGTTGGAAGCGATTCTGTAGGGCAGGAGTTACATACATTTGGAAAGGCAAGGATTTATTAGGGATAGTCAGCACAGCTTTGTGTGTACAAAGTAGTGTCTCGCAAACTTGACTGATTTCCGAAGAGGTGATTAAGAAGATAGGTGAAGACAGAGCAGTAGACAATGTCTATCTTGACTTCAGCAAGGCCCTTGACAGGGTTTAGCCTGGTGCACTGGTTTTTCAGTTCACATGGAATCAGGGAGAGCGAGACAAATGGACACAAAATGGGCTTGACAGTAAGAAACAGAGGGTAGTGGGAGAGGGTTGTTGTGTGGACTGGAGGCTCTGACCAGCGGTGTGCCACAAGGATTAGATTAGATTACTTACAGTATAGAAACAGGCCCTTCGGCCCAACAAGTCCACACCGCCCCGCCGAAGCGCAACCCACCCATACCCCTACATTTACCCCTTACCCTAACACTACAGGCAATTTAGCATGGCCAATTCACCTGACCTGCACATCATTTTTGGACTGTGGGTGGAAACCGGAACACCCGGAGGAAACCCACGCAGACACGGGGAGAACGTGCAAACTCCACACAGTCAGTGGCCTGAGGTGGGAATTGAACCCGGGTCTTTGGCGCTGTGAGGCAGCAGTGCTAACCACTGTGCCACCGTGCCGCCCTAAGGATCGGTGCTTGGCCCACATGTGCATTATTTACATAAACGAGAATATAGGAATCATCGTTAGTAAACAAAATAAGTGTTACAGTGGGGAGTGAAGACAGTTATCGAAGAGGCTCTTGATCAACTGGACAAGTGGGTCAAGGAATGAAAGATGGATTTTAATTAATGGATTTTAATTAATGGATTGTTAAGACAAAACCGGGATGGCTTACACTGTTAATGGTAGGGCCACGTTCAGTGCTGTCGAACAGACAGCGAGACCAAGGGGTGCAGAGACATTGTTCCTTGTCAGTGGTGTCACAGGTGGACAGGGTGGTGAAAGCGGATTAGATACACTTGCCCTCATGGGGTCAGAGCATTGCGTTGGTACATCATGATACGGCTGTGCAAGACATTGCTGGGTCCCCAGTTGGAGTACTGTGTAGAATTCCGATTTTCCCGATTTAGGAAGCATTTTCTGAAACTGTACACGGAGCAAAGATTGATGAAGATGTTACTGATACTGGAGGGTTTGACTTCCAAGGACAGGGTGGATAAGCTGGAAAGCACAACAGTGGGAATGAGATAGTTTTGGCAGATAAGGTTAAGGAGAATGCAAGGAAAGTCTACAGCATACAAGTACAAAAAAGCAACTAGAGAGACAATAAGGCCCCTCAGGTGCTGGGCGAGACCCTAAATGAACGTTTCATGTCAGAACGTACTGTGGACAAAGACTAGGAAACAAAGGGAAAGAAACAGTGATGGCTTGTAGAGAGTCCCCATTATAGGAGAGATGGTGCTGGATGTCTTAGAACACAAATGTAGAAAAAGCCCAAGGTCCTGAACAACTGTATCCCAGAACATTGTAGCAAAGTAGTGGCAGGGATACGAACAGAAATATTTATATCATTGTCCTTCGTATTTCCATTGGGCGTAGGTGGCTGAGGGGTGACCTTATAAAGTATTATAAAACCATGAGGGGTACAGGTAAGGTGAATAGTGAAGGTCTCTACCCCAGGGTAAGGGAGTCCATAACTAGAGGGCAGAAATTTGAGGTGGGAGAGGGAAGGCTTAAAAGGGATCAGAGGAGAACATTTTTCACAGAGAGCATGGTGCACAAATTGAATTAGCTGCCAGGGGAAGTGATGGAGAGAAGCACAATGACAACATGGAAAAGACATTTGGGTGAATACATGGAGAGGAGAAGGTTTGAAGGAATACCGGCCAATTGCAGGGAAACACGTCTCGTTCAGGAACCGTGTTCAGCATCGACTAGTTGGATCAAAGCAAAGGTTCTGTTTCCGTGCTGCATGACTGTGTCATTTGAGGAGGAGACGACCGAGATAAGGCATGTTGTGGACACTGAAGCAACTTACAGAGATAGGGATGGTAGGCTGGAATGCAGTACATTTCAAATATGTGGACGGACTATAGGGAAGGGAGGAGGTTACAGGGTCAGGAACTGTTATAGGAGTTAAAAATTATTGTAGACATCGGTCCATGCGACATGCTATAGATACAATTCCTGAGAGGGAAATACAGAAGAGAAATCCCAGGCAGCATTCCCACCCTCTCTTGGGAAGCCTGCTTTCCCCCCTGTTGTACTGATGCTCACTAAGACAGCACAGGCCTGGATTGGTGACTGTGACACTTCCGATACTGTCTCAGTACAACAAAACTTACAGCAGGGGTGGTGATTGAGCCTGAGGTTTGTCTGTACTCTACTCCCCCTCCAGCACTGTATCTATGTCATGTCTTGTTAGCCGATATATGGAGCCCTCTCATTGCTCTCTGCTCTGTGCACGTTGAGTGATCTTACCTCACTGCAGGATTTATTGAAGGCTCCAGATCTCCCTGCCCATGGTCTCTCTGGCTGACAAACCATCTTCAATGTGGTGATGGACGAGACACCCAGCAGCTGTGAAATCTATTGAGTCAGGACTTTCCTGAGTACCTACAGGAGACAGACAAATAGACAGAATTGGAATTTATACTGATGTAGTGAGAGTTACACATGGAGAATGGTCCTGAGTAAAACAGAGATCTGGAAAATCTCAGACTCCATCCCTGCTGCCTCTCTCTGGAGTGGAGAATTCTGTTGACTCAGGATCTGGAGTAACTATAAGAGCTAGGGGAATTGACAGAGGCAGCAATTAGATCCACACAGTGAGGGATACCACATGGAGAGAGATACTGTGTGATATCACCAGAGTGCTGGAAGGTATCAGGCTCAAACAATCATGTCGGAAGGTCTCAGAATCAATCAATTGTGTTGGAAGAAGGGGTTCTGCTTCATGATGGTATAACTGGTCAGGAATGAGCAACCAGTGAGAGGCGAAGTGATGGCCTAGTGGCATTATTTCTAGAGCATGTATTTAAAACCTCAGCTAATGTTCAGGGGAGACATGTTGAACCCCACCATCAGAAATGGGGGAATTTGAAAACAATACTTTTAAAGATAATAATTAATAATCCATAAATAAATATGAGACAATTGCTGATGTACAAAAAATACAAACACTTGTCATTTCGAGAAGGACATCTGCCTATCCTCACGTGGTCTGCACAAAATACTCACAGCAAAGTGTTTGTCTCTCAATGACCCTCTGACATGGCCGAGCAAGTTACTCAGTTCAAGGGCAGCTAGGGCTGGGAAAGAAAGGCAGGTCAGGCAGAGATACCATCATCCCATGAGTTAATAAAAACAATCCCGTTGCACTGGGTCCCCCTGGAAATGTGCTGGGACCAGTGTCCTGGCCAATCACGTCGGTAGGTTTACGGACAGGGCTTTAAACTGACAGAGAGGATGCAGGGACAGGGTTCAGGTGAAAGGAGCTTTCCAAATCCAAATAGAAAAGATGAAGCAATGGAACAGCATGGAGATGTGCCTGAAGACAAGCAGAAAGGAACGGGATGGGAAAAAGTTTAGTTAAAACTGTACATCAGTGAATCGGTTTGTGACAGGAAATTGTGGGGAAGAGAAAGTTATGTTTTGTTTGGAATGGACAAAGTCTCTGCAATAGGGTAGATGGATTTGTGACACAGAGATAAAATAGATTTAGATAACAGTGAGACATGGCTCCAGGGTGAACAAAAGGTGGAACACAAATATTCAATGGTTCACAACCTTGTGCAAACTCAGGCAAAATGGGCAACGCTAACAATAATGGATAACAAAGGCATTACAGAGAAAGCATTTGGCCGCAGACCATGAAGTACAGTCAGTCTGAATGTACATTTTGGCTACTACTTGCCAAGGACACAAGCAGCAGGACAGTTTTAGCCACCGAACAGCATTTCATTGCTCATCACTGCAATAAACATGAATCAATTAGAATTTTTAATAAAAGCATTGTGATCATTTTGGGAAATTTCAATATTCCCAAAATCTGGGACATTCACACTGACAAGAGCAATATTTGAAGAGGAGTTCAGAATTTTTTTTTCAGTGTTTCTTTGAATAGCACATTGTGCAACTGGCGAGGGACATAACTATCTCAGAGCGACCGTTGTGTGATGAAACTTAGTGAATGAGTAATGTCACCCGGAGAGATCCTCTGGGAAATTATGAGAAAGTGCAGTTTAAAGAAATATATAGCTTTAAAGTGAATCACAGAAAGGACAAGCTACAACTAGAAACAAAAACAACCAATTACATGGGTTTGAGATGAGAACTGACCAAGGTAAAGAGGCGAAACAGACTGAAACATGTATCTGTAAATGAACAGTGGAAAACATTTGAAGGAACAGTGTAAAATATTCAACAAAAGAACATTCGATTGAAATAGACAAAACTTCAGCAAGAAATTCCCATCCATCCCTCATTAAGGACAAAATGGATCATATTAGATTATGAGGCTTAGAAGATCACTACAAAGTACTTAAAATCCTGAAGTGAAAGAGTGTTTTAGGAGTATGTTTAAAAGGGATTGCAGCGGGTCTGCTAGCAGGAAGAAGGCAGTGGGAAGGGGAATAATTGTCAGGGCTTAATGACACGATACGAACAGGGAGCGGTGAAGATGCTGGAGGTGGTGAGAGTGTTACAGAGAGTGTTCAGGGCCTGAACGGTGTTACAAAGCCAGTACGGATTGCTGCAGCTGGAGGGGTTTGCAGAGGTAGGGAAGGACATATGAATTTTTATTTATTCATGCATGGAATGTGGGGATCTCTAATTGGACCAGTATTCTTTGCCCCCACTGCTAATTGCCCAGAGGGCAGATCAGAGTCAGCTATATTGCTGTGGGTCTGGATTCACGTGGAGGCCAGACCAGGTTAGAATGTCAGATGTCCTTCAGTAAAGGAGGTAAGTGAATCTAATGAGTTCTTCCTGCTGATCAACAATGGTTTCATGGTGGTCTTGCCAATGTCTTGTACAGATGCAACATGACATCCTTCTCCTACTTTCAATGCTCTGACCAATGAAGGTAACCATCCCAAACGCCTGCTTCACCAGCCTGTCTACCTGCGACACCACTTTCAAAGACTGTGTACCTGCATCCCTGGGTCTCTGACTGACATCACTACCCAGGGCCCGAACATTAACTGGACAAGTCCCACCCTGGTTTGTTTCACCAAAATGGAACACTTCACATTTATTTAATTAAACTCCATCTGCTATTCTTCAGCCCACTATCCCAGCAGTACTGTTCATTCTGTTGAACCACAGATAACCTTCTTCACTGTCCCCTTTACCAGCAATTTCAGTGCCACCCAGAAAACTTACTTACCACAAAACCAATATTCCCATCCAAACCATTTATCCAAATGACAAACAACAGTGGCCCACTACACCGCTGGTCACATGCCTCCGGTGAGAAAAACAAAATGTCTCTCATCACCCGCTGTCTCCTACCATCAAGCCAATTTTGTAACCAGTTCACACGCTCCTCCTGAATGCCATATCCTTTTACATTGATCTGAGCTTATTACCCAGTTTACCATACAGACACAGAACACAGAACAGAACAGCACAAGACCCTTCGGCCATGATGCCATGCCAACCCTTAATCCGACTGTATGATCAAACTAACCGACGTACCCTTCATTTTATTATCATCCATGTGCCTATCCAGAAGTATATTAAATGTCCCTCATGCATCTAATTTTACTGCCACCACTGGCAGTGCATTCCACTCACCCACCACTCATTACATAACGAACCTACCTCTGAATTCTCCCCTTAACCATCCGAGAATCACCTGAAAATTATACCCCCTTGTAATAGCTGTTTATGTCAGGGTAAAAAATGGCTCTCACTATTCACTCTCTCTTTGCCTCTCATCATCGTGTTCACCTCTACCAAGTCACCCCTCAGCCTTCTTTACTCCAATGATAAAAGCCTTAGCTCCCTCAACCTTTCTTCATAAGACATGCTCTCCAGTACAGGCAGCATCCTGGTAAATCTCCTCTTTACCCTCTCTAAAGCTTCCACATCCATCATGTAATGAGGGGTTCAGAACTGAACACAATATTCCAAGTGGGATCTAACCAGGGCTCTATAGAGTTGCATCATAACTTCATGGCTTTAAAACCCAATCCCCCAGCTAATGAAATCCAGCACAATATATTCCTGCTTAACAAGCCTATCAGCTTGTGTGGCAACTATCAGGGATCTATGGGCTTGGAACCCAAGATCCCTCTGTTCCTCCACACTGCCAAGGATGCTACCTTTAACCCTGCATTATGCATTCAAATTCAGTCTTGCAAAATGAATGACTTCATATTTTTGCAGATTCAACTCCATCTGCCACTTCGCAGCCCAGCTCTGCATTCTGTCATTGCCCAGCTGCAACCTACAATAGCCCTCCACATTCTCAGCCATTCTACCAACCTTTGTGTCATTGCCAAATTTACTAACCCACTTTTCCACTCACACATCCAAGTCATTTATAAAATCACAAAGAGCAGAGGGTCCTGTAACCTCTCCCTACAGAAAACCACTGGACACTGTGCTGCAGGGTGAGTGCTTTGCATTCATCATCACCCTCGATCTTTTATGAGCCAGGAATTCTGTATCCAGATAGACAGGTTTCCCTGTATTCCATGTCTCTATACTTTCTGAATGAGCCATAAAAGTGATTTGTCACATTGCCAAAGGACTCAATAAGATTTGTAAGGCATGACCTGCCCCTTACAAAGCCATGCTGACTACCTCTAATCAAACTATGGTTTTCCAAGGAATTATAAATCCTGTCTCAGAGTCCTCTCCAATAATCTGCACACCACAGACATAAGACTGACAGGTCTGGAATTCCCAGCGTTATCCATATTCCCTTTCCTGAACAAGGGGATAACATTTGCCGCCCTCCAACCATCTGGTACAACTCAGTGGTCAGTGAGGGCACAAAGGTCATTGCCAAGTGCACAGCAATCTCTTCCCTCATTTCGTGTAGTAACTTTGGACACATCCCGTCTGGTCCAATAGACTTATCTATCCTTATGTTTTACACAATACTCAGCACATCCTCATTCTTAACATCAACATGTTCACATATATCAGCCTGTTTCACGCTGTCCTCACAAATAACAAAGGTCCCTCTCAGGAGTGAATACTGAAGCACAGTATGCATTAAGGAAATCCTCTACCTCCTCCGACTTCAGGTACAAGTTCCCTCCACTATCCTGATCGGCACTACCCGCACTCTGGCCATGCTCTTGTTCCTCACATTAGTGGAGAATGCCTTACGGTTTTCCTTAATCCTTCCCAATAATGCTTTTTCATGCCCCCTTCTAGCTGTCCTAAGGTCAATAATCAGTTCCTTCCTGGTACCTTCAGAGAGTCCCTACATTGTGGAAACAGGCCATTTGGCCCAATGCCTCCATATCAACCCTCCAAACTGTACACCAACCAGAACCATTCTCCCAACCTTATTCTCTCCATTTGTCCTGGCTAATTCGCCAAACCTACACATCCGTGAACACTATGGGTAATTTAGCTTGGCTGAGACACCTGACATGCACATCCTTGGGCTGTGGTCAAAACTGGAATACCTAGGGGAACCACACGCAGACACGGGGAGAATGGGCAAACTCCACAACTACAGTCGCCTGAGGCTGGAACCGAAATGGAGTCCGTGGTGCAATGGGGTAGCAGTGCTAACCACTGTGCCGTCGTGCTGCTCCATGTTACCCTCTCGGAACCTGTCTGAGCCTTGCTACCTCAACCTTAAATAAGCTTCCTTCTTCCTCTTGACCAGATGTTCTACATCCCTTCTAACCCAGTTAAATGCTTTGCTGAAGTCCATGTGGCCAACGTTGACTTTCCATCTCTTGGCCACCTCCTCAAAGAGTCAATCCAGTGTGTGAAACACAGTTTCCCACTCACAAAGCCATGCTGACTATCTCTAATCAGCCCTTGTCTTTCCAAATATACGTAGCTCCTTTCTCTCAGAATCTCCTCCAACAACTTCCCCATCACTGGGCTCACTGGGCTGTAATTTCCTGGCTTTTCACTGAGCCCTTAAGTGACGGACCAGCATTATCCGCCCTCCAGTCTTCCGACACCTCACTGTGTCTGTTGATAATATAAATATCTCTGTTCGGGACACTGCAATCTCTTCCCTAGCTTCCTTAATGTTCCAGCATAGACCTAATGAGCTACTGAGGATTGATCTACCTTTATTTGTTTTAAGATTCCAGCACTTTCTCTTCTCTGTTGAGGATTCGTTCCAAGACATCTCTATGTTTATCCCTAAGTTCCTGAGCTTCCATATTTTTCTCCACAGTAAATACTGACAAGATTGTTTTGTCCAATTTGTCACCCTTCTCCTCAGGTTCCGCACATAGGTGACCTTATCGATATTTAAGAGGTCCTATTCTCTACCAAGTTACTCATTAGCCCTTGTTGAAACTTGCGTAAAGGCTTTTGAAAAATCAAATACACCATATCCCCCGTACCACTACATCCCTCCTACGTACTTACAATGCTGCCATTTATACTCACACCAACAAATTAAATCCAACAGGCTCAAAACACATTCTCCTTTATAAAATGTGTTTCTAAGGGTTCATTTATTTTTTTATTGACTATCCTTTCTCACTCATTTCAGCACGCTCTTGACTTACAGTCAGGCTAACACTGTTGGGTTTCAGACTGGAAGCAGGTTTTCGGAGTTCTTGTTTATCAATCTAAAAAAGGTAGCTTACAGGGTCAGCAGGCAACAGAGAAGGCAAATCAAATGCTGCCTTTTATTACAGAGGGAATGGAGTTAAAAACTAGGGAGATCTTGCTAAAATGACGCAAGGTACCAGTCAGACCACACTAGAATATTATGAACAGTGTGAGTGCCCGAAGGAAAGATATTGTCGCATTGGAGGCAGTCCAAAGAAACTTCAGTCGGCTGATCCCGGGAATGGAGGGATTTTCTAATGACAAGAGGTGGAGTAGGTTGAGGTTGAACCCATTGACGTTTAGATAAAGAGAAAGAAATGGAATGAAACATCCAAGATTCTGAGGGGCTCTGATCGGGAAGATGCTGGGAAGTTAGAAAATAGAACAGTAGAGCACAGCAACAGGCCCTTCGGCCCACCATGTCTGTGCTGTCTGTGATGCTATTCTAAATTATCCCATCTGCACATGGTCCGTATCCCCCTATTCTCTGCCTGTTCATGTTTCTGTCGAAATGCCACTTCAAAACTTCACTCACATTTTTGCTTCCACAAACACCCTCGATAACTTCCACTCTCTATGTAAAAAATAAACTTGCCTCACACATCGCGTTTAAACGTTCTCTTTCTCACCTTAAACCTGTGCGCTCTAGTATTCAAACTGACACATTGGAAAAGAGATTCTGACCATCCATATTATCTGTTTCTCTCCCAATGTTTGTTGCTGTACCTGGTCGTCTGTCACCCTCTGATAATCTCGCAAAACAAATCAACTTTGTTTAAATTTCCTCTTACACCTAACAACACTTAAAAAACCTAACGCAGGCAACATGCTGATAAACCCCTTTTGCACCCTCTCCAAAGTCTCCACATCCTTCCTCTTGTGTGGAAATGAGAACTGCACACAGTACTCCCAAGGTGGGTAAACAAACGTCAGATGCAAACCACTGTACCCAATACTGTGACCGATGCAGACCAGTGTTCCATTTGCTTTCCTTCCCATCTAAAACACTTCTGTTGCCATTTTCAGGGAGTTACTGACTTGCACCAAGATCCTTCTGTTCATCAATGTCCCTATTTATCTTAACTTTCTTCTTGACTTTGACATGACCTCACATTTGTCCAGATTAAACTCATTTTGCCATTTCTCTCCACATCTTTCCAACTGATCAGGAACCTCCTGCAACCTTGGATCTCCTTGCTCATTCACCCCAACTCCACCAATTTTCATGTCACCTGCAATAATCATATTTGTCACTTCCTTTCATTTCAATTGTGTGAGAATCAGAGGGCATAAACCCCAGCAAAGGCTCATCCATTGAAGATGGAGAGGAGGAGGATTGTCTTCATTCAGAGGGTAGTGCCTCTGTGGGAATTCCTGACTGCGGGGGTTGCTCAGGCTGGGTAATTAAGAATAGTTACAGCAGAGATGGTGAGGTTTTAATGAATCAGGGAAACAAGAGTTTTGTGAAGAAGGCAGGAAAGTAGAGTTAAAGATCATCAAGACAGCCATGATCTGATTGAAGAGCAAGAGCATCCTCAATGGGCCAAATGGCCTAATTCCGCTCTTGCATCTCATGGTCCTAACTCAAACTAAATATGTCCTGCATAACATTATGTGTCTCTGCTCACAAAACTCCTTTATAATGGGATTTTTAGATACTTATTGTTACACAGCATTTGATCTACAGTAGACAATTTTGTTGATGGCTCCTTGATGTGATGTTACAGCAAACCATCTCGTATCCAATCCAGGATTCCATCCATTCCAGCCCTGATACTCAATAATAATCCAGTCGACATGGAGACCACTGTCACACACAATTACTGTATTGCCCTTGCTACAAGTACATTCAATATAGTTACATCTGACTGTAACTATATTGACATTACCATCACTGACTGGTGCCTCTCAAGGAATTCCTGCTTCTGGTTGCTGCCCCTTGTTTACTCTCAGCTCCATCCAAATAGTATTCAAAGTTTGATCTTCAGTTCCATGTGGCTATCTCATTTATGCATTAACCTCGTCCTTTCTTCGCAACTTGTTGAGTTTTTTTTGCCTAATTTGTCTCTTGGGACGAGATTGGGTTGGGATATCTGGGAGGCATGGATGGGTTGGACTGAAGGATGTGTTTCCATGTTGTACATCTCATTGGCTCTATGACTATATCCCAACAACCTTCAATATTCCCTTCCCAGCGATGGTCATTCTGCAGCAACATCTCCGGAATGACAGTTCCATCATATCTGTTTACTGTTATTCCTTCTGCCTTATGGCAAATGCAGGGAGTCAATCCTCCGTAGTGGGGAGTTGAACGGATGGGTAGAGGTTACAGAGATAGGGAGGCTTACAGGGGCTCGAGGATGTTTGAGTTAAACAGATTTACATCTGGTCAAAAATGTCAGTGGATCAAAGGGGTTTGAGGATAAGAGGAATTTACAGAGATATTGGGAGCTGGATTAGACTCTGGAAATAGGGATAGGGATGGATGTAGGGAGAGGGGCAGACTGAGCGGCACAGACAGGAGTGTGTTTCAGTAGGATAGTATTGTATATACTAACAGAGATATGGAAGGTTGTAGTGACAGAAGACGTTTACAGATATAAGGCGTTTTCTACTTTCTGGAGACTTCATAGATCGGAAGGCAATGGAGAATGCCAGGCTACTGGGTTGGAGACAGTTACACAGATGGGGAGGGTTGCACAAACTGAAATAGGTTCCTACGGTACAGATGGGTGTGGGGTCGGGAACGAGGGTGAAATTCAAAACAATTCAGATCGAAGAATTGGAGAAAGATAAGGAGATTACAAATCTTTCACAGCTAAGGAAGGGTTGTAGGAGCTGGAGAAGATTACTTAGGTACGGACCGATGGAGAGGTAAAAGACAAATACATTGATATGGAGGGTGGTATTGGTAGGAGGAGCTTACAGTGATAGACAGGACTGTCGGGGTTTGCAGGGATGAAGGAAATTGGCATCTACTGGAGAAGGTTAGGGATTAGGGTGTTAGGGGTTAGACAAACTGACAGTGACAGAGAGAATGGTGTGGACTAGAGGAGATTCCAAACAGAGGAAGGATTATCGGGTTTGAAGGATATTACAGAGATAACTAATACAGCATGGGCCAGGATTGATGCCTGCGATCCCCTGTGCTGTCTCAAGGACGACTAATACAGAAGGGGTGAGAGCAGGATCCTCACAAGATGGTGGGAGTGAAGCCTAGAATGTCGCTGTTCCTTGCCCAGCTCTGTATCTATGCCCTGTCTTCCGAGTCTCAATATATATGGCCACTAACTCCTCCCTGTGCTGTTTACTGTGAGTAATCTTACAGGCTGCAGGATTTACTTAAGGCTCCAGACCTCCCTCACCATCTCTCTCTGGCTGACCAAGCGTCTTCAATGAGGTGATGAATTCAGAATATTCTGATTACCTGCAAGAGGCTGAGAAATAGACAGAATGGGAAATTAGACTGATTCAGTGAGGATAAATTGTGCAGAGTGGCACAGAGTCCACCAGAGATCACAAAACTCCCAGTCTCCGTTCCTGGCCTGCGCTGCTGCGTCTCTCTGAAGTGGACAATTCTGTTGACTCAGGATATCAGACAAGCTGTAAGTGGGAGAAACACTGACAGAGGCAGCAAATAGACCCACACAGCGAGGGGTACCACATGGAGAGAGACTGAGTAATATCACTAGAGTACAGGAAGTTGTCAGGATTATATAATGCTGTCAGAAGACGTGGTTTTGTTGCGGTGGGAACAGCTACCAGTACTCAAGGAGGCGTTAGCCATTATATTGGAATGGGTGGTACGGTGCTAGGGCCAATGTCCTTGTCAATCATATGACCAGGATTATGCAGATTGCTTTAAACTGACAAAGATGAGGAGGGACACGGTATAGGTGAAAGGAAATTCCCAAGTCCAAAGAGAAAGGTTGAAATACTGGAACACCATGGGATGTGGTTAAAGACAAACAGAAAGAAACAGGAAGGGACTGCATTTAACTGAAATTGCACATCAGCAAAAAGGTTTGTGACGGAAATTGTGATTAAAAAAAGTAAATTGCTGTTTCTTAATTTGAATGCATGAAGTATTTGCAATAAGTTACATGGACGTGTGACTGTGATTTCTGTCTAATCACAATCGGTGACATTTTCACAGAGTGAACAAAAAAGGTGAGTCATTGATATTCGAGGTCAGACAACATTGTGGAAAGACAGACAGAATGGGAAGCAGAATGGGGAACTCCCACAGTTCGAGATTACAATGGGATTACCAGCAAAATATGTGTCCTCAGATTATCATGTAATAGGAAACCAAATTCTGGGTAATAACGGTCAGAACACAAAAATGGAAGGACAGTGTTAAAGCCCTTTTATAGCATTACATTTTTCGACACTGCATTAACGGGGAGTTATTGGAATTTGTAACAAAGGCGCTGGGATAATTGAGAGGGAATTCAGCCTTCCTATCTCATCATCTCATTGGTGATGGGTCACAGACGAGGCTGACTCTCATTCACTCTCAGTGGAGCCTGTAGGTGGCTGTACAGACCGATGTGGCCTTCCATATGTTCTCTTACACTTGGGCTAACAGGTTGCCGTGGGAAGGGGGTGGGTGGGGCGTTGGTGTGGCAGCACGCTCGTTGTGCTGTTTTCTCCTGGACTCCCCTTTTTTCCCACAGCAAGTCTCGAGGTGCCCGACACCGTCCCAATGCTCCTTCCCCACATCGGACGGCCTTGACCTAGTATTTCCCAGGAGTTACCAGATTTGATTAAGAGATGAAAAATCGTATCAATTCTGAAGGAGCCAAAGTTTAGAAATGTTGACACATTTGTTAAAGAGATCACTAGGGAGTCTCCGAGCAGGAGTGCAGTAGGAAGAGGAAACGTTGCCAGTGTTTAATCAGAAGATAGGAACAGGGAGAGGTGAAGGTGCTGGAAGTGGTGAGAGTGTTACAGAATGGGCAAAGGCCTAAACAATGTTACAAAGCCAGTACGAATTGCTGCAGCTAGAGCTGTTTGCAGAGGTAGGGATGGACGTATGTATTTTTCATTGATTCATTCACGGCCTGAGGATGTCATCGGTTGGACCAGCACACATTGCCCTCCTGCTAAGTGCCCAGAGACAGCCATTTTGCTGTGGGTCTGGAGTCACATGTAGGCCAGGCCAGGTAAGAATTTCAGATGTCCTTAACTAAAGGACATACGTGAACAAGATGAGTTTTTCCAGATAATCAACAATGTTTATATGGTGACCTCATGAATGTCCGGTACAGATACAACCTGACATCCCAACTCCTATTCTCAATACTCTGAC
This sequence comes from Chiloscyllium plagiosum, assembly GCF_037043375.1. NCBI lineage: Eukaryota > Metazoa > Chordata > Chondrichthyes > Orectolobiformes > Hemiscylliidae > Chiloscyllium > Chiloscyllium plagiosum. Next base: position 52,788,884 of record NW_028270171.1, read on the forward strand.
CAATGAAGCTAACTATCCCAAATGCCGGCTTCATCAGCCTGTCTACCTGTGACGCTACTTTCAAATTACTGTGTATCTGTATCCCCCCCCCCCCCGGGTCACTGATTGACAACACTATCCAGGGTCCGAACATTAACTGTACAAGTCCAGCCCTGGTCTGCTTTACCAGAATACAACACTGTGCATTTCTCCACTTGCTATTCCTAACCTCTCTGACCCAGCAGTAATGTTGATCCCATTGTAGTCTTCGATAACCCTCTTCACTGTCCATTTTACCACTACTTTCAGTGTCACTCACACACTTACTAACCATGACGCCTCTCTTCTCATCCAAATTGTTTATATAAATGATGCACAACAGTGACCCAGCACACCGCTGGTCACAGGCCTGCAGTTTGAACAGCAACCCTCTATGAATACGTTCTGTCTCCTACCGTCAATCCAATTTTGTATCCAGTTGGTGAGTGCTCCCTGGTTATGTGTGATCTAAACTTATTAACCAGTCTGCCATGCAGATCATTGTCAAAGGCCTTGCTAAAGGTAATGTGGACATCATGTACTGCTCTGCTTTGATCTGTCACTTATCCACCTCTACACACAGGTTTGAGGCATGATTTCCCAAACACAAAGCCATGCTGACTATCGTTAGTCTGTCCTTGCCTTTCCAAATGCATGATGATCCTTTCTCTCAGAATCACCTCCAACAACTTACCCACCTCTACCATCAGTCTCACTGGTCTGTAGTGGCTGTCGATGACACAAACATCTCTGCGAGGGACCTGGTAGCTTCTCACAAGGCGCTGGGATACAGCTGATCATGTCCCAAGGTTTTATCTAACGGTTTGCATTTTTAGACTTCCAGCACCTCCTGTTCTCCAATGTGAACTGTGTTCAAGACATCACTATGTATTTTCCCAAGGTCCCGAGCTTCCATCTCTTTCTCCAAAGTAAATCCTAATGCAAAACACTTGTTCAGTATCTCACCCATCAGCAGTGATTCCACATAGACAGCCTCATTGACATTTCAGGGGCCCTATTATATCCCGAGCTATTTTTTAACCCTTGTTGAAACTTGTCAAAATGCTTCTGAAATTTAAAATATCCCCCGAGCGCTACTAGCCTCCCCCAGATTTAACTATTCTGCCATTTATGGTCACACTAAAATATAGAATGCAACAAATTTTAAAAATATTCCCCTTTTATAAAATCATGCGTCTCCCGTTGTTTCTAAGCGTCCAGTTATCATTTATTGTCATATCCTTTATAACACATTCCAGCACATTCCCGACTTACTGTCAGGCTAACACCGTTTGGTTTCAGACTGACTGCACAAAGGGTTTTGGGAATCTTTGTGGATCATTCTGTAAAAGGTAGTTTACAGTGTTAGCAGGTAGTAGAGAAGGCAAATCAAATGTTGGCATTTCTTACAGGGGAATGCAGTCTAAAATTAGGGAAGTCTTGCGAAGACAATGCAAGGTGCAAGTCAGACCACACCTAGATTATAATGAACAGTATGCATGCCCTAAGTAAAGATATTCCTGTATCAGAGGCAGGCCAGAGAAGGTTCACTTGGCTGACCTGGAGATGGCGAGATTTTCCAATGAGAAGAGGTGGAGTAGATTGACTTTAAACCATTGGGGTTTTGAAGAATGGGAGAGAAATTGAATGAAACATCCAGGATTCGGAGGAGCTTTGACAGGGTAGATGCCGTTAAGTTAGAAAATCGAACAGTACAGCAGAGTAATAGGCCCTTCGGCCCACCATGGCTGTGCTGACCGTGATGCTAATCTAAACTAATCATATCTGCCTGCACATGGGCGGTATCCCTCTATTCTCTGCCTGTTCATGTGACTATCGAAATGCCACTTCAAAACTTCGCACTCGTTGCCACTTCTCTCACCTCCTGAGCATCTTCCACTCTCTCTGGCAAAAAAACTGGCCTCCTTCATCTCACATAAAAATTCTCACTCTCACCTTAAATCAACGCAACCTAGTATTTGAGATTTCAACATTGGAAGAAGGATTCCAACTATCCACACGATCCATGCCTCTCCTAATGCTCTATATCTGTATCAGATCACCCCTCAGCCGCCGATACTCGCACAAAACAATCCAACTGTGTCTATACTCCTTACAGTAAACACATTCTCATCCAGACAACATTCTGGTAACCCTCTATTGCACGGGCCCCAAAGCATCCACATCATTCCTGTAGTGTGTCGATGAGACCAACACACAACATACCAAACATGGCCGAATGAAGTTTTATTCAGTCACAACATGACATGCAAACGTCTGTACTCAGTACTGTGACCAATGAAAGGAAGCATGCCCTATTCCTCCTTTACCACCACATCCTGCTGTGTTGTTATTTTCAGGAAGCTACGGATTTGCATCCAAGGTCGCCTGTTTTATCAATGTTTTCAATTAGTCAATTGGTGTAATTCTCTCTTCCATTTGACTTCATAAGTGCATCACCTCACACTTGTCCCGATGAAATTCGATTTGCCCTTTCTCTGCCCAGCGTTCCAGCTGATCGACACACTGCTGCGACTTTTAACACTCTTCCTCACTATCCACAACTATCCCTAATCATTACATGCCTTTCCAAATGTCGTCTGCAAAATTACCACTCAAACTGCTGACCTTTTCATCTGAATCACAGATATAAATTACAAACAGATATCGCAGCACTGATCCTTGTGAAACATCATTGGCCACAGACGTCCAATCAGAAACTCACCACTGCACATGCCTCTGTCTACTATCACCAAGAAAATATTGTATCCAACTTACCAACGACCATGGATTCCATGGATTGTGATTTGATCTTCCAGATTTCCCTTGCTATTTGAAAGTTGTCCATTCAACATTACTCTAAATTTTGATTCCCAGATTAAATTGGCTGTCTCACTAATGCACTGACTGCATCCTTTCTTCACAACAAAACGGGACCTTGTTTTTTTTTTTTTACTGATCCTGCCTAACTCCCTACAACCCCTCAATAATCAGATCCCAGCCATGGTCATTCTGCAGCCACATCTCCATAACAACATGTCGATCACATCTGTTCTCTTCAGTTAATGCTGTCATTCCATCTGCCTTGTTGAAAATGCATGTCGTGTATCACCGAGAGAGGGCCTTTGAGGGATGGATAGAGGTCACAGAGTTGGAGATATGTTTGGGAGTGCGACGATGTTGCAGGCACTTGGTATGCATTCCTTTATTGGTCAGTATATTGAGAACAGGAGTTGGGAGGTCATGTTGCGGCTGTACAGGACATGGTTAAGCCACTTTTGGAATACCGTGTGCAATTCCGGTCTCTTTCCTATCAGAAGGATGTTATGAAACTTGAAATGGTTCCGAAATGATTTACAAGGATTTTGCCAGGGTTGGAAGATTTGAGCTATAAGGAGAGGCTGAACGGGCTGGGGCTGTTTTCCCTGGAACGTCAGATGTTGATGGGTGACCTTCTCAAGGCTTATAAAATTATGAGGGGCGACCTTAGAGAGGTTTATAAAATCATGAGGGGCATGGATAGGATAAATAGGCAAAGCATTTTCCCTGGAGTCGGGTGTCCAGAACTAGAGGGCATAGGTTTAGGTTGAGAGGGGAAAGATATTAAAGAGACCTAAGGGGCAACGTTTTCACACAGGATGGTACGTGTTTGGAATGAGCTGCCAGAGAAAGTGGTGGAGGCTAGTACAACTGCAACACTTAAAAGGCATATGGATGGGTACATGAATAGGAAGGGTTTACAGGGAGATGGACTGCGTGCTGTTTGGTGCGACTGGATTGTCATGGACAAGTTGGACCAAAGGGTTTGTTTCCATGCTGTACCATCTCTATAATTCTCTGACCTTAATTGCCGAAGTTTCAAATCACTGCAGGCAGTTAGAGATGGAGATAGAATTGTAAGGTCTTTTGGAGGTTCCACAGTTCGGGAGGATTGCAGGGACTTGATGATGTTGCACATGGAAGTAGAGTTATAGGGACTGACGCTGGGAACAGAGATAGAGAGACGCACAGGGGATTACAGAGATATGGTGGCCAGTTGTCTCTGGTGGAAGTTCCATGGAGAGGGATGGTTTTTGGAATTGTTGGACTTTGGAAAGATAGGTAGATTTGGAGGGGCCTAAGGGGTTTACAGATGCATGCAGAAATGTAGTGACTGGAGCATACGGAGATGGTGAGGGCTGTAGGAGATGCAATAATTTAGAACGACTGTAGAAGCTGGAGGGGTTCTCACAGACAAGGAGGATTGTAGGAATGTGGGAAGTTTACAGAGATCGGGGGTTGGAGCATTCTCAGTAATTAGTGGTTTGGAGCACTGTCCAGACTGGGGGAGGCTTCAGAATGATGGAGGGGTCGAGCAAAATGAAGTGGTTGCAAAAATTATAGAACATAAACATGTCACTTCGGTGCTGTGCCACTGAGGGTCATCAGGACGACAGTCTTCCTCATTAAAATGTACAGATCCTCAGGGGAATGTACAGGGTGGATGCTGAAAGGATGCTTCCTTCTCCTTATGGGAGAGAGGCAGACAACGAGAGTCTGACAAGGATGGAGAAGAGGGAGTTGTCTTTTTCTTCCAATGGCCCAAACCTACTTCAGGTTTGTTCCCGCACAGCTCAAAGAAAAGCAAAGCGATAACAAAGAGCAAGGTTGTTTGGGACTGCAGGAGATATGAGACGAAGGCCAGGTTGGAAGGGCTGGAGGGAGTGAGAGAGAAGGAAGATGTTCAACAGCAAGAAGGGTTTACAGGGAGTGGAAATTGTCAGGACTGGAGAACACTGTCATGAGAGGGAGATAACGAAATGGCACAAGGTCAAACACAGCAGAAGGATCCCAAACTCCGTACCTGTCATTTACTCAGGGAGCGGCTCTCACCCAGTCTGGTGCCATGCCCCACATACAAACAGCATGAGGTTTCCCAGCTGCTGGTGCTCAGGTCCCAGTGCACTCACCCCTGAACCAGTCGTTGAAGTATTTACACAGTTATACATTTCCAGAAACTCTGTGTCCTAGCCGACATAACCTGGCAAATTCACACTCTTCCAGGCAAAGACCATCTGCACTCAGATTCCCTGGTGATACAACCCTCTGAGTGATAGTCTGCAGAGAACAACAGAATCCACAAATCCCCATTGCATGGGTCAGGGTCAATGACAAAAGTTTCATTCTTTCAAAAATGACAACTCCTCAATACCTGCATCTCACAAAACTGCCATTTTTAAATGTTAAAATAAAGAACATTCCAAATGAAGGCTTTGATGAGGTGAGCTCTGGTCAGTAACACAGACCTGGAGGTTACCAGATCCACGGAGAGTGCTTTCTAACAGAGCACCACCAGGTCAGCATCAGGCGCACAAACAGAACGGGAAAATAGATTCACATTGGAATTCACATCTCCCAGCCTGGGAATTTGAAGCTGTGCTCACCCATTCCGGTAAAGATCTATAGAAACAGGACATCAGAACCAGAAGACTGGATGTTGGCTATCGTGTTGCTATTATTTAAGGAAGGCAGTAAAGAAAATCCAGGAAACTATAGACTGTTGAGCCTGACATCGGTGGGCAAGTTGTTGGAGGGAATCGTAAGGGACAGGATGTACATGTATTTGGAAAGGCAAGGACTGATTAGGGATAGTCATCATTGCTTTGTGAGTTGGAAATCATGTCTCACAAACTTGATTGAGATTTTTGAAGAAGGAACATAGAGGATTGATGAGGGCAGATCTATATGGACTTCAGTAAGGTGTTCAACAAGATTCCCCATGGGAGATTGGTTAGCAAGGTTAGATCTCACGGAATACAGGGAGAACTAGCCAATTGGTACAGAACTGGCTCAAAGGTAGAAGATAGAGTGTGGTGGGGGAAGGTTGGTTTTCAAACTGGAGGCCTGTGACCAGTGGAGTGACAGAAGGATCGGTGCTGTGTCCAATACTTTGCATTATTTACATAAATAATTTGGATGTGAGCATAAGAGGTATTGTTTGTAAGTGTTCAGTTGACAACGAAATTGGAGGTGTAATGGTCAGTGAAACAGGTTACTTCAGATTACAATGGGATCTTGATCAGATGGACCAATGGGCTGAGAAGTGGCAGATGGAGATTAATTCAGATAAATGCGAAGTGCTGCATTTCGCAAAAGCAAATCTTTGCTGGACTTATATACTTAATGGTAAGGTCTGACGAAGTGTTGCTGAACATAGGGAAAATGGAATGCAGGTTCATAGCTCCTTGAAAGCAGAGTCGCGGGTAGGTAGGATAGTGAAGAAGGTGTTTGGTATGCTTTCTTTTATTGGTCTGAGTATTGAGTACAGGAGTTGGGAGGTCATGTTGTGGCTGTACAGGACATTGGTTCGGTCACTTTTGGAATATTGTGCCCAATTCTGGTCTCCTACCTATCGGAAAGATGTTGTGAAACTTGAAAGCGTTCAGAAAATATTTGCAAGGATTTTGCCAGGATTGGAGGGTTTGAGAGGTTGAATACGCTGGGGCTGTTTTTCCCGGAGCCTCGAAGGCTGAGGGGTGACCTAATAGAGGTTTATAAAATCATGAGGGGCATTGAGAGGGTAAAGAGACAAAGTCTTTATCCTTGGGTGTGGCAGTCCAGAACTGGAGGGCTAAGGTTTATGGTTAGAGGGGAAAGATATAAAAGAGACTTAACGAGCTTTTTTTTCCCCCGCAGAGGGTGCTACGTGTATGGAATGAGCTGCCAGAGAAAGTGGTGGAGGCTGATACAAAGACATCTGGATGGGTATATGAATAGGAAGGGTTTGCAAGAATGTTGACCAGAGATGCTGGTAGGTGGGACTAGATTGGATTGGGATATCTGTTCGGCATGGACGGTTTGGACCAAAGGGTCTGTTTCCTTGCTGTACGTCTATTTGACTCTAAGAGGGGCTGAATGGTCCAATCAAAAATGATCTGTGGTTCAAATCATAACATCCTTCAGTTTCCGTAATCCATTCTTGGTTCCATCTTGCAGGCTCTATGTATCCCGCTCCCTCTACACTCCTACAGGACCCACGTCCCTTCCCATGTTTGTACCATCATCCAGGTTCTGCAGCCCTTCCTACCTCTGTCACATGGCCCGGACACTACAACTCTTCCTTCTTCTGCAATGTTCCCCAGAAGAGTACTGGAGGCCGGTGGCATTTACAGAGTTAGGGAGGACTATCGGGAATGGAAGATTTTGCAGGCATTAGGAATATTGGGACTTGAGGAGGTTTCACAGTTTATGAGTGTTGTAGGGACTGGAGGAAGTTACAAAGATAGGGATGGTTTCAGATTGGAGGATTCTGCAGAAAAAGAACTTTATATGGTTAAAGGCAGGATACTTAGCAGTGTGCACGAACAGAGGGTTCCTGTGTCCCTGAAGTTACTTCCCAAGTTGAGAGGGTGTTAAGAAGGCATACGGTGTGTTGGCTTTCATTAGCGAGGGATTGGGTTTAAGAGTTCCAGGGTTTTGCTGCAGCTCTATAGAGCCCCGGTTACACCACACTTGGAATGCTGTGAACAGTTCTGTTCACCTCATTATAGGAAGGATGGGGAAGCTTTAAAGATAGGACAGAGGATACTTAGCAAGATGCTGCCTGGACTGGAGGTCATGCCCATTGAAGTAAGTTGTGGAAGCTCGGGCTTTTCTGATCGGAGTGAATAAAGAATAATGGTGACATGATAGAGGTGTACAAGGTAAAGAGGGGCTGAAAATGTGTTGCTGGAAAAGCGCAGCAGGTCAGGCAGCATACAGGGAGCAGTAGAATCGACGTTTCGGGCATGAACCCTTCTTCAGGAATCTTCAGGCAAGATAGGCATCAATTGTGTGGATAACCAGAGACAACTTCCCATGGCAAAATGGCAATCACAAGGGGACATATTTTTTATGGTAATTGGCGGAAGATTTAACTAAGATATCAGAGATAAGTTATTTACACAGAGTATGGTGGGTGCGTGGAATGGACTGCCAGCCGTGGTAGGAGATTCAGACACATTACGGACATCTCAGCAACTCTTGCATTGCACAGCGATTATAGCAAAATGTAGGGTATGTAGGTTTGTTTAGTCTTAAGAGTAGGATAAAGGGTCAGCACAATATCGAGCGCTGAAGGACTTGTCCTGGGCTGTCCTATTCTATGTTCTAAATAGCGTGTGTTATGAAGGCAGGAAGAGGTTTCGGGAAGCTGTAGAGGATGGGGTCTGAATGAAGAGACACAAAGAGGAGGCGTTGCTGAGGTTGTATGAGGTAACAGAGACAGAGGGTTGTGGGGACTAGAGGTGGTTTCACAGGGAGGGAGGAGCACAGAGCCACAGCAGGTTACAGAAATGTGGAGAGCTGTAGGGCCTACAGGAGTTTCATGGAGTTGGGGAGGTTGGGAGGGATGGATCAGTTCACAGGGATAGGGATGTTGGTAGGATGGGGTGTTTTACACAGACATGAATCTTTCAGGTGAATGGAGATGAATACAGAGATAACGTGGGTTGTACAGATTGGAAAAACAAACAGACATGTGGAGGGTAGTCGTGACTGAAGATGTTTATAGACAGGAAGGCTTAGGTTCTGCAGGTTATTTAGACATGGAGGGAGTGGAATCATACAGATTTTCCAAGGGGTAAAGAGAGCAATTTTGGTTGGAGACAGTTTCACAGATTATGGAGCATTTGTAACCTCCTCCAGTTTGGTCAAAGTGGGAAGGGTTGTCGGGGAGGGTGATGTTTATACATGTAAGAACTGGGGAAGATTATGGAAATGAGCAGATGGATGGATATAGTGGAGGAGCAGACATTGACAGGGTGGGTGCTGGCAATGAAAAGATAGCGCATAGATAGTTCGTCTGGATCAGAAGAGTCACAGGCATTGGAATGACTTCTGCAGATTGGGAGTGTTACAGGGACTGAGAGGATTGTAGGGTCTCCACAGATTGATCGCGTCTTTAAGAATAGAAGAGTTTATGTAGATACGGAAAGCTTAAACCCAATGCATGCAGTCTTCATTTCAAGACCAGAGCCTTATTATCCCTCATCAGCCAAGGATCCCTAAACCTGCCAGCTTTTCCCTTTACCCCAATGGGACATACTGGCCCTGGATTCTTGATATCACACTTTGAAAAGCCTCCCATTTGCCAGTTGTTCCTTTTCCTTCAAACATACTCACCCGATCGATTGGAATCATAATGTGGAGGTGCCGGTGTCGGACTGGGAGTGGACAAAGTTAAAAATCACACGACACTCGGTTCCAGTCCAACCGGTTTATTTGAAAGCACTAGCTTTCAGAGCACTGCTTCTTCATCAGGTGGTTGTGGAGCACAATCCTAAGGTACAGAATTTATAGCAACAGGATGGCAGTGTCATGGAATATAGTATCAAACATACTTAGTTTAAGCCCTTCATCTGTTACAGTGATTACCAGCGCTTCCAAAGCGAGCTGGACTACAACTGGCTGTTGTGCAATTTTAAATTCACGGCATTGACGCTGGCCAGATCCTGCCTAATGGCCCCAAACCTGGCCCTGTTCCAGTTTTCCTCTTCAATCTGCGGACCTGCTGATCTTTTTCCATAACTATGTTAAAACGAAGACAGTTGTGGGCACTGGACCCAAAGTGCTCTCTGAATGACACTTCAGTCACTTGCCCGACCTCGTTTTCTGAGGGGACGTCCAGTGTTGCACCTGCCTGAGGAGAATAGGGCCCTCTGCATATTGATTTAGGAACCTTTTTTGGACACATTTGAAAAATTGCCCTCTGTCCAGGTCTTTTTATACTCGAGGTGGCCCAGTCAAAACTGCGAATATTAAAATCTCCAGCCAATACTTCTCTATTATTCCTATAGTTATCTGCAATCTCTCTACACAGCTGCTCCTCTGGTATCTGTTGGGTCTACAACAGTCTACAGTACAGTCCCAACATAGTGACCACCCCTCTTCTTCTTTCTAACTTCTAACCATGTGGAATTTTAAATGAATATATGTTTTAAAAATTGGAATTAACAATCCATAAATAAGTATTTATAAAAATCCAAACACTTGACCTTCAGAGAAAGACAACAGTTCACTCTCATGTGGTCTGCACGACATACCCACAGCAAAGTGTTTGCCTTTCAATTACCCTGTGAAATGGGCGAGCCAGCTGCTTAGCTCAAGGCAGCAAGGGATGGGCAATAAAGGCGAGTCAGCCAGAGACACCCACATTCCATACCTGTTTTAAAAAAAAAATCCATTCAGATTGGTCCCAGCACAGTTCCAGTGGAACAATGTCCTGGCCAATTACGTTGGTAGATTTATGGACACGGCTTTAAACTGACAGAGAGGATGCAGGAACAGGGTCCAGGTGAAAGGAGCTTTCCAAATCCAAAGAGAAAACGTGAAGCATCAGAGCAGCGTGGGAATGTGACCGAAGACAACAGAAAGGAACAGGATGGGACAAAGTTTAACTAAAACTGTAGATCAGCAAATCCATTTGTGACAGGAAATTGTGCGAATGAGTAAATTATGTTTTTTTATTAATGGACAAAGACTCTGCAACAAGGTAGATGGATTTATGACACAGAGATAAAAGGGATTTAGACACCAGAGAGATGTGGTTACAGGGCGAACAAAAGGTAGAACATAAATATTCAATGGATCACAACCTTGTGCAAACTCAGGCAAAATGGACGACGCTAACAATAATGGGTAAGAAAGGCATTACAGAGAAATCATTTGGCATCAGAACATGAAGTAGAGTCAATCTGAATGTAAATTCTGGCTACTACTTGCCAAGGACACAAGCAGCAGAACAGTTTTAGACCACCGAACAGCATTTCATGGCTCGTCACTGCAATAAATAGGAATTCATTGGAATTTTTAATAAAGGCATGGTGAACATTTAGTGAAACGTCAATATTCGCAACGTCTGGGACAATCACACTGACAACAGTGATATTGGAAGAGGAGTTCGGAGAATTTTTTTCAGTGTTTCTTAGAATAACACATTGTGCAACTGGCGAGGGATGTAACTGTCTCAGAGAGACTGTTGTGTGATAAAACGTAGTGAATGAGTAATGTCACCTGGAGAGATCCTCTGGGAAATTGTGATAAAGTGCAGTTTAAAGAAATATAAAGTTTTAAAGTGAAACACAGAAAGGACAAGCTACAACTAGAAACAAAAATAGCCAATTACATGAGTTTGAGAGGAGAACTGACCAAGGTAAACAGGCTGAACAGACTGAAATATGTGTCTGTAAATGAACAGTGGAAAACATTTGAAGGAACAGTGTAAAATACTCAACAAAAGGACATTCCACTGAAACAGATAAAAACTCAGCAAGAAATCCCCTCATTCAGGACAAAATGGATCATATTAGATTGTGAGTCTGAGAAGATCACCACAAAGTACTTAAAATCCTGAAGTGAGAGAGAGAGTTTTAGAGTAAGTTTTAAAGGGATTGCAATGGGTCTGCTAGCATGAGGAGGGCAATGGAAAGGGGAATCGTTGTCAAGGTTTCTTGACACGATACGAACAGGGAGAAGTGAAGGTGCTGGAGGTAGTGAGAGAGTTACAGAGAGTGGTCAGGGCCTGAACGGTGTTACCAAGCCAGTACAAATTGCTGCAGCTGGAGTGGTTTGCAGAGGTAGGGAGGGACATATGTATTTTTATTTATTCATTCATGGGATGTGGGTGTCACTGCCTGGACCAGCATTCTTTGACCCCATGCTAATTACCCAGAGATTGTTGGGGCCCTGGTGGATAAATATATTACATTGCTGAACACAGGTGAAGTGCTGAATGACTGGAGGATAGCGCATGTGGTTCCTTTGTTCAAGAAGGGCAGAACGGGTAGGCCAGGTAATTAGAGCAGATAGTCTGACAGCAGGGGGAGGGAAATTATTGGAACAATTGTGAGGATGAATCAACACTTGCAAAGGTAAGGATCAACACGGTTTAGTCATCACGGATTTGGCAGAGGAAGATACTGTCTGAGGAGTTCAGTTCAGTTTTTTTGAAATGGTGCTTAAGTATATTGATGAGTGAAGTGCAGATGATGTGGTTTACATAGACTTGAATAAGTCCTTAAACAAGATCCAACATGGAAGGCTGGTCCAAAAAGACTGGGTTCCAAGGCAAGTTGGCAAATTGGATGCAAAATTGATAGATAGAATACTTTCACTACAGGGATCTGTGCAGGAACCATTGAACATTAATAACTCGGATGTGAAAGCAGAAGGTATCAAGAGTAGGTTTGCAGATGACATGAAAGGTGAGGGTATTGTTCACAGTGAGGAGGGTGGTCTCCGTCTGCAGTCCGATGTCGATTGATGATAATCTAAGCAGAGTTTAGTTCTGATTGAAGTGAGGTAATACTCTGTGGGAGGTACGATAAGCGAAGTACAGACATAATAAACGGTAGGTCCTTGCGGAGTACTGAGGAATACAGGGACCTTGGTGGATAAGTCCATAGATCCCTGAAGGTGTCAGCACAAGGAGACAGGGTGTGAAAGGCACCTCAACTCGGAGCGGGAGAGGGGCCCATATCATAGTGGGGTGAATTGCTAGAGCTGCTTGAGAGGATATAACCTGGTCTGGCAGGGTGTTGGACCTTAAATAAACGTAAGGCCAGAAAGAAGATTGAGGCTTGTACACGAGTTGAAGACAGCAATTTCAGCAGACAAGGCAGGCAAGAAAATAGCAGGTAATGGGGGAAAACTGATGATTAAACTGCATTTATTTCAATGCAAGGGGCCAGACAGCTAAGAAAGATGAACTCAAGGTATGGATTGGAACATGGGACTGGGATATTATAGTTATAACAGAAACACAACTGAGGGAGGGGCAGGACTGGTAGTTCATTGTTTCAAGGTAGAGATGCTACAGGAAGGGGAGGCAAGAGAGGACGTGTGGTGGTGGGTTTTGATGCATGAATCATCACAGCAGTACTTAGAGAGGATATTCCTGTGGGATCACCCAGTGAAGCTACGTTAGTGGAACAGAGAAATAAGAATGGGTTATCACTTTGATACGATCGGACTGCTGACCCCAAATAATCTGTGGCAGACTGAGGAACAAATATGTCGGGACATCTTAAATATCAACCATAATAATAAGGCTGTTATGGTAGGGTTTTTGAACTTTCCAAATCTAGACTGGGAGTGCCAGTGTTCAGCGTTTGCAAGGGAGGAATTTGGTAATTGTGTTCCAGAAAACTCCCAATCAATATGTAAATGGCCTGAAAAGAGAAATGGGCAAAACCTGACCTCCACTTGGGAATTAAGGTAGGGAAACGGACTGAGACGTGAGTGGGAAAGCATTTTGCCAAAGTGACCACAGTTCTAGTAGTTTGAAAACAGCTTTGGTAAATGACAGGCCTGGTCCACAAGTGCAAGTTAGAAAATAGAGCCTGACCAATCTTGATCGTATAAGCCAGGACCTTTCAAAATGTAATGAGGGAAAGGAATTATTTACAGGGAAAGGGAAGTTTGGCAAGTGAGAATATTTTAAAAGTGACATAAACTGATCGATCAGCGCCAGCATGTTCCTGTTTGTGTGCAGGTCAATGCTGACAGCATTCGGAATCACAGGCTGTCTGTTGAGGGTCTGGTCAAGGAAAAGGGGGCACGTGTCAGGTATAGTCAGCTGGATCAAGGGAATCCCTGAGGATATACGGGGGCTGTAGGAATACACTTTGAGTAGAAAACAGGAATGGAGAAAGGCTAAATGAAATAGCCTCAGCAGAGAAGGAAAGGGGAATCCAAAAGTGATTGTATCAGTATATTAAGAGTGCATAAGTAACTCGGAACAAAATAGTGTCAATTAAAGATCAATGAGGCCATCGATGTTTGGAACTGCAGGATATTTGCTGAGATCGTAAACTATTTTTTAACTCCAGAACTTACTGTGGAGAAAGACGGGGGAACTCAGGGAACAAGAGTAATACATTAGACCACAATTGGAGTACTCTGCAATTCCAGTCTCTCTGCTACAGGAAGGATGTTGTGAAACTTGAAAGGGCTCAGAAAAGATTAACAAGATATTGCCCGGGTTGTTGCTGAATAAGATGGGGTTACTGTCACTGGAGAATCGGAGACTGAGGGAAGACCTGACAGAGGTTTATATAAACATGAGGGGCATGGATAGGGTAAGCATTCAAGGCCTTTTCCCAGAAGTTGGGGAGTCCAAAACTAGAGGGCATAAGTTTAAGGTTAGAGGTGAACGGTTTACAGAGGGACTGAAGGGACAGCTTCTTAACATACATGATGATGTGTGTATGGAAGGAGCTGAGAGAGAAAGTAATGGAGACTGATACAATTACAACATTTAAAAGGTATCTGGATGGGCATCTGAATAGTAAGGGTGTAGACGTATATGGGCCAAATGCTGGAAAAGGAAATGGATTTATTTAGATGTTCTGGTAAGCCTGGACGAGGTGGGGACCGAAGAGTCTGTTTCTATGCTGTATATCTCTATGACTTGAAAAGAGTGCATGTTATAAAAGAAGTGGTGCTGGAGGCTTTAAACACAAAGCTATGGCAAGTTCCAGAACCTGATTAAGTGTATCACAGGACACTGTGGGATGCTAGGGAAGAAATGGTGGAGCCCCGAGCAAAGGTATGTGTACTAACTGACAGCTATGTGTGATGGGCTGACAGACTGGAGGGTGGCATCATGGACAGTGAAGGATGTTTTCTGAGATTACAAAGGGATCTTGATGAAGAGAGTGAATGGGCAGCAAAACTAGAGATGGAATTCAATACGAGGTAATCCATTTTGTAAAACATACAAGGGTAGAGCTTATACAATTAATGTTAAGGCTTCGGTTAGTGTTTTAGAGCAGAGGGACCTCTGGGTTCAGCTACATGATTCTTGAAGCTTGCATCAGAGGATGGATAAGACAGTGCTTTGCATGCCTGACTATTGCTCAGTCCATTGAGTGGAGGATTTGGGACGTCATGTTGAGATTGCACAGACATTTGTGAGGCCTGTTCTGCAATACTCTGTCCATTTCTGGTCGCCAAGTTAACAGGGAGGATATTATTAAGCTGCAGGGGATTCAGAAGAAATTTACCAGGATATTGCTGGGTATGGAAGGCTTGAGTTCTGAAAAATGGCTGGATAGGCTGAGTCTTTTTTCACTGGAGCCTGGAGGATCAGACATGATGCTATAAAGGTTTATGGGGAAAAAAATGAGGTATATAGATCGATTTGATGGTAGTTGCCTTTCCCTCAGGATGGGGGAGTCTCAAGAGGAGGGGCCACATTTTTAAGGTTAGAGGAGAGAGATGTTCAAAAAAAAGATATGGGGCAATTTGCTACACAGAGGGTGGTATGAGTGTGGAATGAACTTCCTGAGAAAGGGGTTGATGGAGGTGCAATTACAACATTTGAAAGATATTTGGATTGACAGGTGAATAGGGAAGGGTTGGAGTGATGTGGGCCAGCAACAGGCAGCTGGGAAGAGTTTAGTTTTAGATTATGGTGGGTATCAGCTGAAGGGTCAGTTTCCATGCTGTATGGCTCTATGACAAGAATATGGTTTTATTCCATTATTGAAGAAAGGATCAGGGCTGGGTCCACTGATGTGCATCATCTACATAAACGATTTGGTTGAAAATATAGGAGTGATTGTGCGAAGGTTTGTTAATGATAAAATGAATGGTGTAGTGGGCAGTAAATACGATTATCAAAGGGGATCTTGACCAAATGGGCCAGTGGACCAAGGAATGAAAGATGGAGTTTAATTCAGCTGTTGGAGTTTGTTAAGACAAACACAGTTAATGGAAGGGCTCTGGCTAGGGTTGAACAGAGAGAGAAAGACCAGGGTGTGCACGTTACATTGTTCCTCGGAAGTGGCATACCAGGTGGACAGGGTGGGGAAAGCGACATTTGGCACATTTGCCAACATTGGCCAGCACTTTGTTACATACATTGGAGATATTTGTAATATTGTCCTAAATAATTCCCTTGGGCAGAGGAGGCCACGGGGTGACCCTAAGAATTGTGATTAACCAAGCGTAGGTGAGTACAAAATTGGAGGGTATAAACGGAGGTGAGAGAGCAAGGATTTAAAGTGGGAGCTGAGGGGGAACATTATCCACAGAGGATGGTGCACAGACGGAACGGACAGCCAAGGGCACATGGGAGAAACAAGAACAATTGCAGCATGGAAAAGACATTTGGGGAGGTATATTGAGAGGAGAAGGATTGATGAGATAAGGGCCAAACGCAGGCAAATGAGAGTCGTTCAGTTTGGGTAACATGGGCAGCATTGAGGAGTTGGAGAAAGTGAGGTCTGCAGATGCTGGAGATCAGAGCTGAAAATGTGTTGCTGGAAAAGCGCAGCAGGTCAGGCAGCATCCAGGGAACAGGAGAATCGATGTTTCGGCCATACGCCCTTCTTCAGGAATGAGGAAAGTTTGTCCATCAGGCTAAGATAAAAGGTAGGGAGGACGGACTTGGGGGAGGGGCGTCGGAAATGTGATAGGTGGAAAGAGGTCAAGGTGAGGGTGATAGGTCAGACTGGGGTGGGGGCGGAGAGGACAGGAAGAAGATTGCAGGTTAGGAGGGCGGTGCTGAGTTCGATGGATTTGACTGGGACAAGGTGGGGGGAGGGGAAATGAGGAAACTGGTGAAATCCGAGTTCATCCCTTGTGGTTGGAGGGTTCCTTGGCGGAAGATGAGGCGCTCTTCCTCCAACCGTCGTGTTGTTGTGGTCTGGCGATGGAGGAGTCCAAAGACCTGCATATCCTTGGTGGTGTGGGAGGGGGAGTTGAAGTGTTGAGCCACAGGGTGGTTGGGTTAGTTGGTCCGGGTGTCCCAGAGGTGTTCTCTGAAACGCTCTGCAAGTAGGCGGTCTGTCTCCCCAATATAGAGGAGGCCACATCGGGTGCAGAGGATGCAATAGATGATGTGTGTGGAGGTGCAGGTGAATCTGTGGCGGATATGGAAGTTTCCTTTGGGACCTTGGAGGGAGGTGAGGGGGGAGGTGTGGGCGCAAGTCTTCAACCTCCTGCGGTTGCAGTGGAAGGTGCTGGGAGTGGAGGTTGGGTTGGTGGGGTGTGTGGATCTGACGAGGGACTCACGGAGGGAGTGGTCTTTACGGAATGCTGATAGGGAAGGGGAGGGAAATATATCTTTGGTGGTGGGGTCCGTTTGGAGGTGGCGGAAATGACGGTGGATGATGCGCTGTACATGGAGATTGGTGGGGTGGTAGGTGAGGACCAGTGGGGTTCTGTCCTGGTGGCGGTTGGAGGGGCGGGGCTCAAGGGCGGAGCCCCTGCCCCCTGTACTATACCTCCTCCCACCCTGCCCCCTGTAAAAACGCCGTCCCATTCTCCCAATTCCTTTGTCTCCGCCGCATCTGATCCCAGGAGGACCAATTCCAAAAACGTACAACCCAGATGGCCTCCTTCTTCAAGGACTGCAATTTCCCCCCGCGACGTGGTCGACGATGCCCTCCACCGCATCTCTTCCACTTCCCGCTCCTCCGCCCTTGAGCCCCGCCCCTCCAACCGCCACCAGGACAGAACCCCACTGGTCCTCACCTCCCACCCCACCAACCTCCATGTACAACGTATCATCCGCCGCCATTTCCGCCACCTCCAAACGGACCCCAACACCAAGGATATATTTCCCTCCCCTCCCCTATCAGCATTCCGTAAAGACCACTCCCTCTGTGACTCCCTCGTCAGATCCACACACCCCACCAACCCAACCTCCACTCCCGGCACCTTCCCCTGCCACCGCAGGAGGTGCAAGACTTGCGCCCACACCTCCCCCCTCACCTCCCTCCAAGGTCCCAAAGGAAACTTCCATATCCGCCACAGATTCACCTGCACCTCCACACACATCATCTATTGCATCCTCTGCACCCGATGTGGCCTCCTCTATATTGGGGAGACAGTCCGCCTACTTGCGGAGCATTTCAGAGAACATCTCTGGGACACCCGGACCAACTAACCCAACCACCTTGTGGCTCAACACTTCAACTCCCCCTCCCACTCCACCAAGGATATGCAGGTCTTTGGACTCCTGCATCGCCAGACCACAACAACACGACGGTTGGAGGAAGAGCGCCTCATCTTCCGCCAAGGAACCCTCCAACCACAAGGGATGAACTTGGATTTCACCAGTTTCCTCATTTCCCCTCCCCCACCTTGTCTCAGTCAAATCCATCGAACTCAGCACCGCCTTCCGAACCTGCAATCTTCTTCCTGACCTCTCCGCCCCCACCCCAGTCTGACCTATCACCCTCACCTTGAACTCTTTCCACCTATCACATTTCCGACGCCCGTCCCCCAAGTCCCTCCACCCTATCTTTTATCTTAGCCTGCTGGACAAACTTTCCTCATTCCTGAAGAAGGGCTTATGCCCGAAACGTCGATTCTCCTGTTCCCTGAATGCTGCCTGACCTGCTGCGCTTTTCCAGCAACACATTTTCAGCATTGAGGAGTTGGACCACAGGTTCTGTTTCCGTTCTGTATCACTCTGTATCCAGTTAAAGAGGATTACAGTACCGAAATAAAGCATGTTGTAGACACTGAAGCAAGTCGCAGCGATAGGGATTGTAGTCTGGAATGCAGTATGTTTCAAATATTTGGAGGGACTATCGGGAATGGAGCAGGTTACTGGGACAATTACTGTTATATGAGTTAAAAATGACTGAAGACACTGGTGCAGAAGCCATGCCATAGATACAGTGTTGCAGAGTAATGAGTCTTAGTACAGTATTGGAGGAAGAACACAGAACAGAAATATCCCAGGCAGCATTCCCAACTTCTCGTCGGAGGCCTGCTTTAACCACTGTTGTACTCATGCTCACTACGGCAGCGCAGGCCTGGATTGATAACACTGAACTCCCGATGCTGTCTCAGTGCAACATAAGTTAAAGTAGATGTGGTGATTGAGCATGGCGTGTGTCTATACTGTGCTCCCCATCCAGCACTGTATCTATATAATGTCTTGTTAGCCAATGTTTTGAGCCCTCTCATTGCGCTCTAGAACATAGAACATAGAAGAATACAGCGCAGTACAGGCCCTTTGGCCCTCGATGTTGCGCCGATCCAAGCCCACCTAACCTATACTAACCCACTATCCTCCATATACCTATCCAATGCCCGTTTAAATGCCCATAAAGAGGGAGAGTCCACCACTGCTACTGGCAGGGCATTCCATGAACTTACGACTCGCTGAGTGAAGAACCTACCCCTAACTTCAGTCCTATATCTACCCCCCCTTAATTTAAAGCTATGCCCCCTTGTAATACCCGACTCCATACGCGGTAAAAGGTTCACACTGTCAACCCTATCTCACCCCCTAATCATCTTGTACACCTCAATCAAGTCACCCCTAAACCTTCTTTTCTCTAATGAAAACAGCCCCAAGTGTCTCAGTCTTTCCTCATACGATCTTCCTTCCATACCAGGCAACATCCTGGTAAACCTCCTCTCCACCCTTTCCAGTGCCTCCACATCCTTCCTATAGTATGGCGACCAAAACTGCACACAATATTCCAGATGCGGCCGCACCAGAGTCTTATACAACTGCATCATGACCTCAGGACTCCGGAACTCAATTCCTCTACCAATAAAAGCCAGTACGCCATATGCCTTCCTCACCGCACTATTTACCTGGGTGGCAACTTTCAGAGATCTGTGTACATGGACACCAAGATCCCTCTGCTCATCCACACTACCAAGTATCCGACCATTAGCCCAGTACCCCATCTTTTTGTTATTCTTCCCAAAGTGAATCACCTCACACTTAGCTACATTGAATTCCATTTGCCACCTTTCTGCCCAGCTCTGCAGCTTCTCTATATCCTGCTGTAACCTGCCACATCCTTCCTCACTGTCAACAACTCCTCCGACTTTCGTATCATCCGCAAACTTGCTCACCCAACCTTCTAACCCCTCTTCCAGGTCATTTATAAAAATGACAAACAGCAATGGTCCCAAAACAGATCCTTGCGGAACACCGCTAGTGACGGCACTCCATGAAGAAACTTTGCCATCAACTACTACCCTCTGTCTTCTTCCATCCAGCCAATTCCTAATCCAAACCTCCAACTCACCCTCAATGCCATATCTCCGTATTTTCTGCAGTAGCCTACCATGGGGAACCTTATCAAACGCCTTACTAAAATCCATATATACCACATCTACCGCTTTCCCCTCATCAACCTCCTTCGTCACCTTTTCAAAGAATTCAATAAGGTTTGTGAGGCACGACCTGCCCTTCACAAAACCATGCTGACTATCCTTGATCTCTGTGCACTGTGAGTGATCTTACCTCACTGCAGGATTTATTGAAGGCTCCAGATCTCCCTGCCCTTTGTCTCTCTGGCTGACCAACCATCTTCAATGAGGTGATGGATGAGACACACAGCAGTTGGGAAGTCTATTGAGTCAGCAACTTCCTGAGTACCTAAAGAGACAGTGAAATAGACGGAATAGGAAATTAGACTGATGCACAAGGAGAATGGAAATGAGCCCCACAGAGATCTGAAAAATCCCAGTCTCCATCCCTGGCCTGTGCTGTTGCGTCTCTTTGGAGTGGAGAATTCTGTTGGCTCAGGATCTGGAGTAACTGCAAGAGAGAGACAGTGACAGAGGCAGCAATTGGACCCACATAGTGAGGGATACCACATGGAGAGAGACTAAGTGATATCACTGGAGTGCTGGAAGACTTCAGGATCACACAATCATGTTGGAAGAATGGTTTAGCTTCATGTGTCAGTGCTCAGGGATGAGCAACCAGTGAGCAGGTGAAGTGATGGCCTAGTAACGTTATTGTTAGGGCATTTGTCCAAAACCTCAGCTAACGTTCAGGGGAGGCAGGTTTGAATCCCATCATAAGATAAGGTGGAATTTAAAATCAATAATTTTAAAAATAGCAATTAACAATCCATAAACAAATACGAAACCATTGCTGATGTACAAAAATCCCAATCCCTTAGATTAGATTCCATACAGTCTGGAAACAGGCCTTTCGGCCCAAGAGTAACCCACTCAGACCCATCTCCCTCGACCTAATATACCTAACATTATTGGCAATTTAGCATGGCCAATTCGCCTGACCTGCGCATCTTGGGACTGTGGGAGGAAACCTGAGCATCCGGAGGCAATTCACCTAGACACGGGGAGAATGTGCAAACTCCACACAGTCGCCCGGGTCTGGAATCGAACCTGGGACCCTGGTGCTGTGATACTGGAGTGCTAATCACTGAGCCACTGTACCGCCCACTTGTCCTTTCGACAACAAGATCTGATCATCCTCACGTGGTCTGCACGACATACCCACAAGCAAAGTGTTTGCATCTCAATTGCCCTCTGAAATGGCCGAGCAAGTTACTCAGCTCATGGGCACCTAGGGCTGGGCAAGAAAGGCTGGTCAGCCAGAGACACTCACATCCCCTACCTGATTTATAAAAATATCCAATAGGATGGTCCCACTGGAGCCGTGCTGGGACCAGTGTCCTGGCCAATCATGTCAGTAGGTTTATGGATAGGGCTTTAAACCGACAGGGTCCAGGTGAAAGCAGCTTTCCAAATCCAAAGAGAAAAGGTGAAGCATCAGAACAGCATGGGGATGTGGCTGAAGGCAAACAGAAAGAAACAGGAAGGGACAGCGATTAACTAAAACCGTACATCAGTGAATAGGTTTGTGACAGGAAATTGTGGAAAAGAGGAAATTATATTCTTTTTTGAATGGATGAAGTCTTATCAATAAGGCAAGTGGATTTGTGACACTGAGATAGAAGAGGTTTAGACACAAGAAAGATATGGTTACAGGGTGAACAAAAGGTGGACATAAATACTCAATGGATCATAACCTTGCGGAAACTCAGGCAAAATGGGTAACACTAAGAAAGGCATCACAGGGAAAGCATTTGACCTCAGATCATGGAGTAGAATCAGTCTGAATGTAAATTCCGGCTACTAGTTGCCAAGGACACAAGCAGCAGAACAGTTTTAGCCACCGAACAGCATTCCGTTGCTCATAACTGCATTACACAGGAACTCATTGGATTTTTTTTAACAAACACATGGTGATAATTTTGGGAACATCAATATTCACAAAATGTGGGACAGTCACACTGGCAAGAGTGATATTGGAAGAGGAGTTCAGAGAATTAGTTTTCAGTGTTTCTTTGAATAACACATTGTGCAACTGGCTAAGGACAGAACTATCTCAGAGCGACCGTTGTGTGATGAAACTTCGTGAATGAGTAATGTCACCTGGAGAGATCCTCTGTGAAATAGTGATAAAGTGCAATTTAAAGAAATATAAAGTTTTAAAGTGAATAACAGAAAGGACAAGCTACAACTAGAAACAAAAAATAACCAATAACATGAGTTTGAGAGGAGAAGTGACCAAGGTAAATAGGCTAAACAGACTGAAATATGTGCCCGTCAATGAACAGTGGAAAACATTTGAAGGAGCAGTGTAAATCACTCAACAAAAGGACATTCCACTGAAACAGACAAATCCTAAGCAAGAAATCCCCATCTGTCCCACACTCAAGTAAAAAGGATCATATTAGATTACTGGGCTCAGAGGATCACCAAAAAGTACTTAAAATTCTGAAGTGAGAGAATGTTTTAGGAGTAAGTTTTAACGGGATTGCAAAGGGTCTGCCCTCAGGAGGAGGTCAGATGGAAGAGGGAATAATTGTCAAGGTTTTATGTCACAAAAGGAACTGGGAGAGGTGAAGGTGCTGGAGGTGGTGAGAGTGTTACAGAGAGTGGTCAGGGTCTGAACGGTGTTACAAAGCCAGTACGGATTGCTGCAGCTGCAGCTGGAGGTAGGGAGGGATATATGTATTTTTATTTATTCATTCATGGGATGAGGATGTCACTGATTGGACCAACATTCTTTGCCCAACTGCTAATGACCCAGAGGAGAGCACAGAGTCAGCCATATTGCTTTGGTTCTGGTGTCACGTGCAGGCCAGACCAGGTTAGAATGTCAGATGTTCTTCTCTAAAGGACGTAAGTGAACCAGATGAGTACTTCCTACTGGTCAACAATGCTTTTATGGTGGCCTCACCAATGTCTTGTACAGATACAACATGACATCTCAACTCTTACTCTCAATGCTCTGCCCAAAGAAGGTAACCATCCCAAACGCCTGCTTCACCAACCTGTCAACCTGTGACACCACTTACAACGAACTGTGTACCTGCATCCCTGGGTCTCTGACTGACAACACTACCCAGGGCCCGAACATTAACTGTACAAGCCCCGCCCTGGTTTGTTTCACCAAAATGGAACACCCCACATTTATCTAATTAAACTCCATCTGCTATTCTTCAGCCCACTATCCCAGTGTACTATTCGTCCTGTTGTATCATAGATAACTTTCTTCACTGTCCACTTTACCAACAATTTCAGTGTCACTCAAAAAACTTATTTACCACAAAACCAATATTCCCATCCAAACCATTTCTCCAAATGACAAACAACAGGGGACCCACTTCACCGCTGGTCACATGTCTCCAGTCAGAAAGGCAACATGCCTCCCATCACCCACTGTCTCCTACCATCAAGCAAATTTTGTATCCAGTTGACTAGCTCCTCCTGAATGCCATATCCTTTTACATTGATCTGAGCTTATTACCCAGTTTACCATACAGAACGTAGAACACAGAACAGTACAGCACAAGACACTTCGGCCATGATGCCATGCCCATCTTTTAACCGACTGTAAGATCAAACTAACTTACATACCCTTCATTTTGCTATTATCCATGTGACTATCTAAGAGTCTGTTAAAATGTCCCATTACACCCACCCACCACTCTCTCTGTAAAGAACCTACATCTGAAATCTCCCCTTACCCATCCTCCAATCACCTGACAATTATGCCCCCTTGTACCATGTATGCCATGGGATAAAGAGGTCTCTCACTGTTCACTCTATCTTTGCCTCACACCATCTTGTTCATCTCTACCAAATCACACCACACTCTTCTTCACTCCAATGAGAAAAGCCTTAGCTCTCTCAACCTTTCTTCATAAGACATGCCCTCCAGACCAGGTAGTATCCTGGTAAATCTCCTCTTTACCCTCTCTAAAGCTTCCACATCCTTCCTGTAATGAAGGGATCAAAACTGAACACAATATTCTAATCGGGATTTAAACAGGGCTGTATAGAACTGCAGCATAACCTCATGGCTTTAAAACTCAATCCCCCAGCTAATGAAAGCCAATACAACATATTATTTCTTAACAACACTACCAGCTTAGTGGCAAATTTGATGGATCTCTGGTCATGAAATCCAAGATTCATCTGTTCCTCCACACTATTCAGTATTCTTCTTTTACCCCTGTATTCTGCATTCATGTCTCACCACCCAAAATGCATCAATTCACACTTTTCCAGATTTGACTTCATCTGCCACTTCTCAGCCCAGCTCTACATCCTGTCAATGTCCCATTGTAACCTCCAGCAGACATCCAAACTATTCACCACTCCACCAACCTTCGTGTCATTGGCAAACTTACTTACTCACTCTTTCACTCACACATCCAAATCATTCATAAAATCACAAAGAACAGAGATTTTTTGACCTCTCCCTGCAGGAAACCACTGGTCACTGAGCTCCAGGCTGAATGATTTCCATCTGTCATCACCCTGTCTTCTATGGGCCAGGAATTCTGTATCCAGACAGGCAGGTTTCCCTGTATCCCATGCTCTGTACTTTCTCAATGAGCCATAAATGTTTTGTCACATTCTCAAAGGATTCAACAAGATTTGTGAGGCATGACCTGTCCCTTACAAAGTCATGTTGACTTTCTCTAATCAAACTATGGTTTTCTAAGGAATCATAAACCCTGTAACTCAGAGTCTCCAATAATCTGCACATCACAGACAGAAGACTGACAGGTCTGTGATTCCCAGGATTATCTCTATTCCCTTTCTCGAACAACGCATGGCTGATTCACATAACCTGAACATCTTTGGGCTGTGGGTGGAAACCGGAGCACCGGTCGGAAACCCACGCAAACATGGAGAGAATGTGCAAACTCCACGCAGACAGTGGCCTGGGGCTGGATTTGAAATCGCGTCCCGAGTGCTGTGAGGCAGCAGTGCTAACCACTGAGCCACCGTGCTGCCCCATGTAACTCTCTAGAGCCCTGCTTCTGATCTTTGGTTCCTCAAACTTAAATTAGCTTCCTTCTTCCTCTTGACTAGATGTTCTACATCCCTTGCAACCTTGTCAAATGCTTTGCTGAATTTCATGTAGACAACGTTGACTGCTCTGCCTTCATCTATCTCTTGGTAAACTCGTCAAAGAATCAATCCAGTTTGTGAAACATGGTTTTCCACTAACAAAGCCATGCTGACTATCTCTAATCAGCCCTTGCCTTTCCAAATGTACGTACCTCCTTTCTCTCAGAATCGCCTCCAACAACTTCCCAGCACTGGCTCACTGGGCTGTGATTTCCTGGCTTTTCCCTGCAGACCTTAAGTGATGGAATAGCATTAGCCACCCTCCAGTCTTCCGGTAACTCATTGTGTCTGTTGATAATATAAATATCTCTGTTAGGGACACTGCAATCTCTTCCCTAGCTTCCCATGAATATTCAAGGATAGACCTAATTAGCGACTGAGGATTGATCTACCTTTATTTGTTTTAAGATTCCAGCACTTATTCTTCTCTGTTGAGGATTCTTTCCAAGACATCGCTATTTATTTCCCCAAGTTCCTGAGCTTCCATGTCTTTCTCTACAGTAAATTCTGACAACACGATTTTGTCTAATATCTCACCCACCTCCTGATAGTTAAGGTGCCCTATTCTCTACCAAGTTATTCTTTATCCCTATTGAAACTTGTGTTAGGTTTCTGAAAATTCAAATAAACCGTATCCTCGGTACAACCACTCCTACATCCGTATCTATTCTGCTATTTATATTCACACCAATAAAAATAACATCCAACAGGCTCAAAAACACATTCTCTTTTTCTTAAAAGCGTTTCTAACGGTCCAGTTCATTGACATATCCTTTCAAACATATTTCACCTCCCGACTTACTATCAGGCTAACACTGTTTGGTTTCAGACTGGCAGCAGAAAGGGTTATGGGAGTTCGTGTTTATCAATATGGAAAAGGTAGCTTACAGTTTCAACAGGAAATAGATGTTTTGGAAATAAGGAGGGTCGTGGGGACTGAAGGACATTATGGAGAAGGGGAGTGATGTGGGGATTTTATGAGGTTATGCACGTAGAGAATGCAGTGGTGATTGAAGAACATTATGGAGATAGGGAGTGCTGTGGGGCCTGAAAGGGGCCAAAGAGATCTGCAGGGCTGTTAGGCCTGAAGGATGTTGCAAAGATCAGGATTAGATTAGATTACTTACAGTGTGAAAACAGGCCCTTCGGCCCAACAAGTCCACACCAACCCGCCGAAGCGCAACCCACCCATTCCCCTACATTTACCCCTTTACATAACACTACCGGGCAATTTAGCATGGCCATTTCACCTGACCTGCACATCTTTTGACTGTTGGAGCAAACCGGAGCACCCGGAGGAAACCCACGCAGACACGGGGAGAATGTGCAAACTCCACACAGTCAGTCGCCTGAGTCGGGAATTGAACCCGGGTCTCTGGCGCTGTGAGGCAGGAGGATCATGGGGATTGAAGGAGGTTGCTCTGAATGGGAAGTTCGTTGGGTCAGGATGAGATTATGGAGATAGGGAGGGTGGTGGGGCGTTCTGGAGGTTGTGGAGTTAGGGAGGTTTATGGGGAATGATTCAGGTTACATGGATAGGAAGAGTCGTGGGGACTGAAGGAGTTTATGGAGATAGGGAGGACTGTGGGGACTGAAGGAGGTTATATAGATTGTAAGTTTATAGAGAAGCACAGGAAAGAAGAGCAGGTATCGGCCATTTTACCAGAGTCGGTCCCACCATTCAATATGATCACGACTGATCATTTAACCCAGTACAGTATTCCTGCTTTCACACCTTACTCTGATATTATAGTGACTGCTGGCATTTAGTGATACAGTGGGCTGTAGTAACTGGGACGGGGGTGGGGGGGTGGATGGGGGGTGTATTACAGAGATAGGGAGGGTTGTGAAAGCTGGGACAGGTGACAGATACATGGCGGGTTTTAGGAATGGGAGGGCTTTGCAGGGATTTGGAGGAATGCAGGGATGGGATGTGATAACAATCACAGGGAGGATTTTGGGAGCTCGATCTGAGATGGGTACAGCTGAGAACAGAAGTGAGTCAAACATTCAGGACAGGCAGGGACGAGGTAGGACTAATAAATTAAACTAATAAATTAAATTTATTTCAATGCAAGGGGTATAACAGGGAAGGCAGATTAACTCAGGGCATGGTTCGGAACATGGGACTGGGTTATCATAGCAATTACAGAAACATGGCTCAGGGATGGGCAGGACTGGCAACTTAATGTTCCAGGATACAAATGCTACAGGAAGGATAGAAAGGGAGGCAAGAGAGGAGGGGGAGTGACATTTTTGATAAGGGATAACATCACAGCTGTGCTGAGGGATAATATTCCCAGAAATACATCCAGGGAAGTTATTTGTGTGGAACTGAGAAATAAGAAAGGAAAGATCATCTTATTGGGATTGTATTATTGACCCCCCAATAGTCAGAGGGAAATTGAGAAACAAACTTGTAAGGAGACCTCAACCATCTGTAAGAATAATCGGGTACGTATGGTAGGGGATTTTAACTTTCCAAACATTGACTGGGACTGCCATAGTGTAAAAGGTTTAGATGGAGAGGAATTTCTTAAGTGTGTACAAGACAATTTTCTTATTTAGTATGTGGATGAACCGACTAGAGAAGGTGCAAAACCTGACCTACTCTTCGGAAATAAGGCAGGGCAGGTCAGTGAGGTGTCAGTGGGGGAACATTTTGGGGCCAGCGACCATAATTCTATTTGTTTTAAAATAGTGATGGAAAAGGATAGACCGGATCTCAAAGTTTTAAATTGGAGAAAGGCCAATTTTGACGGTATTAGGCAAGAACTTTTGAAAGCTGATTGGAGGCAGATGTTCGCAGCTCAAGGGACAGCTGGAAAAAGGGAAGCCTTCAGAAATGAGATAACAAGAATCCAGAGAAAGTATATTCCTGTCGGGATGAAAGGGAACGCTGGTAAGTATTGGGAATTCTGGATGACTAAAGAAATTGAGTCTTTGGTTCAGAAAAAGAAGGAAGCATATGGCAGGTATAGACAGGATAGATCGAGTGAATCCTTAGAAGAGTATAAAGGAAGTAGGAGTATACTTAAGAAGGAAATCAGGAGGGCAAAACGCGGACATGAGATAGGTCTGACAAAGAGAATTAAGGAGAATGCAAAGGGTTTATACAAATATATTAAGGAAAAAGGGTAACTAGGGAGAGAATAAGGCCCCACAAAGATCAGCAAGGCGGCCTTTGTGTGGAGCCACAGAAAATGGGGGAGATACTAAATTAAT
This sequence comes from Chiloscyllium plagiosum, assembly GCF_037043375.1. Classification (NCBI taxonomy): domain Eukaryota; kingdom Metazoa; phylum Chordata; class Chondrichthyes; order Orectolobiformes; family Hemiscylliidae; genus Chiloscyllium; species Chiloscyllium plagiosum. The sequence goes on from NW_028270171.1 coordinate 52,817,318, forward strand.
ATTTTGCATCAGCATTTACTGTGGAAAAAGCATATGGAAGATATAGACTGTAGGGAAATAGATGGTGACATCGTGCAAAATGTCCAGATATACAGAGGAAGTAGACTGGATGTCTTGAAATGGTTGAAGGTGAATAAACCCCCAGGAACTGATCAGGTTTTCCCCAAGAACTCTGTGGGAAGCTTGAGAAGTGATTGCTGGGCCTCTTGCTGAGATATTTGTATCATCGATCGTAACAGGTGAGATGCCGGAAGACTGGAGGTTGGCAAATGTGGTGCCACTGTTTAAGAAGGGTGGTAAAGACAAGCCAGGGAACTATAGACCGGTGAGCCTGAACTTAGTGGTGGGCAAGTTATTGGAGGGAATCCTGAGGGACAAGATGCACATGTATTTGGAAAGGCAAGGACTGATTAGTAATAGTCCACATGGCTTTGTGCGTGGGAAAACATGTCTCACAAACTTGATTGAGTTTCTTGAAGAAGTAACAAAGAAGATTGAGGAGGGCAGAATGGTAGATGTGATCCATATGGACTTCAGTAAGGCGTTCGACAAGGTTCCCCACGGGAGACTGATCAGCAAGGTTAGAACTCATGGAATACAGGGAGAACTGACCATTTGGATACAGAACTGGCTCAAAGGTAAAAGACAGAGAGTGGTGGTGGAGGTTTGTTTTTCAGACTGGAGGCCTGTGAGCAGTGCAGTGCCACAAGGATCGGTGCTGGGCCCTCTACATTTTGTCATTTACATAAATGATTTGGATGCGAGCATAAGAGGTATAGTTAGTAAGTTTACAGAGGACACCAACATTGGAGGTGTAGTGGACAGCGAAGAGGGTTACAACAGGATCTTGACCAGATGGACCAATGGGCTAACTTGCAGATGGAGTTTAATTCAGATAAATGCGATGTGCTGCATTTTGGGAAAGCAAATCTTAGCAGGACTTATACACGTAATGGTAAGGTCCTAGGGAGTATTGCTGATCAAAGAAACCTTGGAGTGCAAGTTCATAGCTCCTTGAAAGTAGAGTAGCAGGAAGATAGGATAGTGAAGGCGGCATTTGGTATGCTTTCCTTTATTGGTCAGAGTATTCAGTACAGGAGATGGGAGGTCATGTTGCGGCTGTACAGGACATTGGTTTGGCCACTGTTGGAATATTCTGTGCAATTCCGGTCTCCTTGCTATCGGAAGAATTGTTGTGAAACTTGAAAGGGTTCAGAAAAGATTTACAAGGATGTTGCCAGGATTGGAGGATTTGAGCTACAGGGGGAGGCCGAAGAGGCTGGGGCGGTTTTCCTTGGAGTGTCAGAGGCTGAGGGGTGACCTTATAGAGGTTTACAAAATTATGAGGGGCATGGATAGGATAAATAGACAAAGTCTTTTCCCTGGGGTCGGGGAGTCCAGAACTCGAGGGCATAGGTTTAGTTTGAGAGAGGAAAGATATAAAAGAGACCTAAGTGGCAACTTTTTCATGCAGATGATGGTACGTGTATGGAACGAGCTGCCAGAGGATGTGGTGGAGGGTGGTACAATTGCAACATTTAAGAGGCATTTGGATGGGTATATGAATGGAAAGGGATGGGAGAAATATGGGTTGGGTGCTGGCAGGTGGGACTAGATTGGGTTGGGATATCTGGTTGGCATGGACGGGTTGGACCGAAGGGTCTGTTTCCGTGCTGTACATCTCTATGACTCTATCACTCAGAGGTTATAGAAATAAACTGTGTGGTCGCGTCTGGGGGAGATTAAAGGTATAAAGGTTTGTAGTTATCAAAGAAAATTACATCAATTGGGACCAGCAGAGTTGACAGAGACTGAGTGCGTTTCAGAGACAGGAAGAGTTCATAGTCATCATTAGAAATGCAGAAACAAATTTATGAGAGAAACAGGGCCACTCTGCTTTGTGTCCAGAGTCAAGGAGGAGTCCAACAGCTGGAGGAGGTTACTAACGTACAGAGCTTTTTTTGTTGTCGTGACGGGAAGGTTACAGAGATCATGAAGGTAGTAGGAGTTCAAAAAAGTCACAAAGACAGGGAGATTTTTCAGGTCTGGAAAGGACTACACTGACCAGGATGGCTGAAGGAACTGAAGAGTTGTTTTTCTTCAGTTAAGGAGAGATGTGACAGAACCGGGAATTCAAGGCAAAGGCAGAAACTTGGAGAGTTTTACTGATATGAGGAGCTTACAGGGATAAGCAGGATTGTAGGGGCTGATAGAGATAGGGGAAGTGGTATTGATGAAACAGACAATGGAGAAACTGACAGACATAGGGAGGGTTCTGTGGAACAGATGAATTTACAGACATGATGGTGATAATGAAGCCTGAGAATTTTCTCATCTTCCTTGCCCAGCATTGTTCCTACATCATGCCCTCAGGGTCGGAATTAAAGTCCATGAACTCTTCCGTGTGCTGTTTACTGTGAGTGTTCTTACCGGCTGCAGGATTAACTGAAGGCTCCAGATCTCACTCTCCATCTCTCTGGCTGATCAAATGTCTTCAATGTGGTGATGGACGAGACAGGAATTGGGAATTCTGCTGAGCCAGGGACATCAGGAATACCGACTGGAGACAGAGAAGTAGACAGAATGGGAAATTAGACTAATGCAATGAAGATTACACATGGAGAATGGCACTGAATCCCACAGAGATCTGGAAATTCCCAGTCTCCATCCATGGCTTGTGCAGTTGCTTCCCTCTGGAGTGGAGAATGCTGTTGGCTCAGGATCTGGAGTAGCTGCAAGAGTGAGAGACACTGATAGAGTCTGCAATTAGACCCACACAGTGAGGGATATCACATGGAGAGAGACAGTGATATCAGCAGAGTGCAGGAATGTATCAGGATAACACAATGGTATCATCAGAAGTGGTTCTGACCAGTGAGCACTGCTCACAGTACTCAGAGAGGACTGAGCTATTTTATTGGGATAGGCTCCTCTGGTACCAGATTATGCAGTGTGCTATAAATGGACACAGATGAGGAGGGGGAGAGGTCTGAGGTGAATGGAAATTCCCAAGTCCAAAGAGAAAGGTTGAAATATTGGAACACCATGGAGATGTGAATGAAGACCCAAAGAAAGAAACAGTAAAGGACTGAGTTTAATTAAAATACGACATTGTCAAACAGATTTGTGACAGGAAATTATTGGTTAAAATAAAGTAAATGCCATTTCCGCCCCTCGCAATTCCTCATACACCACAAGTGACATCACTTCCGCCCCTCACATCATCGCTAATGTCACTCACTCACTGCCGTGTTTGCCACCACTTCCGCCCCCACCAACGCCACTCATCTGCATTCTGCTGACACCACCCCGAGGTCCCACCGTCACCATCCCTGCCCCCAGAACCCTGAGGGGAATACCACCCCTGCTCATGACTCCATCCCCATTCCCCCTAACACCACAACCACTACAGTTACAGGACGAATGATCAGTCTTCAGCAAAGGCCTCACCTTTATCACCCTCCGTCCACACATCAATGAATTTAATACACGCCGTGACATCGAACACTTCTTCCACCGCCTCCGCCTCAGAGCTTACTTTTACAACGAAGACTCCCGCCTATTTTCTGAGGACCCCTTTGCCGGCATGCAATACACTCCATCCACCTGGACACCCCGCGCTGGCCTCTTACTTGCCTTCGATTTCTTCATTTCCAACTTCCACCGAGACCTTAACCACCTCAACCTATCTACCCCTCCCCCACTCCAACCTCTCACCCTCACAACGTACAGCCCTCCACTTCCTCTGCTCCAATACCGACCTCACCATCAAACCAGCAGATAAAGGGGATGCAGTGGTAGTCTGGTGCACTGACCTCTACACCGCTGAAGCCATGACGCCAACTCAAAGACACCTCCTCCAACTTCCCCCTCTACCATGACCCTACTTCCATCACTAAACCGTCATCTCCCAGAGCATACATAACCTCATCACCTCAGGAGGAGATCTCCCACCCACAGCTTCCAACCTCATAGCCCTGGATCCCCCACTGCCCGGTTCTACCTCCCTCCCAAGATCCACAAGCCTGACCACCCTGGCCGACCCACTGTCTCAGCATGCTCCTACCCCACCGAACTCATGTCTGCCTACCTCGACATTGTCTTATCCCCCAGTCCAGGAACTACCCACATTCTTTCGAGACACGACTCACACCCTCCACTCCTCCAAGACTTCCGTTTCCCTGGCCCCCAACGCCTCATCTTCACAACGGATATCCAATCCCTCTACACCTCCATCCACAATGACCAGGACCTTCTTCATCTCCCGACAGCAGTACCCTTCCACCGATACTCTCATTCGTTTGGCTGAACTTGTCCTCAGTTGAAACTTTATTGCTGGAACAGCACAGCAGGTCAGGCAGCATCCAGGGAACAGGAGATTCGACGTTTCGGGCACAGGCCCTTCTTCAGGATTGTCCTCACCCTTAACAATTTTTCCTTCAAATCCTCCCACTGCCTCCAGACCAACGGGGTAGCCATGGGCACCCATATGGGTTCCAGCAATGCCTGTCTCTTTGAAGGCTACATAGAACAGTCCATATTCCGTAGTTACAATGGCACCATTCCGCCCGTCTTCCTCCGCAACACTGATGACTGCACTGGCACCACCTCGTGCTCCCTCGAGGAGATTGAGCAATTCATCAACTTTATCAACACATTCCACCCTGACCTTAAATTTACCTGGACCATCTCTGGCACCTCCCTCCCCTTCCTGGATATCTCCATCCCCATTAATGACAACCGACTTGACACCGACATTTACTACAAACCTACCGACTCCCACAGCTACCTAGATGACACATCTTCCCACCCTACCGCCTGCAAAATTCCCAACCCCTATTTCCAATTCCTCCGCCTCCACCGTACCTGCTCCCAGGAGGACCAGTTCGACCACATAACACACCAGATAGCCTCCTTCTTTAGAGATCGAAATTTCCCTTCTCACGTGGTAAAAGATGCCCTGCAACGCATCTCATCCACATCCCGCACCTCCGCCCTCAGACCCCACCCCTTCAACCGTAACAAGGACAGAACACCCCTGGTGCTCACCTTCCACCCCACCAACCGTCGCATAAACCAAATCATCCGCCGACATTTCCACCACCTCCAAACGGACCCCACCACCAGGGATATATTTCCCTCCCCACCCCTCTACACTTTCCTCAAAGACCATTCCCTCCGTGACGACTTGGTCAGTTCCACGCCCCCCAAAAACCCACCCTTCCTTCCTGGCACCTTCTGCTGCCACTGCAGGAATTGCAAAATCTTCGCCCACACCTCTCCCCTCCCCACCATCCAAGGCCTCAAAGGAGCCTTCCACATCCAAAGTTTTGCCTGCACATCCACCAATATCATTTATTGTATCCGTTGCTCCCGATGAGGTCTCCTCTACATTGGGGAGACTGGACTCCTCCTAGCAGAGCACTTTAGGGAACATCTCTGGTACACCCGCACCAAACAACCACACCACTCTGTGACCCAACATTTCAACTCCCCCTCCCACTCTGCCGAGGACATGCAGGTCCTGGGCTTCCTCCACCGCCACTTCCTCACCACCCGCCGCCTGGAGGAAGAACGCCTCACCTTCCGCTTCGGAACACTTCAACCCCAGGGCATCAATGTGAACTTCACCAGTTTCCTCATTTTCCCTTCCCCCATCTCACCCCACCTCCAGCCTTCTAGCTCAGCACCGCCCTCATGAACTGTCCTAATGGCCTATCTCCCTTCCCACCTCTCCATTCCACTCTCCACTCTGACCTATCACCCCCATCCCCACCCCAATTCACCCATTGTACTCTTTGCTACCTTCTCCCATCCTCCACTCTGACCTATCACCTTCTTCCCCACCCCATTCACCTATTGTACTCCATGCTACTTTCTCCCCATCCCCACCCCCCTCTCATTTATCTCCCCACTCTGCAGGCTCCCGGCCTCTGTTCCTGATGAAGGGCTTTTGCCAGATACGTCGGTTTTCCTGCTCCTCGAATGCTGCCTGACCTGCCGTGCGTTTCCAGCACCACTCTATTCCAAACTCTGGTTTCCAGCATCTGCAGTTTTTACCTTATTGGGGAGTAGACTACCGAGATAAGGCATGTTGTAGACACTGAAGCAGGTTACAGCGATAGGGATGGTAGTCAGGAATGCAATACATTTCAAATATGTGGAGGGACTATCGGGAAGGGAGGAGGTTACAGCGATAGGATCTGTTATAGGAATTAAAAATTATTGAAGATACTGGACCACAAGGCATGCCATACATAGTGTTGCAGAGTAGTGAATTTTAATATAACAGAACTTACATTGGGGTGGTGATTGAGCCTGGGGTGTGTGTGTGTGTATTGTGCTTCCCTCCAGCACTGTATCAATGTCATGTTGTGTTAATAGATGTTTGGAGCCCTTTCATTGTTCTTTGCTCTGTGCACTGTGGGTGACCTTACTTCACTGCAGGATTTATTGAAGGCTCCAGATCTCCTTTCCCTTTGTCTGTCTCTGGCAGACCAACTGCGTTCAATGAGGTGATGGACGATCCACCCCGCAGCTGGGAAGGCTATTAAGTCAGGACTTTCCTGAGTACCGACAGGAGACAGAGAAATAGACAGATTGGGAAATTAAACAGATGCAGTGAGGGTTACACATGGAGAATGGCACTGAGTTCCACAGAGATCTGGAAAATGGAGCGATATTAAGTAATAGTCCCAGATTGCTGGAAGATGTCAGGATCACACAATTGTGTCGGAAGAATGGGTTTAGCTTCATGATGCCCTGGTATCGGTGCTCAGGGATGAGCACCCAGTGAGCAGGTGAAGTAATGGCCTAGTGGTATTATTGCTAGAGAATATATCCAAAACCTCAGCCAATGTTCAGGGGAGGCAGGATTGAAACCAGCCATCTGAAAAGGAGACATTTGAAATCAATAATTTTAAAAATAATAATTAACAATCCACAAATAAGTATGAAACCATTACTGATGTGCAACAAATCCAAACACTTGTCCTTTAGAGAAGGACATCTGCCCATCCTCACATGGTCTGCACAACATACCCACAGCAAATTGTTTGCCTCTCAATTATCCTCTGAAATGGCCGAGCAAGCTACTCAGTTCAAGGGCTTCTAGGACTGGGCAAGAAAGGCTGGTCAGCCAGAGACTCACACATCCCATACCTGATTTTTAAAAAAAATCTATTAGGATGGTCCCCCTGGAACTGTGCTGGGACCAATGTCATGGCCAATCATGTTAGTAGGTTTATGGACATGGCATTAAATTGACAGAGAGGATGCAGGTGAAAGGAGCTTTCCAAATCCAAAGGGAAAAGGTGAAGAAATGGAACAGCATGGGGATGTGGCTGAAGACAAGCAGAAAGGAACAGGATGGGACAGAGTTTAACGAAAATTGTACATCAGCAAATAGATTTGTGACAGAAAATTGTGGAAGAGAGTATATCATGTTTTTTTTTTAATGGACAACGTTGCTGCAATAAGGTCGATGGATTTGTGACACAGAGATAAAAGAGATTTAGAACCAGGGAGACATGGATACAGGGTGAACAAAAATATTCAGTGGTTCGTCATCTCGTTCAAACCCAGGCAAAATGGGCAACGCTTACAAGAATGTATAACAAAGGCATTACAGAGAAAGCATTTGGCCTCAGATCATGAAGTAGAGTCAGTCTGAATGTAAATTCTGGCTACTACTTGCCAAGGACACAAGCAGCAGGACAGTTTTAGCCAGCGAACAGCATTTTATTGCTCATCACTGCAATAAACAGGAACTCATTGGAATGTTTTAGCAAAGGCATTGTGATAATTTTGGAAAACTTCAATATTTGTATAATCTGGGACAAACACACGGGCTACATTGATATTGGAAGAGGAGTTCGGTTAATTTTTTTTTCAGTGTTTCTTTGAGAAACACATTGTGCAACTGTTAAGAGGCACAATTATCACAGAGTGACCATGTAATGAAACTTAGTGAATGAGTAATGTCACCTGGAGAGATCCTTCGGGAAATTGTAATAAAGTGCAGTTTATATAAATATAAAGTTTTTAAGTGAATCACAGAAAGGACAAGCTGCAACTAGAATCAAAAATAGCCAATGACATGAGTTTCAGAGGAGAACTGACCAAGGTAAACAGGCTAAACAGACTGAAATATGTGCCTGTCAATGAACAGTGGAAAACAATTGAAGGGAGAATGCAAAATACTCAACAAAAGGACATTGAATTGAAACAGTAAAAACCTCAGCAAGAAATTCCCACTGATCCCTCACTCAGGACAAAAAGGATCATACTAGATTATGAGGCTGAGACGATCACCAAAAAATCCTTAAAATCCTGAAGTGAGAGTGTGTTTTCGGAGTAAATGTTAATGGATTTCAATGGGTCTGCTCGCAGGACGAGGGCTGTGGGAAGAGGAGCCACATCCAGTGTTCATTGACATAATAGGATCAGGGAGAGGTGAAGGTGCTGGAGGTGGTGAGAGTGTGACAGAGAGTGGTCAGGGTGTTACAAAGCCAGGAAGGATTGCTGCAGCTGGAGGGGTTTGTCGAGGTAGGGAGGGACATAGGTGTTTTTATATATTCATTCATGGGATGCAGGTGTCATTTCCTGGAACAACATTCTTTCACCTCACTGCTAATTACTGAGCGTAGCTCAGAGTCAGCCATATTGCTGTGGGTCTGGTGTCACTTGTCGGCCAGACCAGGTTAGAGTGTCAGATGTCCTTCCCTCAAGCAGGTTAGTGAACTAGATGAGTTCTTCCTACTGATCAACAATGTTTTAATGGTGGCCCCACCAATGTCTTTTTTAGCCATAACATGACATCCCAACTTTTACTCTTAATGCTCTCCCGAATGAAGGTAACCACCCCAAACGCCTGCTTCACCAGCCTGTCTACCTGTGACACCACTTACAAAGAACTGTGTACCTTCACCCCTGGGTCACTGACTGACAACACTACGCAGGGCCCGCACATTAACTGTACAAGTCCCACCCTGGTTTGTTCCACCAAAATGGAACACCTCACATTTATTTAATTAAACTCCATCAGCTATTCTTCAGTCCACTATCCCAGCAGGACTGTTCATCCTGTTGTATCATAGATAACCTTCTTCACTGTCCACTTTACCATCAATTTCAGTGTCACCCAACACAATTTCTTCCCAGGAAACCAATATTTCCATCCAAACCATTTATCCAAATGACAAACAACAGGGGACCCACTCCACCGCTGGTCACATACCTCCAGTCAGAAAAACAACATGTTACCCAGTACCCTCTGTCTCCAACCATCAGGCAAATTTTGTATCCTGTTCACTAGCTTCTCCTGAATGCTATATCCTTTTACACTGATCTGAGATTATTACCCAGTTTACCAGACAGAACACAGAATGCAGAACAGTTCAGCCCAAGACCCTTCAGTCATGATTTCATGCCAACCTTTTATCCAACTGTAAGATCAAAGTAAACTACATACCCTTCATTTTACTATTATCCACGAGTCTGTCCAAGAGTCTATTAAATGTCCCGAATGTATCTAATTTTACTACCACCATTGGCAGTCCATCCAACCACCTACCATTCTCTATCCTCTTATCCATCCTCCAATCACCTTAAAATTATGCCGCCTTGTAATAGTCATTTATGCCATAGAAGGAAAAGTCTCTGACTATTCACTCACTCTGTGCCTCTTATCATCTTGTTCACCTCCACAAAATCCCCCGCCCCCTTCTCCAATGAAAAAAGCCTTAGCTCCCTCAACCTTTCTTCGTAAGAACTGCCCTCCATTACAGGCAGCATCCTGGTAAATCTCCTGTGTACACTCTCTAAAACTTGCACAGCATTCCTGTAAACAGGGGACCAGAAATGAACACAATATTCCAAGTGTGGTCTCACCAGGACGCTATAAAGATGCGGTAAAACCTCACGGCTCTTACAGTCAATCCACTTCTAAGGGGAGACAACACAACATATGCTTTTTTAACAACTCTACCGACGTGCGTGCCGATTTTGAGGGATCCATGGACATGGACCCCATGATCTCTGTTCCTCTGCATTGCCAAGTATTCTGCCTTTCATCCTGTATTCTATATTCAAATTCGACCTTCCAGAATGAATCACTTCACACTTTTCCAGATTGGACTCCATCTGCCACTTACAGTCCAGCTCTGCATCCTGTCAATGTCCCATTGCAACCTCCAACAGCCCTCCACATTCCCCACCACTCCACCAACCTTCATGTTATTGGCAAACCTACTAACTCACTCTCCAACATCCACATCCAAGTCATTGACCACAATCACAAAGAGCAGAGTCTCAGAACCGATTGTTACAGAACATCAGTGGTCACTGTGCTCCAGGCTCAATACTGTCCATCTGCTGCCACCCTCTGTCTTCTCTAGGCCATCCAATCCTGTATCCAGACAGACAGATTTCCCTGTATCCTAATTTTCTTTCTTTTCTGAATGAGCCATCAACATATTCTGCCATATCCTCAAAGAATTCAATAAGGTTTGTGAGGCATGACCCGACCCCTCACAAACCCATACTGACTGTGGGGTAATTTAACAATGGTTTTCCAAGTAGTCATAAATCCTCTCTTTAGAGTCCTCGCCAATAATCCGCACACCACAGACATTCGACCAAATCTGTAATTCCCAGAATTCTACCTCCGTAACATGGCTGTGACTTTACAAATCTTCCCTCCTCTGCCAGGTTCCCCAGAAGGGCAATGGAGGGTGGTGGGGGGTACAGAGATAGAGAGGAATATCAGCACAGCAGGATTTTGCAGACATTAGGAGGTTTGCAGTGATAAAATGAGGCTTCAGTAATTGTGAGGTTTCATGGTGATGAAGGCATTTGAGGAGGGAGGGAGGGAGGATTGTAGGGAAATGAGATGTTTCACAGTTTAGGTGCTTTGTTAGGGCTGCAAGTAGTTACTGAGTTTGGGACGGTGTAAGCACAGGTGGATATTACATAAACATGTGGTTTTGGTTGCAATGCAGGAAGAGGATTCAGGACGCTGGAGAGTATGGGGCCTGAACGAGGTTACACAAATGGGAAGAGTTGTCAGAGGTGGAGATGTTTACAGAGACAGCAATGGTCTATTCTGGAGCAGAGGACCCAGATTGGGAGGGATGTGGGGACTGGAGGTGGTTTCACGGGGAGGGAGGACCATAGGGCCTCAAGAGGTTACAGAAATGTGGAGAGCTGTAGGGCTGACAGGAGGTCTTGGAGATGGGAATGTTGGGAGGGATAGAGAAGTTTACAGGGATGTTTGTAGGCCAGGGCTGGATCACAGACAGGGAGTGTTTTAGGGAGCTGAGCAGATTACAGAGATAAAGATGTTTGTATCGACTGGAAGAACAAACAGAGATATGCAGGATAGTCGTGACTGGAGATGTTAATGGATGTAGGGAAGGCTTAGGTTCTGGGGGTAATGGAGGCTGTGGAATCTGGATTTCTTTTCAGAGACTGGGATAACAATTTTGGTCAGAAACAGTTTCACAGATAAGGGAGCATAGCACAAACAGGAGGAAGTTGTAGAGGAAGGTGACGTTTAAACAGATAGTGGTGAAAGAGCTGGACAAGGTTATGAAGATGGGTAGATGGTGGAGACACAGGAGGAGCTTACATTGACATGGGACTGATAGTGACAGGAGGGTGTTAAATAGATAGTGGGTTTTGTAGGCTCTGGATTGGGAGAGGCACAGGCATGGAGTGAGTTCGACAGATCAGGATTACTGCAGAGACCTGAGAGGATTTCACTGATAGGGAAGGTGGTCGGGTCTCCACAGACTGTTGGTGTTTAAGGACTGGATGAGATTTGGTAGATAGGGAGGGATGTAAGAGCTGCTGGAGCTTATGGAGAGTTGAAGAGTTGGAGCAATTTGCAGAGGTAGGTTTCTCAGACAGGAGTAGGTTATAGTTGTGAGGGTTGTGTGGTCTGAGTAAGTCAAAAAGAGGAGAGTTTTCGCGTCTGGAAGAGGTTACACTGACAGGGACAGTTGAAGAGACTGATGCAAAAATGCATGGAGAAGGTTACACAGATAGGGAGGTGATTAGGAACTGAAGGTAAATACACAGACATGGAGGGTTGTATTGTTAGATGGAGCTGAGAGGGATAGGGACCAATGTAGGGATTTACACAAATAGGGAAGGTTGTGTTTTTGGAGAAGGTTACACTGATACAGACAGTGTTAGGGAGTGTTTAGTGGACTACAGAGGAGCTCAGAGAGAATGTATTATGGGGAGTGGAGGAGATTACAGACACAGAGATGGCTGTCGGGTTGAAAAGAGCTTCTGCAGATCCTCAGTGCCGTAAAGCTGGAGGGAGATTCGAACAGTGAGTGTTGCCAAGACTTAATTACTTCACTGAAATAGAGCAGGTCTCAGCAAATAACTGTCAAAGGAAAGTTGAGACAGTCCAGATGAGTTTTCAGAGATACAAATGTTTATGGGAGTTTCAAGAGGGAACAATGATTGGGAGTGCTCTACCAAATGGTAATAGTTATAGGGAGGGTTCTAAAAGCAGGAAGATGTGACAGACATATCGATCTTTGCAAGGACTGGAGAAGGTTACATCGCCAAGGAGGGTTTTAGAGTCTGGAGGAGATTACAGTGTTAAGGAGAATATTGGGGATCAGGCCAGGTGTAAGAGACGGGGATGATGGACAGGGCTGGACAATAACCTGATTAGAATCGCCATCGTGTGTAACCAGGCCATTCGGCCCAACCAGTCCATTCCAAAACTCTGAAGAGCATCCTTCCCAGACCGACCCCTCTACCTATACATTAAACCCTGCATTTCTCGTGGTGAACTTACTTAAACCACACACAGAAAAGGAGCGACATGCAAACACACAGTGAGGGAGATACCCGCAAACACACAGTGAGGGAAGGACAGACACACACACACACACAGTGAGGGGAATACCCGCAGAGACACAGCGAGGGAAGGACATGCACACACACACAGTGAGGGGGATACACGCAGACACACAGCGAGGGAAGGACATGCACACACACACAGTGAGGGGGATACACGCAGACACACAGCGAGGGAAGGACATGCACACACATACAGTTAGGGGGAATACACGCAGACACACAGCGAGGGAAGGACATGCACACACACACAGTGAGGGGGATACACGCAGGCACACAGCGAGGGAAGGACATGCACGCACACACAGTGAGGGGGATACACGCAGACACACAGCGAGGAAAGGACATACACACACACAGTGAGGGGGATACACGCAGACACACAGCGAGGCAGGGACGCACACGCAAATCGAGGAAGGAACATACACACAGCGAGGGGGGACACGCACACACGCAGCGAAGAAGGGACACGCACACACGCAGCGAGGGAGGGACACACACACACACACACACACACACACAGCGAGGGAGGAACACACACGAAGTGAGGGAAGGACATGCTGAGACACGCAGTGAGGGAGGGGACATGCTCATACACAGCGTGGGAGGGACACGAACACACACAGAGAGGGTGGGACACGTACACACACAGCGAGGGAGGGACACACAGCGAAGGAGGGACAAGCACACACACCGCGAGGGCGAGGGCATGTGCACACAAATTGAGAGGGGGCACACACACACACACATAGCAAGGAGGTAACTCACACATACAAGCGAGGGAAGAACACGCACGCACACACAGCAAGGGAGGGACACGCACACACACAGACAGCGAGGGTGGGACCACACACACACACACACACACACACACACAGAGGGACACACACACACACACACACACACACACACACACCAAGGGTGGGACCACATACACACACACAGAGCGAAGGAGACACACACACACAGTGGGGGAGCGACATGCGCATGAGGAAACACACAAACACAGACACATACAGTGAGAGAGGGACACGCACTCACACAGCCAGGAGGAGACATGCACACACACACACACACACACACACAGAGAGCAAGAGAGGGACACGCGCACACACAGTGAGGGAGGGACACACACATACACAACGCGGGAGGGACACACACACACACACACAGTGAGGGGGACAAGCACAACTGCAAGAGTGAAAGACATGCACTCACATAGCGAGGGAGGGACACACACATACACAACGAGGGAGGGACACACACACACACACAGTGAGGGAGGGACACACACACACAGCGAGGGAGGGACACGCACACACAGTGGGGGAGCGACATGCGCATGAGGAAACACACAAACACAGACACATACAGTGAGAGAGGGACACGCACTCACACAGCCAGGGAGAGACATACACACACACACACACACACACACACAGCAAGAGAATGACACGCGCACACACTGTGAGGGAGGGCCACGCACACACCCAGACAGCGAGGGTGGGACCACACACACACACACACACACACACACACACAGCGAGGGAGGGACACATACGCATACACAGAGCGAGGGAGGGACACACACACACACACACACACACACAGCGAGGGAGGGACACACACAGAGACAGCGAGGGAGCGACACATGCATGAGGAAGGACACACACACACACACAGAGCGAGGGAGGGACACATACACACAGCGAGGGAGGGAGAGATACACACACACACACAGCGAGAGAGGGACACACACACAGCGAGAGAGGGACACACACACAGACCGAGAGAGACACACACACAGGGTCTCGCACACACACACAGCGAGGGAGGGACATGTACACACAGCGGGGGAGCGACACGCACATGAGGAAGCACACAAACACAGACACACAGTGAGAGAGGGATACGCACACACACAGCCAGGGAGGGACATGCACACACAGCGAGGGAGGGTCACACACAAACACACACAGAGAGCAACAGAGTGACACGTGCACACACAGCGAGGTGGGGAGACACATGCTCACACAAGAAGGGAGGGCCAAGCACACACACACACACCAAGAGGGACATACACGCACATACATACACACAGAGCAAGGGGGGAAACTCACACATACACAGTGAGGGAGTGACACGCACATACACAGCAAGGGAGGGACACACACAGACACACACAGAGCGAGGGAGGGACACACACACACACGAAGAGAGGGACACACACAGTGAGAGAGGGACACACCCTCACACACACACTCACACACACACACACACAGTGAGGAGGGACACACACGGGGACACACACACATACAGCAAGGGAGGGACATGCACACACACAGCAATGGGGACATGCGAGCGCGCGCGCGCACACACACATACACACAGAGCAAGGGAGGGACACACACATAGAGACGCACACACACAGCGAGGAAGGGACACACACACAGCAAGGGAGAGACACGCAGCGAAAGGGACACACACAGACACAGCGAGGGAAGGACATGCACACACAGTGAGGGAAGGACATGCACGCGCACACACACAGAGAGCGAGGGAGGGACACACACACGAAGAGAGGGACACACCCACACACACACACACACAGTAAGAGAGGGACACACCCACACAGACACACAGTGAGGGAGGGACGCGCACACACACGCGCGCACACACACACACACACACACACACACAGTGAGGGGAGGACATGCTGAGACACGCAGTGAGGGAGGGGACATGCTCATACACAGCGTGGGAGGGACACGCACACACACCGCGAGTGGGGGACACGCACGCACAGCAAGGGAGATACACGCACACACACAGCGAGGGAGGGACACACACACAGAGCGAGGGAGGGACACACACACATAGCGAGGGAGGGACACACACATACACAACGAGGGAGGGACACACACACACACACACACACAGCGAGGGAGGGACACACACATACACAACGCGGGAGGGACACACACACACACAGTGAGGGGGACACGCACAACTGCAAGAGTGAAAGACATGCACTCACATAGCGAGGGAGGGACACACACATACACAACGAGGGAGGGACACACACACACACACAGTGAGGGAGGGACACACACACACGGACACGCACACAGCGAGGGAGGGACACACACACACACAGCGAGGGAGGGACACGCAGGCACACAGCGAGGGAAGGACATGCACGCACACACAGTGAGGGGGATACACGCAGACACACAGCGAGGAAAGGACATACACACACACAGTGAGGGGGATACACGCAGACACACAGCGAGGCAGGGACGCACACGCAAATCGAGGAAGGAACCTACACACAGCGAGGGGGGACACGCACACACGCAGCGAAGAAGGGACACGCACACACGCAGCGAGGGAGGGACACACACACACACACACACACACACACACACACACAGCGAGGGAGGAACACACACGAAGCGAGGGAGGGACACACACAGCGAGGGAGGGACACAGACACATACAGATAGGGAGGGACACACACTCACACAGCGAGGGAGGGACACAGACATATACAGATAGGGAGGAATACGGACACACACAGCGAGGGAGGGACACACACTCACGCAGCGAGGGAGCAACACGGACACACACATCGAAGGGGGGGGGACGTGCATCCGTGCATACACACACAGACACAGCGAGGGAAGGACATGCACACACAGTGAGGGGAGGACATGCACACACACAACGGGGGAGGGACACGCAAACAGCGACGGAGACACACATACACACACACACACACACACACACAGCGAGTGTGGGACACACAAACACACAGCAAGGGAGGGACGTGCACACACAAACACACACACACACACACACACACACACAGTGAGGGAAGGACATGCTGAGACACGCAGTGAGGGAGGGGACATGCTCATACACAGCGTGGGAGGGACACGAACACACACAGAGAGGGTGGGACACGTACACACACAGCGAGGGAGGGACACACAGCGAAGGAGGGACAAGCACACACACCGCGAGGGCGAGGGCATGTGCACACAAATTGAGAGGGGGCACACACACACACACACACACATAGCAAGGAGGTAACTCACACATACAAGCGAGGGAAGAACACGCACGCACACACAGCAAGGGAGGGACACGCACACACACACACAGCGAGGGTGGGACCACACACACACACACACACACACACAGAGGGACACACACACACACACACACACCAAGGGTGGGACCACATACACACACACAGAGCGAAGGAGACACACACACACAGTGGGGGAGCGACATGCGCATGAGGAAACACACAAACACAGACACATACAGTGAGAGAGGGACACGCACTCACACAGCCAGGGAGAGACATACACACACACACACACACACACAGAGCAAGAGAGGGACACGCGCACACACAGTGAGGGAGGGACACACACATACACAACGCGGGAGGGACACACACACACACACACAGTGAGGGGGACACGCACAACTGCAAGAGTGAAAGACATGCACTCACATAGCGAGGGAGGGACACACACATACACAACGAGGGAGGGACACACACACACACACAGTGAGGGAGGGACACACACACACACACACACAGCGAGGGAGGGACACGCACACACAGTGGGGGAGCGACATGCGCATGAGGAAACACACAAACACAGACACATACAGTGAGAGAGGGACACGCACTCACACAGCCAGGGGGAGACATGCACACACACACACACACACACACAGAGCAAGAGAGGGACACGCGCACACACAGTGAGGGAGGGCCACGCACGCACACAGACAGCGAGGGTGGGCACACACACACAGCGAGGGAGGGACACTCCACACACAGCGAGGGAGCGACACGCGCATGAGGAAGCACACAAACACAGACACACACAGTGAGAGAGGGACACGCACTCACACAGCCAGGGAGAGACATACACACACACACACACACACAGAGAGCAAGAGAATGACACGCGCACACACTGTGAGGGAGGGCCACGCACACACCCAGACAGCGAGGGTGGGACCACACACACACACACACACACACACACACACACACACACACACACACAGCGAGGGAGGGACACATACGCATACACAGAGCGAGGGAGGGACACACACACACACACACACACAGCGAGGGAGGGACACACACAGAGACAGCGAGGGAGCGACACATGCATGAGGAAGGACACACACACACACACACACACACACACACACACACAGCGAGGGAGGGACACATACACACAGCGAGGGAGGGAGAGATACACACACACACACAGCGAGAGAGGGACACACACACAGCGAGAGAGGGACACACACACAGACCGAGAGAGACACACACACAGGGTCTCACACACACACACAGCGAGGGAGGGGACATGCTCATACACAGCGTGGGAGGGACACGCACACACACCGCGAGTGGGGGACACGCACGCACAGCAAGGGAGATACACGCACACACACAGCGAGGGAGGGACACACACACAGAGCGAGGGAGGGACACACACACATAGCGAGGGAGGGACACACACATACACAACGAGGGAGGGACACACACACACACACAGCGAGGGAGGGACACACACATACACAACGCGGGAGGGACACACACACACACAGTGAGGGGGACACGCACAACTGCAAGAGTGAAAGACATGCACTCACATAGCGAGGGAGGGACACACACATACACAACGAGGGAGGGACACACACACACACACAGTGAGGGAGGGACACACACACACGGACACGCACACAGCGAGGGAGGGACACACACACACACAGCGAGGGAGGGACACGCACAAACACAGCGAGGGAGGGACACACAAACACAACGAGGAAGGGACACACACACACAACGCGGGCGGGACACACACACACACAGCGAGGGACACACACATACAGTCACACACACACACACAGCGAGGGACACACACACACAGTCATACGCACACACACAGTCATACGCACATACACACACAGCGAGGGACACACACACAATCACACACACACACACACACAGCAAGATTAACGCGCACACAGTGAGAGAGGGACACGCACAGACACACAGTGAGTGAGTGATACGCATACACACACATACAGAGCGAGGGGAGGACACCCTCACACACAGCAAGAGGGGCACACACACACACGCAGCGAGAGTAGGACACGCAGACATAGCAAGTGGTGGGACATGTGCTCAGAAAGCGAGAGGGGACACACAAACACACACAGCGAGGGGACGCACACACACAAAGTGAGGGAGGTGGACATGCAGACATACGCACACACAAACACACACACAGTGAGGGAGGGAAACGCACACACAGTGAGGGAGAGACAAACACACATTGAGGAGAGTTACACACACACAGCGAGGGAAGGGGACATACATGCATACACACACACAAACACAGACCAAGGGAGGGACACGTGCACACACAGTGATGTGTCTCCTCGGACGTGTAATCGTCCAGCTCTCACTCCAGTCTTCTCATTCACAGGGTCACCGTCTCTGTGACTCCCAGGTACAACTACGCCTCGATCCTCAGTGCTGATTTATATTCTCCCAGGTGTGAGACAGCCTCAAGCTCCTGCTTCAAGTTGCTCCCTCACGTGGTCACTCCCTCTGTGACTCGGTGCTGATTTCGAACCTCCTGCTCTGCTTATTATCCAAATCCAAGTCCCAGTCGGCCTCGATCCTCGCTGCTGATTTATATTCTCCCGCTCTGTGCTGCTCTCTCTCAGGTTCTCTCCTTTGTGACTCCCAGGTAATGGTAGTCCTCAAGCCTGAACTGAGATTTATAACATCCCATTCCGCACTGCTCTCTTACAGGATCGCCGTTGTACCTGGAAGACAGTGGGAAAGAGGAGGATTAGACAGAGCAGAGGGTGTTACAGTGATTGAGGGAGCTTAGGGGATGAAATAGGTTGTCTGGGGAGCCAGGCAGACCTGCAGAAACTAAAAAATATTACTGGAAGATATAGCGAGAGTTGCAGACACTGAAGAAGACAAAGGAAATAGAGAGATGGTGGCTTGTTCATGACGGAGCATTGTAGAGTCTAAAGGGCTTCAAAGTTTGGGAGAAGATTTGTGGCACGGGTGGGCATTTTTGTGGTTCTGTTCGCCGAGTTGGGAATTTGTGTTGCAGGCGTTTCGTCCCCTGTCTAGGTGACATCCTCAGGGAGTCTCCCGTGAAGCGTATCTGTGATGTTTCCTCTGGCAAATGTAGTGATTTGTATCTGCCGCTTCCGGTTGTCAGTTCCAGTTGTCCGCTGCTGAGGCCGGTATATTGGGTCCAGGTCGATGTGCTTATTGATTAAAACTGTGGATGAGTGCCATGCCTCTAGGAATTCCCTGGCTGTTCTCTGTTTGGCTTGTCCGATAATAGTAGTTTTGTCCCAGTCGAACTCACGTTGCTTGTCATCTGCGTGTGCGGCTACGAAGGATAGCTGGTCGTGTCCTTTCGTGGCTAGTTGGTGTTCATGGATGCGGATTGTTAGCTGTCTTCCTGTTTGTCCTATGTAGTGTTTTGTGCAGTCCTTGCATGGGATTTTGTACACTACATTGGTTTTGCTCATGCTGGGTATCGGGTCTTTCATCCTGATGAGTTGTTGTCTGAGGGTGGCTGTTGGTTTGTGTGCTGTTATGAGTCCTAGTGGTCGCAGTAGTCTGGCTGTCAGTTCAGAAATATTCTTGATGTATGGTAGTGTGGCTAGTCCTTTGGGTTGTGGCATGTCCTCATTCCGTTGTCTTTCCCTTAGGCATCTGTGGATGAAATTGCGTGAAGTTTGACTCCACCCCACAGCTCACCAATAGGATAAACAACACACTGAGAAACCTACCAAAAAAACCGGACCGCTAACCAGGTTTGATCTACAGAGAATGAAACCTGAAAGCAACAACACCCCCAGATTCTATGGACTACCTAAAGTGCACAAACCAGGCATCCCACTCAGACCCATAATATCACACAAACTGGCGAAAGAACTACAGCAGAAACTGAAACACCTGATCAGCGGATCCAGATACTCTATACAGTCAACACAGGAATTCTTGGACATCATCAGAAATATACACATAGACAAGGAAGAAACCATGGTCTCATTCGATGTCACGGCACTGTTCACCTCTATCGACAAAACCCTAGCCAGAGAAACAATAGCCAACCTGCTGGACATACAGAACAGACAACAAGACGGGGAACCTATCAACAAAGACGGCATACTCAAACTACTGGATCTGTACCTCACAACACACTTCACATTCAACAACCAAATATATGAACAAATCAACGGCACACCCATGGGCTCACCCATCTCTGGACTCATAGCAGAAGCGGTAATGCAAAGATTAGAACAAAGTGTCTTACCGCAAATTCAACCCAAACTCTGGGTCAGATATGTGGATGACACCTTTGTAATAATTAAAAACACAGAAATAGAGAACACACACCGGATCATCAACGCCACACTCACAGGAATCCGATTCACTAGAGAGGAAGAAAAGTACAACCAACTCCCATTCCTAGATGTGACGGTACAGAGAACATCTAACGGAGAATTCACCACAAAGGCATACAGGAAACCCACACACACAGACCGAGTCCTGAACTACGAAAGCATCCACCCCAACACACACAAAAGAAGTTGCATCAAGACACTATTCAAAAGGGCCACAACACACTGCAGTATACCAGAACTGGAAAAAGAGGAAGAAGAACACCTATACAATGTATTCGCCAAAAGTGGATACCCCCGCAATTTCATTAGGGATTGTCTGTATGGATTTGCGAGACGACTGTCCTCTGATATTGATGAGGGCAGTGCAGATGATGTGGTTTATATGGAGTTCATTAAGGTCCCACACGGAAGGCTGGACCAAAAGGGAAGGTACCATGGGTTCCAAGGTACATTGGTAAATTGGCTCCACAATTGGTGGAGGGTTGGTTTTGTGATTGAAAGCCTTTGCCCAGCGGGTGTACCACAGGTATCTGTGCAGGAGCCTTTGCTGTTCATTATGGACATTAATCACTGGGATGTGAAAGCAGAAGGTAACATTAGTAGGTTTGCAGATGACATGAAAGGTGAGGGTGTTCTCCACAGTGAGGGGGATGCACTCAGGCTGCAGTCTGATATCCATCACATGATAAACTGAGCAGAGTAATGTCAGACAGAGTTTACTTCAGATCACGGTGAGGTAATGCACTGTGGCAAGTTTAATTAACAAATGATATACATCATGAATGGAAGGTCCTCCTGGGGTACTGAGGAATATAGGGACATTGGTGGGCAAGTCCCTGGATGTCTGAAGGTGTCAGCACAGGTCAACAGGGTGGGGAATACACTTGAACTGTGAGCAGGAGGGGGGACCCACATTCCCTTGGGAAGCATTGCTGGAGCTGCTCGAGAGCATTTAAACTCATCTGGCAGGGCTGTGTGACCCCAAAGAGTCGTAGGGCCAGAAAGAAAGTTGAGGCTGGTACAAATGTTCAAGAGAGCAATATAAGTAGGCAAGGCAGGCAAGAACATAGTAGACAATTAGGAAAAACTGGTGGATTAAACTGCAGTTATTTCAATGCAAAGTGCCAGACAGATAAGGCCGATGAACCCAGAGCATGGATGGGAACATGGGATTGGGATACCATAGATATTACAAAAACACAGTTGAGGGAGCAACAGGACCAGCAGCTCAATGTTCCGGAGACAGACTCTTCAGGAAGGATAGAACAGGAGGCACAACAGGAGGAGAGCTGGTGGTTTTGATTGGGGGAAACATCCCAGCAGGACCGAGAGGGAGGATTCATGCAGCATCGCCCAGTTAAGCGATATTAGTGGAACTGAGAAATAAAACTGGTCGTTAGTTTTCTACGATCGTGCGACAGCGATAGTCAATGGGAGATGAAGGAGCAAATATATCAGGAGATTTCAGATATCTCTTAAATTAATAGGGTTGTAATGATAGGGGATCTTAACCGTTCCAAACCTGGACTGGGATTGCTACTAAGTTAAGCATTTGGATGGAAGGAATTTGTTTCGTGTGTTCCGAAAACTCCTAGTCATTATGTAAGTGGTCCAACTGGAGAATGGGGCTAAACCTGACTTCCCCTTGGAAAACAAGGTAGGGAACAGGACTGAGGTGTTAGTGAGGGAGCACTTTGGAAAGTTACCACAATTGTATTAGTTTGAAAATAGCGATGGAAAAGGACCTGGTCCACAAGTTAAAGTTATTCAATGGAGCAAGATAGTATAAGACATGAATTTTTAAAGTAGATCTGTGGAGGCTATTTGCAGATAAAGGGAAGCCTGGCAAGTAGGAATATTTTAAAACCGAGATAACAGGAGGGTTCAACGCCAGCGTGTTCCTGTTAGTGTGCAGCTCAATGCTGACTGAATTAGGAAACACTGGCTGAGTTTCGAGACTGTGGTCAAGAAAAAAAGAGGTCACATGTCAGATATAACTGGCTGACTCAAGGGAGCATCGGGGCAGTAGAAATACACTTAGGATGGAAATCAGGAATGTAAAAAGAGGACATGAGATAGATTTGGCAGAGAACGTTAAGGAGAATCCAAAGAGACTCTGCAAGTGTATTAAGAGGAAAAGAAGAGCTAGGGACAAACCCGGTATTCTTAATGATCAATGAAGCCAACGATGTGTGAAACTACAAGATCCGAAACAAATATTTCACTTTGGAACTTACTGTGGATAAAGACTGGGGCGCTCATGGAACTAAACAGTGTTTGGCCTGACCACTATTGGAATACTGTGTGCAATTCTGATCTCAATGCCATCGGAAGGATGTCGTGGAACATGAAAGGGTTCAGAAGAAATGACCAAAGTTGTTGCCAGGGTTGGAGGGCTTGCGCTTCAGGGAGAAGCCTGAATAGGCTGGGGCTGTTTTCAGTTGAACATGGGAAGCTGAGGAGTTAACCGATAAAAGGTGTTTAAGATCATGATAGTCATCGACAGGTTCAAGAGACAAGATTATTTCCCCAGGCGAGGGAAACTTTTCAAAGGGATCTAAAGGACAACTGACTCTCGCAGAGTGGATGGGATAAGCTGCCAGAGCAAATAGTGGAGGCTGATAGACATACATTTAAAAGGCATGTGGATGGGTGTATGAAAAGCAAAGGTTTAGAGGAATATTGGTAAAATTGTGGCAAATGCGACTCGAAACACCATTCAGGAGTTGGTCCAAAGGGCCTGTTTCCGTGCTGTACATTTTTAAGACTCAATGTCTTGAAATGAGTCCAAATTGTAGAAAAGGAGGTGCTGGAGGTTTTAAAACACAAAGGTAGATAAATCCCCAGGACCTGATCAAATGCATCTCAAGACATTGTGGGAAGCTGGTGAAGAAATTGTAGCGCCACTAGCAGAGATATTTGTACAATTGAGAGCTGCATTTGATAGGCTGTTAGACTGGAGGGTGGCATTGTGGACAGTGAAGAAGGTTTTCTAAGATTACAAAGGGATCCTGATGAAATGTGTGACTGGCTAAAAAACTGTAGATGGAGTTTAATCTGAATAAATGCGAGGTAATGCATTTGGTACAACAAACACGGGCAGGACTTATACAATTAATGGCAAGACCTTCGGTAGTGTTGTAGAACAGAGGGACCTCAGGGTTCAGCTACATAATTATTTGAAGTTTGCAACATGGATAGACAGGATAGTTCAAAAAAAAGGTATTTGCCTCACTTGCTTCCATTGCTCAATCCTTTGGATATAGGAGTTGGGAAGTCATATTGAGATTATACAGGCCATTGATGAGTCCTCTTCTGGAATACTGTGTCCGGTTCTGGTCGAACAGTTATCGGAAGGGTATTATTAAGTTGGAAAGGGTTGGGAGGAGATTTACTGGGATGTGGCTGGATACGAAAGGCTTCAGTATAAAGAAAGGCTGAATAGGTTGGTATTTTTCACTGAAACCTGAATGTTGACAAATGACCCATTAGAAGTTTATAAAATCATGAGGAGGATAGATAGAGTTAATGAGACTTGTCTTTTCCCATGGACAGGGGAGTTTCAAGACAAGGCACTACATTTTTAAGTTAGAGGAGAGACATACAAAATAAAAGACATGAGAGGCACATTGTTACACAGAGGATGGGTTGTGTGTGAAATGAACTTCCCAAGGAAGGGGTGAACATGGGGACAATTACAATGTTCAAAAGACATTTGGATTAGTACAGGAATAGGAAAGGTTTGAAGGGATATGATCCAGGAACAGGCAGGTGGGATGAGATCTGTTTTAGAGTATGGTTAGGGTTAACGGAACAGTGCGGAATGACTCTGACTATGATTATAAATTTGTGTCATCAATTAAGAAAGGCTGCAAGAGATAGCCAGGGAACTACAGACTGATGAGGGAGACATGGTGGGTCAGTTGTTGGAGGTCATTCTGAGAGGTAGGCCTTACTTGCATTTGGAAAGATAAGGCCTGTTTACGGACAGCAAGCATGGCTTTGTGCGTGGGAAAACATGTCCCACAAACTTGTCTGGAGTTTGCTCAAGATGTGACCAAAAAGATAGACGAAGGCAGAGCAACAGACGTTGTTTCTGGCTTCCGCAAACCCTTGTTCAGGATGTAGCATGATACATTAGTTAGAAGGGGTAGATCACAAAAGATCAGGGAGAGCTAGCCAACTGGATACAAAATGGAATGACAGTGGGAGGCAGAGGGTGGTGGAAGAGGGTTGTTGTTCAGACTGGAGGGCTCTGACCAGCAGTGTGCTGTAAGGATTGGTGCTGGGACCACTGTTGTGGACCACTTACATAAACAATTTGAGTGAAAATATAGGAGTCCCTGTTAATATGTTTATAGATACCAAGATTAGTGGAAGAGTGGGCAGGGAATATAGTTATCGAAGGGGATGTTAATCAACTGGGCCAAGGAATGAAAGATGGCGTTTAATTCAAGTGTTGGATTCAGTTAAGACAAACCAGGGAGGACTAACACGGGTAATGGTTGGGCCCTGGACAGTGTTGTAGAAAAGGGAGAGACCAAGGGGTGCAGTTACACTGTTCCTTGGACTGGCATCACGGGGCGACAGGGTGTTGAAAGCGGCAATTGGCACACTTGTCTTCATTGGTCAGAGCATTGAGAACATGAGTTGGAGATATTGGTACCATTGTCGTCTATATTTCAACTGGGCAGAGGAGGCCACGGGGTGACGTTATAATGGTTTATGAAACGATGTAGGGCCGAATTAAGGTGAATTGCCAAGGTTAGGTGAGTCCATAGCAGGAGGCATAAACGTGAGGTGTGAGAGCAAGGATTTAAAGAGGGAGCTGAGGGGCAACATTGTCCACAGAGGATGGTGCATAGACGGAATGGACTGCCAGAGGAAATGGTAAAAACAAGTACAATTACAACATGGAAAAGACACTTGGGCAGGTACATGGAAGGAGAAGATTTGAAGGGATATGAGCCAAACATCGGCAAACGCAACGCATTCCATTTAGGGAACCTTGGCCAAAGAGTCATGCCGCACAGAAACAGACCCAATGTCTCCAGTTATTGGAGGAGGAGACTATCGTGACAAGACATGTTGTAGAGACTAAAGCAAGGTACAGCGATAAGGATGGTCATCTGGACTGGAAGTTTCAAATATGTGAAATAATTGGTGAGAGGGGAGGAGATGACAGAGATAGGAACTGTTATAGGAGTTAGAATGATTGAAGACACTGGTCCTCAATACAAGCCATAGATACAGTGTTGGAGAGGGAATAGGGAACAGAAAGATCCCAGGCAGCATTACCACCCTCTCGTGGGAGGCCTGCTTTCCCCTCAGCTGTTCTGATGCTCCCTAAGAAAGCACAGGCCTGGACTGATAACTGGGAACTCCCGATGCTGTCTCATTACAACAAAACTTGCAGCAGGCTTGGTGATTGAGCCTGGGGTGTGTCTGTACTGTGCTCCCCCTCCAGCACTTTCTCTATGTCATGTCCTGTTAGCTGATGTTTGGATCCCCCTTATTACTTTCTGCTCTGTGCACTGGAATGATCTTACCTGGTAGCAGGAATTATTGAAGACTCCCGAGCTCCCTGACTTTGTCTTTCTGGCTGACCAACCATCGTCCCAACCAGCAGTTGGCAAGTCTATTGAGTCAGGAATTCCATGAGTACCTGTAGCAGACACAGAAACAGGCAGAATGGGAAATTAGACTAATGCTTTGAGGGTTACAGACATAGAATGGCACTGAGCCCACAGAGATCTGGAAATTCCCATTCTACATTCCTGACCTGTGCTGCCTCATCTCTCTGGAGTGGAGAATTCTGTTGGCTCATGATCTGGAGTAGCTGCAAGAGTGAGAGACGATGACAGAAGCAGCAATTAGATCCACACAGTGAGGGATACCACATGGAGAGGTACTGAGTCACATCACCAGAGTGCCGGGTCAAACAATTGTGCAGGAAGAGAGTTTTGATTCATGTTGCACTGGGATATACAAACTGTGAGCAGGCGAAGTGATGGCCTAGTGGCATTATTGTGTGACAATTTATCCAGAAACTCAGCAAGTGATCTCTGGACACAGATCCAAATCCCACCATTGCAAATGATTGAATGTGAAGTAAATGCTTCAAAAACGATGTAATTAAAACCTGTAAGTGAATATTAAACAATTGCTGATGCTAAGAAAAATCCATCGGGTGCATTCCTGTCGTTAGTGAAGTAATCTAAGGTGGGACTGGGATATCACAGGCATTACAGAAACACAGCTGAGGGAGTGAAAGGACAGGCAGCTCAATGTTCCAGGGGACAGATGCTGCAGGAAGGACAGAAGGGGAGCTGAGAGAGGAGGAGAGCTGCTGGTTCTGACTGGGTGAAACATCCCAGCAGGACTGAGAGAGGATATTCCTGCGGGACCGCCCAGTGAAGCTGTGTTTGTGGAATTAATCAATAACAATGGGTCTTCCCTTTCCTCTGATTGTTCTACAGATCCCGAGAGCCCCGTCCTCCTGCACCTTGACCTTCTCAAGATGGCGGCCCTGAGCGCTCCCTCTTCCCTCAAACAAATGGCGGCCGTGAACCTGAGCCGCTTCCTTGATCAGAGACCGCCACCTCCTTACCCGGGCCTGGAGGGTCTTTGTCGATTTATTTTTAACCTGTATCCGGGACTTGTGAAATCTCTCCGCTCCTTTCTCCCAGCGAGGCTCCCACACACCGGCTCTGAACGCCGCTCTCTGAAGCCGATCGCAGCCGCTGCTGGAGAAAGCAGCTCCTTGTCTCTCCCTGTCTCTCTCCTGATCAATGTGACACTGCGCATGCTCTGCATAGAAACCAAACTGCGCGTGCGTCTGAGGTTACCGGTGAGTTTATAGAGAATATTCACATCTGCGCAGGATCATGGGTGAAATACTAGTCATTAAGAATTGCTCTGTAGAGTTACAGTCATTGAGCTGCTAACTATGTAAATAGATTGTTCGGTTCAACTTAACCATACCGGCCAGGTATGTAAATTACCAATCGTTCTGGGAGTTTGAATATAAGTTTCTGACTCGAGTTGTGTAAACCGACCTGTGAATTCTTCCTGAAGAAGGGCTTATGCCCGAAACGTCGATTCTCCTGTTCCCTGGATGCTGCCTGACCTGCTGCGCTTTTCCAGCAACACATTTTCAGCTCTGACTCCAGCATCTGCAGACCTCACTTTCTCCTGTGAATTATTCACGCCGACCTGTGAATTATTCTCAGCTCGTCTCCCTACACTATTGCAAAATCACCTATGTGTTTATCTAAGGATTGTTTAAATCTCCCTAATATACGTTATCAGATTTACATCTCAACTATTTCTTAAAATCTCACATTGATTTGTGAGAAAGGTTGAATACTCCACTATGTAGTGAGAACGATCAATCCTGCAAAACAGTTTGCTTTCTGACCAATCCTGAAGCGTTCACTCCCGAGAATGCTTTGGCCCCGCTTCTCACTCACTCTGGTTGGAGGTCCGGCCGCTGCTTGGTGCTCCAGTTCCGCCCCTTCCTCCCATTTGCAGAGTTGATTCGGGCGTGACTCAGCAGCTAAGCACCAGAAACATTAAGGGACAAGGGAAGTTAGAGTCGATGTCTTGTGATGCGGTGAAAATATCCCAAATCTTGGACCGGGAGGCTTGGGTTCAATTCACAGCTAATGCAGGTGTGTCTAATAACAACTTTGAACAGGTTCATTTGGAAAAACAAGGGAAAAACAAGAACAGAGTAAAAACAATTGAAAATGCACAAAATGTGGTGGGGCTCTCAATGCTCAGATGATTTTAGTCTTTACCAAGTGTTTCAGGGTCCCAATGGGTCCCAGTACAGACTGTTCCACTCTAATAGTGCATAGCCAGATACCACGATTGTGGGTGTTGTGCTACAGAGGTGTTTTTCTGGCACTCCCTCGGTTTTGGAGGTGAAAATAGGTGAGAAGGAGCAGGGCTTTGTATGGAGTTACCTGTTGCACTCCTGCTGCAGCATCTTATTATTGCCCTGACTTGATCTCATACATGTTTGGTAGAGATCAGTGACATTTCATAAGCCCACAATACAAGATCTGTCACTCTGTTTAAGACAGCGGAAGTCTTTTGTAGTACAATAGTCATAGAACAATACAGCATATTGGTAACATTGTCGTCTATATTTCTCCTGGGCAAAGGAGGCGACGGGGATCACAGTTATGCCTGAAATACAGTGGAACAGACGAGGATTAGACAGAGCAGAGGGTGTTACAGTGATTGGGGGAGTTGTAGGGGATGAAACAGGTTGTCTGGGGAGCTAGGCAGACCTGCAGTAACTAAAGAACGTTACTGGAGCGAGAGTTGCAGACACTGAAGAAGGCAAAGGAAATAGAGAGATGGTGGCTTGTTCATGACGGAGCTTTGTCGAGTCTAAAGGGCTTCAAAGTTTGTGAGAAGATTTGTAGCTCGGGTGCTCATTGTAGTGGTTCTGTTCGCAGAGTTGGGAATTTGTGTTGCAGACGTTTCGTCCCCTGTCTAGGTGACATCCTCAGGGAGCCTCCTGTGAAGCCCTTCTGTGATGTTTCCTCTGGCAACTATAGTGATTTGTCTCTGCCGCTTCCGGTTGTCAGTTCAGCTGTCCGTTGCAGTGGCCGGTATATTGGGTCCAGGTCGATGTGCTT
Organism: Chiloscyllium plagiosum; assembly: GCF_037043375.1. Lineage (NCBI taxonomy): Eukaryota > Metazoa > Chordata > Chondrichthyes > Orectolobiformes > Hemiscylliidae > Chiloscyllium > Chiloscyllium plagiosum. Next base: position 52,847,350 of record NW_028270171.1, read on the forward strand.
ATTGATTGAAACTGTGGATGAGTGCCATGCTTCGAGGAATTCCCTGGCTGTTCTCTGTTTGGCTTGTCCGATAATGGTAGTGTTGTCCCAGTCGAACTCACGTTGCTTGTCATCTGCTTGTGTGGCTACTAAGGATAGATGGTCGTGTCGTTTCGTGGCTAGTTGGTGTTCATGGATGCGGATCGTTAGCTGTCTTCCTGTTTGTCCTATGTAGTGTTTTGTGCAGTCCTTGCATGGGATTTTGTACACTACATTGGTTTTGCTCATGCTGGGTATCGATTCCTTTGTCCTGGTGAGTTGTTGTCTGAGAGTGGCTGTTGGTTTGTGTGCTGTTATGAGTCCTAGTGGTCGCAGTAGTCTGGCTGTCAGTTCGGAAATGTTCTTGATGTATTCCAATATGGCTCGTCCTTTGGGTTGTGGCATGTCTTCATTCCGTTGTCTTTTCCTGAGGCATCTGTGGATGAGATTGCGTGGAGTTTGACCCCACGCCGCAGCTCACCAATAGGATAAACAGCACACTGAGAAACCTACAAAAACAAAACGGACAGATAACCAGTTTTGACCGACAGAGAGTGAAATCTGAAAGCAACAACATCCTCAGATTCTATGGACTACCTAAAGTGCACAAACCAGACATCCCACTCAGACCCATAGTATCACTACCAGGGACACCATCACACAAACTGGCTAAAGAACTACAGCAGAAACTGGAACACCTGATCAGCGTATCCAGACACTCGAGACAGTCAACAAAGGAATTCGTGGACATGATCAGAAATATACACATAGACAAGGAAGAAACTATGGTCTCATTCGATGTCACGGCACTGTTCACCTCTATCGTCAAAACCCTAGCCAGAGAAACAATAGCCAACCTGCTGGACATACAGAACAGACAACAGGACGGTAAACCTATCAACAAAGATGGCATACTCAAACTACTGGACCTGTGCCTCACAACTCACTTCACATTCAACAACCAAATATATGAACAAATCAACGGCACACCCATGGGCTCACCCATCTCTGGACTCATAACAGAAGCGGTAATGCAGAGAACACCGAACGGAAAATTCACCACAAAGATATACAGGATAGACACACACACACAGACCAAGTCCTAAACTACGAAAGCAACCACCCCAACACACACACAAAAGAAGTTGCATCAAGACACTGTTCAAAAGGTCCACAACACACTGCAGTACACCAGAACGGCAAAAAGAGGAAGAAAAACACCTATACAATGTATTCGCCAAAAACGGATACCCCCGCAATTTCATTAGGGATTGTTTGTATGGATTTGCTGGACGACTGTCCTCTGATATTGATGAGGGCAGTGCAGATGATGTGGTTTATATGGAGTTCATTAAGGTCTTTGACAAGGTCCCACACGGAAGTCTGGTCCAAAAGGAAAGATCCCATGGGATCCAAGGCAAGTTGGTAAATTGGCTCCACAATTGGTGGAGGGTTGGTTTTGTGATTGAAAGCCATTGTCCAGCGGGTGTATCATTGTGATCTGTGCTGGAGCCATTGGTGTTCATTATGGGCATTAATCACTCAGATGTGAAAGCAGAAGGTAACACTAGTACGTTTGCAGATAACATGAAAGGTAAGGGTGTTGTCCATAGTGAGGGGGATGCACTCAGGCTGCAGTCTGATATCGATCAGATGATAAATTGAGCAGAGTAATGGCAGACAGAGTTTACTTCTGATCACTGTGTGGTAATTCACTGTGGCAAGTCTAATAAACGAATGATATACATCATGAATGGTAGGTCCTCCTGGAGTACTGAGGAACACAGGGACCTTGGTGGACCTTGATGTCTGAAGGTGTCAGCACAGGTAGACAGGGTGGGGAATACACCTGAACTGGGAGCAGGAGGGGGACCCACATCCTGGTGGGGAACGTTGCTGGAGCTGCTTGAGAGGATTTAAACTCGTCTGGCAGGGCTGTGTGACCCCAAAGAGCCGTAAGGCCAGAAAGCAAATTGAGGCTGGTACAAATGTTTAAGAGAACAATATAAGTAGGCAAGGCAGGCAAGAACATAGCAGACAATTAGGGAAAACTGGTGGATTAAACTGCAGTTATTTCAATACAAAGGGCCATAACAGATAAGGCAGATGAACCCAGAGCATGGATGGGAACATGGGATTGGGATACCACAGATATTACAGAAACACAGCTGAGGGAGCAACTGGACCAGCAGCTCAATGTTCCGGAGACAGATGCTAAAGGAAGGATAGAACAGGAGGCAAAACAGGAGGAGAGCTGTTGGTTTTGATTGGGGGAAACATCCCAGCAGTACCTAGAGGGAGTATTCATGCAGCATCGCCCAGTTAAGCGATATTGGTGGAACTGAGAAATAAAAATTGTCCATTAGTTTTCTACTGTCGGACTACAGCGATAGGCAATGGGAGATGAAGGAGCAAATATGTCAGGAGATTTCAGATATCTCTGAGAATAATACGGATGTAATGATAGGGGATCTTAACCGTTCCAAACCTGGACTGGGATTGCTACTAAGTTAAGCATTTGGATGGAAGGAATTTGTTAAGTGTGTTCTGAAAACTCCTAGTCATTATGTAAGTGGCCCAACTGGAGAATGGGGCTAAACCTGACTTCCCCTTGGAAAACAAGGTAGGGAACAGGACTGAGGTGTTAGTGAGGGAGCACTTTGGAAAGTTACCACAATTGTATTAGTTTGAAAATAGCGATGGAAAAGGACAGGCCTGGTCCACAAGTTCAAGTTATTCAATGGAGCAAGATAGTATTAGACATGAATTTTTAAAGTAGATCTGGGGAGGCTATTTGCAGATAAAGGGAAATCTGGCAAGTAGGAATATTGTAAAACCGAGATAAAAGGAGAGTTCAGCGCCAGCGTGTTCCTGTTAGTGTGCAGCTCAATGCTGACTGAATTAGGAAACACTGGCTGCGTTTCGAGACTGTGGTCAAGAACAAAAGGGGTCACATGTCAGATATAGCTGGCTGACTCAAGGGAATCCCTTCAGGAGCATCGGGGCAGCAGAAATACACTTAGGATGGAAATCAGGGTTGTAAAAAGGGGACACGAGATAGCTTTGGCACAGGAAGTTAAGGAGAATCCAAAGGGACGCTACAAGGGTATTAACACCAATAGAAGGTCTCGGGACAAAACCGGTATCCTTAATGATCAATGAAGACAACGATGTGTGAAACTACAAGATCCAAAACAAATATTTCACTCTGGAACTTACTGTGGGTAATGACTGGGGCGCTCAGGGAACTAAACAGTGTTTGGCCTGACTACTATTGGAATACTGTGCAATCTGGTCTCAATGCCATCGGGAGGATGTCGTGGAACATGAAAGGGTTCAGAAGAAATGACCAAGGATGTTGCCAGGGCTGGAGGGTTTCCGCTTCAGGGAAAAGCCTGAATAGGCTGGGACTGTTTTCAGTTGAACATGGGAGGCTGAGGATTTAACCGATAAAAGGTGTTTAAAATCATGATGGTCATCGACAGGGTCAACAGACAAGGTCATTTCCCCAGGCGAGGGAAACTTTTCAAAGGGATCTAAAGGACAACTGGCCGTAACAGAGTGGATGGAATAAGCTGCCAGAGCAAATAATGGATGTTGATAGAAATGCATTTAAAAGGCATGTGGATGGGTGTATGAATTGCAAGGTCAGGCAGCATCCAGGGAACAGGAGAATCGACGTTTCGGGCATAAGCCCTTCTTCAGGAATTCCTGAAGAAGGGCTTATGCCCAAAACGTCGATTCTCCCGTTCCCTGGATGCTGCCTGACCTGCTGCGTTTTCCAGCAACACATTTTCAGTTCTGATCTCCAGCATCTGCAGACCTCACTTTCTCCTCTATGAATAGCAAGGGTTTAGAGGGATATTGGCAAAATTGTGGCAAATGTGACTAGAAACGCCATGCAGGAGTTGGTCCAAAGGGCCTGTTTCTGTGCTGCACATCTCTAAGACTCAATGTCTTGAAATGAGTCCACATTATAGAAAAGGAGGTGCTGGAGGTTTTAAAACACAAAGGTAGATAAAACCCCAGGACCTGATCAAATGGATCTCAGGACATTGTAGGAATCTGGTGAAGAAATTGTAGGGCCCCTAGCAGAGATATTTGTACCATGGAGTGCTATGTGTGATTGGCTGTTAGACTGGAGGGTGGAATTGTGGACAGTGAAGAAGGTTTTCTGAGATTACAAAGGGATACTGATGAAATGTGTGAATGGCTTAAAAACTGTAGATGGAGTTCAATCTGAATAAATGCGAGGTAATGCATTTTGTACAACAAACACGGACAGGACTTATACAATTAATGGCAAGACCTTCGGTAGTGGTTGTAGAACAGAGGGACCTCAGGGTTCAGCTACATAATTCTTTGAAGTTTGCAACATGGAGAGACAGGATAGTTTAAAAAAGGTGCTTGCGTCACTTGCTTTCATTGCCCAGTCCTTTTCATATAGGAATTGGGAAGTCAGATTGAGATTATACAGGCCATTGGTGAGTCCTCTTCTGGAATACTGTGTCCAGTTCTGGTCGCCCAGTTATAGGAAGGATATTATTAAGCTGGAAAGGATTGTGAGATTTACTGGGATGTGGCTGGATACGAAAGGCTTCAGTATAAAGAAAGGCTGAATAGGTTGGTATTTTTCACTGAAACCTGAATCTTGACAAATGACCTCATAGAAGTTTATAAAGTCATGAGGGGGATAGATAGAGTTAGTGGGAGTTGTGTTTTCCCATGGACAGGGGAGTTTCAAGACAAGGCACTACATTTTTAAGTTAGAGGAGAGACATACAAAATAAAAGACATGAGAGGCACATTTTTGCACAGAGGATGGGTTGTGTGTGAAATGAACTTCCCAAGGAAGGGGTGAACATGGGGACAATTACAATGTTTAAAAGACATTTGGATTAGTACAGGAATAGGAAAGGTTTGAAGGGATATGATACAGGAACAGGCAGGTGGGATGAGATGTGTTTTCGAGTATGGTTAGCGTTAAAGGAACAGTGCGCTATGACTCTCTGACTATGATTATAATTTTGTGTCATCAATTAATAAAGGCTGCAAGAGAAAGCCAGGGAACTGCAGACTGATGAGCGAGACATCAGGGTGGGTCAGTTGTTGGAGGTCATTCTGAGAGGTAGGCCTTACATGAATTTGGAAAGATAATGTCTGATTACGGACAGCCAGCATGGCTTTGTGCATGGAAAAACATGTCTTACAACGTGACTGGAGTTTGCTCAAGATGCGACCAAAAAGACAGATGAAGGCAGAGCAACAGGCGTTGTTTCTGGCTTCCGCAAACCCTTGTTTAGGATGTAGCATGAGACATTGGTTAGTAAGGGTAGATCACAAGGGATCAGGGAGAGCTAGCCAACTGCATACAAAATGGAATGACAGTGGGAGACAGAGGGTGGTGGGAGAGGGTTGTTGTTCAGATTGGAGGCCTTTGACCAGCAGTGTGCTGTAAGAATTGGTGCTGGGACCACTGTTGTGGACCACTTACATAAACAATTTGAGTGAAAATATAGGAGTCCCTGTTAATATGTTTATAGATACCAAGATTAGTGGAAGAGTGGGCAGGGAATATAGTTATCGAAGGGGATGTTAATCAACTGGGCCAAGGAATGAAAGATGGAGTTTAATTCAGGTGTTGGATTCAGTTAAGACAAACCAGGGAGGACTAACACGGGTAATGGTTGGGCCCTGTTCAGTGTTGTAGAAAAGAGAGAGACCAAGGGGTGCAGTTACATTGATCCTTGGACTGGCATCACAGGGCGACATGGTGTTGAAAGCAGCAATTGGCACACTTGTCTTGATTGGTCAGAGCATTCAATACATGCGTTGGAGATATTGGTAACACTGTCGTCAATATTTCTCCTGGGCAGAGGAGGCCACGGGGTGACTTTATAAAGATTTATGAAACCATGTAGGGTTTAAGTAAGGTGAATTGCCAAGGGTAGGTGAGTCCAAAGCTAGAAGCATAAACGTGAGGTGAGAGAGCAAGGATTTAAAGAGGGAGCTGATGGGCAACATTATCCACAGAGGATGGTGCATAGACGGAACTGGCCGCCAGAGGAAATGGCAAAAACAAGTACAATTACAACATGGAAAAGAAACTCGGGCAGGTACGTGGAAAGGAGAAGTTTTGAAGGGATATGAGCCAAACACAGGCAAACGCGACTCATTCCATTTAGGAAACCTCGGCCAAAGAGTCATGCCGCACAGAAACAGACCTGATGTCTCTAGTTATTGGAGGAGGAGAGTCTCGAGACAAGGCATGTTGTAGAGACTGACGCAAGTTACAGCAATACGGATGGTCATCTGGACTGGAGGTTTCAAATATGTAAAATAATTGGTGAGAGGGGAGGAGATGACAGAGATAGGAACTGTTATAGGAGTTAGAATGATTGAAGACACTGGTCCACAATACAAGCCATAGATACAGTGTTGGAGAGAGAAAGATCCCAGGCAGCATTACCATCCTCTCGTGGGAGGCCTGCTTTCCCCTCAGTTGTTCTGATGCTCCCTAAGAAAGCACAGGCCTGGACTAATAACTGGGAACTCCGGATTCTGTCACATTACAACAAAACTTGCAGCAGGCGAGGTGATTGAGCCTGGGTTGTGTCTGTACTGTGCTCCCCCTCCAGCACTTTCTCTATGTCATGTCTTGTTAGGTGATGTTTGGATCCCCCTTATTACTTTCTGCTCTGTGCACTGGAATGATCTTACCTGGCAGCAGGATTTATTGAAGACTTCCGACCTCCCCGACTTTGTCTTTCTGGCTGACCAACCATCGTCCCAACCAGCAGTTGGCAAATCTATTGAGTCAGGAACTCCATGAGTACCTGTAGAAGACACAGAAACAGGCAGAATGGGAAATTAGACTAATGCTTTGAGGGTGACACATATAGAATGCACTGAGCCCACAGAGATCTGGAAAATCCCAGTCTACATTCCTGACCTGTGCTGGCTCATCTCTCTGGAGTGGAGAATTCTGTTGGCTCATGATCTGGAGTAGCTTCAAAAGTGAGAGACGCTGACAGAGGCAGCAATTAGATCCACACAATGAGGAATACCACATGGAGAGGTACTGAGTCACATCAACAGAGTGCCGGGTCAAACAATTGTGCAGGAAGAAAGAGTTTTGATTCATGTTGCTGGGATATACAAACTGTGAACAGGCGACGTGATGGCCTAGTGGCATTATTGTGTGACAATTTATCCAGAAACTCAGCAAGTGTTCTCTGGCCACAGGTTCAAATATCACCATTGCAAATGATTGAATGTGAAGTAAATGCTTCAAAAACGATGTAATTAAAAACCTGTAAATGAGTATTAAACAATTGCAGATGTTAAGAAAAATCCATCGGGTGCATTCCTGTCTTTAGTGAAGTAACCTAAGATGGGACTGGGATATCACAGATATTACAGAAACAACAGCTGAGGGAGGGACAGGACAGGCAGTTCAATGTTCCAGGCGACAGATGCTGCAGGAAGGACAGAAGGGGAGCTGAGAGAGGAGGAGAGCTGCTGGCTCTGACTGGGTGAAACATCCCAGCAGGACTGAGAGAGGATATTCCTGCGGGATCGCCCAGTGAAGCTGTGTTTGTGGAATTAATCAATAACAATGGGTCTTCCCTTTCCTCTGATTGTTCTACAGATCCCGAGAGCCCCGTCCTCCTGCACCTTGACCTTCTCAAGATGGCGGCCCTGAGCGCTCCCTCTTCCCTCAAACAAATGGCGGCCGTGGCTGTGGGCGGCTTCCTTGATCAGAGACCGCCACCTCCTTACCCGGGCCTGGATGGTCTTTTTCGAGTTATTTTTAACCTGTATCCGGGACTTGTGAAATCTCTCCGCTCCTTTCTCCCAGCGAGGCTCCCACACACCAGCTATGAGCGCCGCTCTCTGAAGCCGATCGCAGCCGCTGCTGGAGAAAGCAGCTCCATGTCTCTACCTGTCTCTCTCCTGATCAATGTGACACTGCGCATGCTCTGCATAGAAACCAAAATGCGCGTGCGTCTGAGGTTATCGGTGGGTTTATAGTGAATATTCATATCTGCACAGGATCATGGGTGAAATATTAGTCATTAACAATTGCTATGTCGAGTTACAGACATTGAGCTGATTAGTATGCAAAGAGATTGTTCGGTCCAACTTAACCATACTAGCTAGGTATGTAAATTACCAATCGTTCTGGGAATTTGAAAATAAATTTCTTACTCGAGTTGTGTAAACCGACCTGTGAATTATTCACGCCGACCTGTGATTTATTCTCAGCTCGTCCCCTACATTATTGCAAAATCACCCATGTGTTTTTCTAAGGATTGTTTAAATCTCCCTAATGTCCGTTATCAGATTTACATCTCTACTATTTCTTAAAAATCTCACATTGATTCATGGGAGAGGTTTAATGCTCCACTATGTAGTGAGAATGATCAATCCTGCAAAATAGTTTGCTTTCTGACCAATTCTGAAGCGTTCACTGCCCGAGAATGCTTTGGCCCCGCTTCTCACTCACTCCGGTTAGACGACCGGCCGCTGCTCGGTCCTTCTGTTCCGCCCCTTCCTCCCAATTACGGAGTTGATTCAGGCGCGACTCAGCAGGCTAAGGGACAAAGGAAGTTAGAGTCGATGCTTTGTGATGTGGTGAAAATATCCCGAATCTTGGATCGAGATGCCTGAGTTCATTTCACAGCTTGTGCAGGTGTGTATAATAACAACTTTATTAAGAAAAAACAAGGGAAGGCAGGAACAGAGTAAAAACAATAGAACATGCAAACAATGTGGTGGGGCTCTCAATGCTCTGGTAATTTTAGTCTTTACCATGTGTTTCAGGTCCCCAGGGCATCCCAGTACAGACTGCCATTCCTCCTTCTGCACAGCCACATACCACGATTGTGGGGCAAAGTGATGTGGTGGGGTACAGATTCTGGATTAGTGGTGTTGGAAGAGCACAGCAGTTCAGGCTGCATCCGAGGTAGCAGTAAAATCGACGTTTCGGGCAAAAGCTCTTCATCAGGAATACAGGCAGAGAGCCTGAAGCGTGGAGAGATAAGCTAGTGGAGAGTGGGGATGGGGAGAAAGTAGCATAAAGTACAATAGGGTGAGTGGGGGAGGGGATGAAGGTGATAGGTCGGGGGCGGTCGGAGGATGGAGTGGATAGGTGGAAAAGAAGATAGGCAGGTAGGACAAGTCAGGACAAGTCACGGGGACAGTGCTGAGCTGGAAGTTTGGAACTGGGATGAGGGGGGAAGGGGAAATGAGGAAACTGTTGAAGTCCACATTGATGCCCTGGGGTTGAAGTGTTGCGAGGCAGAAGATGAGGCGTTCTTCCTCCAGGCGTCTGGTGGTGAGGGAGCGGCGGTGAAGGAGGCCCAGGACCTCCATGTCCTCGGCAGAGTGGGAGGGAGAGTTGAAATGTTGGACCACAGGGTGGTGGGTTGATTGGTGTGGATGTCCCGAAGATGTTCCCTAAAGCACTCTGCTAGGAGGCGTCCAGTCTCCTCACTGTAGAGGAGACCGCATCGGGAGCAACGGATATAATAAATGATATTAGTGGATGCGCAGGTAAATCTTTGGATGTGGAAGTCTCCTTTAGGGCCTTGGAGAGAGATGAGGGAGGAGGTGTGGGTGCAGGTTTTGCAATTCCTGTGGTGGCAGGGGAAGGTGCCAGGTTGGGAGGGTGGGTTGTAGGGGGGTGTGGACCTGACCAGGTAGTCGCAGAGGGAATGGTCTTTGCGGAAGGCGGAAAGGGGTGGGGAGGGAAATATATCCCTGGTAGTGGGGTCTTTTTGGTGGTCGCGGAAATGTCGGCGGATGATTTAGGCATTTTCGAAGGTTGGTGGGGTGGAAGGTGAGCACCAGGGGTGTTCTGTCCTTGTTACGGTTAGAGGGGTGAGGTCTCAGGGTTTTAGGTGCGGGATGTGGACGAGATGCGTTGGAGGGCATCTTTAACCACGTGTGGGGGGTGATGGGGGGTGGGGTCATGTTCGAGGGGGCGGTATTACGAGGTGTCCTCGAGTTGGGGTTTGGCTTCAGTGGTGTAGAGGTCAGTGCGCCAGACTACCCCCTTTACCTGCTGGCTTGATGGTGAGGATGGGATTGGAGGGCTGCACGTTGTGAGGGTGAGAGGTTGGAGTCGGGGAGGGGGGTAGGCAGGTTGAGGCGGTTAATGTCCTGGCGGCAGTTGGAAATGAAGAGGTTGAAGGCAGGTAATAGGCCAGCGCGGGGTGTCCAGGTGGATGCAGTGTGTTGGTGGTGGGCGAAGGGGTCCTCGGAAGGTGGGCGGGAGTCCTGATTATGAAAGTAAGCTCGGAGGGGGCGGAAGAATTGTTCGACGTCACAGCGTGCATTAAATTCATTGATGCGTGGACGGAGAGGGACGAAGGTGAGGCCTTTGCTGAGAACTGATCGTTCGTCCTCAGTGAGTGGAAGGTCTGGAGGGATGGTGAAAACTCGGCAGGGCTGGGAGCTGGGATCTGGTGTGGGTGTGGAGCTGGCATCATCATCCTAGGAAAAAGACTTCCACTGTCTACCTTTCTCATCCTCTGATCATCTTGTATGTCTCTATCAAATTCCCTCTAGCCTTATTCTTGCCAATGAGAAGAGTTTCAAGTCTCTCAGCCTTTCCTCACAAGACCTTCTCTCCAGACCAGGCAACGTTCTGGTAAATCTCCTCTGCACCTTTCCCAATGTTTCCAGATCCTTCTGGAAATATGGGCACCAGAACTGAACACAATATTCCAAGTGTGGCTGCACCAGCGTTTTGTGTAGTTGTTGTATGGTATTTCAACTTCGGAACTCAATCCCTCCACGAATGAAACCTAACACACCGTTTGCCTTCTTAACAGCACTATCATCCTGGGTGGCAACTTTCAGGGATCTGTGTACATGGACTCAAAGATCCCTCTGCACACCACACTAACAAGAATATTTCCATTGACCCAGTATCCAGCCTTCCTGTTATTCTTCTCAAAGTGCATCACCTCACATTTAGTTGTATTGAACTCTATTTGCCACCTCTCAGCCCAATTCTGCAGTTTATCCAAGTCCCCTTGCAACCTGTAACATTCTTCCAAACTGTCCAGTACTACACTGACTTTAGTGTCATCTGCAAATTTCCTCATCCATTCACCTATACCGGCAGTGGTCCCAAAACAGATCCTGGTGGCACGTGACTGGTAACTGGACTCCAGGCTGAATATTTTCCATCAACCACCACACGTTGCCTTCTTTCAGAAAGCAAGTTTCTAATCCAAACTGCTAAATCACCCTCAATTCTATGCCTCTGCATTTTCTCCAACAGCTTACCACGTGGAACCTTGTCAAAGGCTTTACTTTTGTCCATGTGTACCACGTCAAATGCCCTACCCTCGTCTACAAGCTTGGTGACCTTCTCAAAAAACTCAATGAGTTTTGTGAGACATGACCTGCTCTTGACAAAACCAAGTTGACTATCTGAAATCAAATTGATGTTTGCCAGATGATTATAAATCTTATCTCATATAAGCCTTTCCTAAACCTTTCCTACAACAGAAGTAAGGCTTACTGGTCTATAATTACCTGGGTCATCTCTACTGCCCTTCTTGAACAAGGGCACAACATTTGCAATCTTCCAGTGCTCTGGTACCAAATCTGCAGACAATGACAACTCAAATATCCAAGCCAAAGGCTATGCCACCTTCTCCCTAGCTTCCCAGAGAATCCTCGGATAAATCCCATCCAGCCCAGGGGACTTGACTATTTTCACTCCTTCCAGCATTCTTAACACCTGTTCGGAACTAACCTTGATAATTTCTAGTCTAATATCTCATACCTCATTCTCCTCCTCTACACTATTCTCCTTTTCCTGAGTGAAAACCGATGAGAAATGTTCATTTAGCATCTCTCTGATCTCCACAGGATCAACACTCATCTTCTCATTCTGTCTGTGATAGGCCCTATTCCTACCCTAATCATCTTTTTATTCCTCACATACCCATAGAAAGCTTTAGGTGTTCTCCTTCATTCTATTTGTTAAAGACTGCTCGTGTCCTCTCTTTGCTCTTCTGAACTCTCTCTTTAAATCGTTCTTAGCTGATCTGTAAATCTCCATCGCCTCATCTGAACCATCTTGCCTCATCAACACCTTAGCCTCCTTCTTCTTCGTAACAAGAGATGCAGTTCCACAGTAAACCGCGGTTCCCTTACCTTATCACTTCCTCTCTGCCTGACAGGGACATACCTATCAAGGACACGCAATATCTGTTTCTTAAACCAGCTCCACATTTCCATTCTCTGCATCCCCTGCACTTTGCTACCCCATTCTGTGCATCTAAATCTTGCCTAATAGCATTGTAATTGCCCTTGACCCATCAATAACTCTTGACCTGTGGCATGTTCTTATTCCTTTCCATCGCTAAACAAAACTTAACTGAATTATGCTCACTCTCTCCAAAGTGCTCACCTACAACTAAATCAAACACCTAGTCTGGTTCATTACCAAGGACCAGATCCAATGTGGCCTCCCCTCTTGTCGGCCCTTCGACATACTGTGTCAGGAAACCCTCCTGTACACATTGGATAAAACTGATCCATCCAACGTATTAGAGTGAACGCATTTCCAGTCAATTTTGGGGAAGTTAAAGTCTCCCATAATGACCACCCTGTTACTTTCACCCCTATCCAGAATAATTTTGCTAATCCTCTATTCCACCTCCCTGGAACTCTGCAGAGGCCTATATTAAAAAAGAACTCCAAGCTGTGTGACCTCTCCTCTCCTGTTTCTAACCTCAGCCCACACTACCTCAGTAGACGAGTCCTCATCAAAAGTTCTCTCAGCCACCGTTATGCTCTCCTCATCTAAGGTGACATGCATGGACCCATTGCAGAGCTTCAAACTCCATGAGGCAGCCATACTCTCTGACAGACAGACTCAGTCTGGAACCTCCTCTGTCCTTAAGACCTTATGCACTGACTATGCTCCTCCATTTCCCCTTTGCACGTTCCCTTTCCAACCCACCCCACCTGCATCACTCCACGAATGCTGCTGTCAAGGGCAGAAGTCAGTGGAATACCCTCCCTCACCTTCTCTATCCTCCTTTAAGATGTATTTTAAAATCATTCTCTTTAATCAACGTTTTGATCATCCATGAAACACCTTAGGAGATTTGCCATTGTGAAAGATTCCATACAATGCAAGTAGTTGTTGTTATTGTCGTACATTAGGAGAAACAGGAATGACGCATTCAAAATTCTAACAAGTAAGTCACTGACAGGTGTAGTGTGTAGGCCACCAAATAATAACATCACATTGGGATGGGCAATAAACAAAGAAATAACTATTGCCTGTAAAAATGGTACGGCTATTACCATGGGTGATTTTAATCTACATGTAGATTGATCGAACCAGCTCAGTCAGGGTAGCCTTGAGTTTATTAAGTGTATCCATGATAGTTTTCTTGAACTATATGATATGGAACTGACAAGGGAGCAATCTATCCAGCATTTGGCGCTGTGCAATGAGACAGGAATAATTAATGACCTCAGAGTTAGGGATCCTCTTGGAAGAAATGATCACTGTATAGTTGAATTTAGAATACATATGCAGAGTGTGAAGATAAATTCTAATACCTGGGTCCTGGGCTTCAACACAGGGAACTACAATAGAATGAGGGAGAACCTGGATAAAGTAGACTGGAAACAAAGATTTTATGGTGGGACAGTTGATGAGCAGTGGAAGATTTTCAAACGCACTTTACGAAGTGCTCAGCAATGGTATATTTCAGTGAAAAGGAAGGACTGTAAGAAAAGGCATACTCTGCGATGGGTTTCTAAGGAAAGCGATCAAACTGAAAGAGAAGGCATGCAACGTGGCCAAAAACAGCCTGAAACTAGAACTGGGAAAAGGTTAAAGGTCAACAGAAAGCCACAGAAGAGCTATAAAGAAAACTAAGATAGAACATGAGAAAAATAAACTAGCACAGACTATAAAGACAGATAGCAAAATTTTATATTGAATGAGAAAAGTGGCTAAAGTCCTTTGGAAAATGAGAAGGAACATTTAATTATGGGATATCACAGTGGAGGAAACTAATATCTTGCCAATAATTAGCAAAGAGACAAACATAGGTGAGGATTTGGAAACTATCATTATTACGGAACAGCTAGTGTTGGACTGTTGGAGTTAATTGAGCTAATGACAGAAAAGTCTTCTGATGCTGATGGAATGCATCCCAGGGTACTAAAGGAGATACCAGGAGAAATAGCAAATGCACTGGCAGTAATTTTCCAAAATTCACTGGACTCTGTGGCAATCCCAGCAGATTGGAAAGCAGCAAAAGTGATGCCACGTTTTTAAAAAGGAGGTGGACAAAAAGTGGGGAATTATACACAAGTTAACTTATTCTCTGTAGTGGGAAAGATGCTTGGGTCTATTATCAAATAAGAAATAGCAGGGAATCTTAATAGAAATTGTCCCATTGGACAGACAGAGCATGGGTTCATGTAGGGCAGGTCATGCTTCACAAATCGTTTGGAATTCTATGAAGACATTTTGAGCAAGGTGGACAACGGGGACCCAGTGGATGCGGTGTACCTGGATTTCGAAAAGGCCTTCAACAAAGTGCTGTGCAAGAGGCTGTTGCATAATATAAAGGTGCATGGCGTTAGGAGTAGAGTATTAGCATGGATAGAAGATTGGTTGACGAACAGGAAGCAAAGTGTGGGGATAAATGAGTACTAGCCAGGCTGGCAATCAGTGACTAATAGTGTGACTCAGGGATCACTGTTTGGGACTGCGATTATTTAGAATTGATACAGATGATTTGGAGTTGGCGACCACATGTAGGGTGTCAACGTTTGCATATGACACTAAGGTGATTAGTGGAACAAATTGAAGCAGAGGACTGTGAAACTTTGCAGAGGAACATAAATATATTGAGTGAGTGGGCAATGGTCTGGCATTTGGAAAATAATGTTCATAAAGTCCTACTGTTTGGTTGGAGTAACATTAAAAAAGAGATTATTACTTGAATTTTAAAAGGTTGCATCATTTGCTATGCAGGGGTCACCTGAGTAACCTTCTGCATGAAGGTTGGTCAACAGGTACAACAAGCAATTCAGAAAGCAAATGGAAGTTTGGCCTTCATTGCTGAAGGGATTGCGTTTGAAAGCAGAGGTTATGTTCCAGCTGTATTGGGTGCTGGTGAGGCCACACCTGGAGTACTGCATGCAGTTTCTGTCTCCTCACTTGCTCAAGGATGTACCAGCACTAGAGGGGGTGCAGAGGAGGTTAACTAGGTTGATTACGGAGTTGAGGGGGTTGGCTTAACAGAGACTGAGTAGATTGGGATTATATTCATTGAAAATCAGAAGAATGGGAAACATATAAAATCATGAATGGAATGGATAAAACAGAAGTAGAGAGAATGTTTCCACTGGCAGATGAAGCCAGGACAAGAGGGCATCACCTCAAGATTAGAGGCAGCAAATTTAGGACTGAATTGAGAAGGAACTTCTTGACCTCTATGGAATTTATTGCCCAGGGAAGTAGCTGATGCTAGTTCAGTAAACGTTTTTAAAGCTAAGGAAGCTTTTTTTTTTAAAGAAATAACTAATTAATTAAGGGATATGGTGAGAACGTTGGTAAATGGTTCTGCATCCACGAAATGATCAGCCATGATCTTAATGAATGGCAGAGCAAGCTCAAAGGGCAGGACGGCCTTCTCCTGTTCCGAGTTCTTTTGTTGTTATATTTTGCATTCCTCCCGCACTCTTGACTTTCAGGTGCTGGCATTGGATTAGGATGGACAAAATTAAAATTCACAGAACACCAGGTTTATTTGGAAGCACTCACTTTGCAGCTTCTTCATCAGGTGGTTGTGTGATTTTTAACTTTGTGTCTCACTCTTGTAACTGATAAACAGCAACAAAAGCCACGAAGCAGTGAGCATGCTCCAGGCAACAATGGGCCCCTGGTGGTTGATGTCAGCGGAAGACCAATGGAAAGGCAGGGGCAGAACTGGAGGACCTGGCGGGGCATTTTGTCCTCCGACCAATCAGAGTAAATGAGGGATGGGACTAGACTATACCACGTGATCATCCGCACGGTGGGTGCGGGTGTGCGGGACCTGTGGATGGAGAGCTGTTCGTAAGGAAAGAAATAAACAGCAGGAAGTTGGACGGAAATGGTGCTGGTATGGGCTGAGAGATTTTACAAACATTTGGTGCACATCAGAAAATACAAATTTGAAACTTTCAGTCCCGTTTTTGCAGTAAACTGGAAAATAACCTCATCGCGTGATCGCCGCCATCATTATTTGTGGCAAAGATTCACTGGACACGTGCGCGGCCGCTAGCTTTGTCGGGGGCAAAGTTCAGAGGTAGCCCTCCCTGGTAGAGAGTCATAGGGCAGGATTTACACAGAGCACATTCAAACCCAGAGAAATGGGTGGTTTTTTTTTCTGGATTTGTTTCTTCATCCATTTAAATGATCTGGATGTGAATAGAGGCGGTACAGTTAGTAAGTTTGCAGATGACACCAAAATTGGAGGTATTGTCGACAGTGTTAAAGGTTGTCTCTGAATACAATGGGATATTGATCAGATGGGCCAATGGGCTGCGGAGAGGCAGATAGGGTTTAATTTAGATAAATGTGAGGTGCTGCATTTTAGAAAAGCAAATCAGAGCAGCACTCACACTGAATTGTAAGGTCTTGGTGAGTCTTGCTGAACAAAGAGACCTTGGAGTGCATGTTCATGGTTCCTTGAAAGTAGAGTCACAGGTAGATAGGATAGTGAAGAAATTGTTTGGGATTCTTCCCTTCGTTGGTCAGAGCATTGAGTAAAGGAGCTGTACAGGACATTGGTTAGGCCACTTTTGGAATATTGTGTGGAATTCTGGTCTCCCTCTTATCAGAAAGAGGCACTAAAACATGGAAGGTTTGAGAATTGATTGTTTAAGGATGTTGTCAGGGTTGGAGGATTTGAGTTGCAGCGAGAAGCATAATAGGCTGGGGCCATTTTCCCTGGAGTGTCAAGGGCTGAGGTGTGATGTTGAAGAGGTTTATAAAATCGCGAGGGGCATGGATAGCGTAAATAGACAAGGTGTTTACCCTGGGGTGGTGGAGCCCAGAACTAGAGGATATAGGTTTAGGGTGAAAGGGGAAAATTCAAAAGGAGCCTAAAGCGCAACTAAAATTGTAACATTTAAAAGGCATTTGAATAGGAAGGGTCCAGAGGGATGTCGGTCAAGTACTGGCAAATGGGAATAGTTTAGGTTAGAATATCTGATTTGCGTAGATGGGTTGGACTGAAGAGTCTGTTTTTGTGCTAGACATCTCTGACTGTGGGATCATAAAAGTGAACACTGCTCTGATTCACCTCTGGGCTCATTGATGTCCACTTGTTCGTTATCTAGCTTCCTCAGTCTCACATGAGTGTATTTTTGCCATGTTAAGTATTTTACTAATACGTTCACAGACCTTTTTGTAAATGGATTGTCCACTGCTGCCCGACTCCTGACCGTATGCTGCTCCATTATCAGGTTATTTTTTCCACAATATCTTTGACAGTCAAGAATTCTTTTTTCCAATAGTGAGTGGATTTTTCTTCCATTTCTGACAGTCAAATTCTGCACCATTTTCATTCCCTATAATTCATATTGCACTCCCTGAAACATCATGTGTATTTCTCCTTCCACGGATACCAGTGATCATTGCCAAAGCCCTGTTGCCTGTGGAGAGGGTGATGTTTGACTTCCTTGTACAGCTGCAGTTTGAATGGTGAAGGTGCTCCCACAACATGGTTGGGTAAGAGACATTACAGATTATTCACTCAGCGATAGTGAAAAGTAGAAGATATCTGTACAACTCAACATGTTTTTAATTTCACAAAAATATTGAGAACGTTTGACATAAGGCCACAGCTGGAGAATATTATGTCTAGTGACCAAACCTATTGCCAAATAAGCAATTTTTCAGGAATGCCTTAAAGGAAGAAAGCAGATCTTAGAGGGTGGGAATTCCAGACCGTGTTGCCTTGGAATCTATAGAAACAGTCACACAGCTGAACTCAAAAATAAACGCATCATTGGGAGTCGAAGCTAAAATGAGTTATTGAGATGTGAAAGGGTGTCTGATGCATGGAGATAGGAATGATTACAGCCAGGAATTAAGTCAAGGGTGTGAAAGAAAATTGCTGTTGCTTATAAATGGGAGACTTTCGATGGATCAGCAAGTTCTGGTACAAGTGAGCACTTGGGCGGTAGAGTTTTCAATATTCTGGAGATTATAGGGAGGGTGATTGTGGGATGCTGGCCAGGAGTGGATATAGATAATGAAATCTAGAGTTAACAAAAGGAATGAATGAGAGTTTCATTAAATGAGCTGAGACTGTGGTGAGTTCAGGTGATATCACTGAAGTCGAAATAGTGGTCTTGGAGTGGGACTGGGCTATTACCCTCACCTCACCTCTGGAATTCAGCTGTTTGTCAGTTTGTGAATCAAGTCTGTAACAAGATCAGGAACTGAGTGGCCCTGGCAGAACCCAAACTAGGTGTCACAGAAGGTTATTGCTGAGCAGTTGCATGACAGCACTGTTGATGACACCTTCCATCACTTCACTGCTGAGCGAGTGTCGACTGATGGAGGGAAATTGGCTGGGTTGGCTCTGTCCTGCATTTTTGTGTTGAACATCCCTGAGAAATGTTCCACAATGTCAGTAGATGCCGGTGCTGGTGCAGTACTTGTCTTGGTGGGCAGCAATTTCTGGAGCACAGCCAACAGTATTATTGCCACAATATTGGTAGGGCTGACAGCCTTTACGCTACTTCTTCATTTCTTGATCTGATTTGAAGTCAGTTTTCAACCAAGTTGATTCACGTCTGTGATGTCAGGGACCAATGTAGAAGGCTCATCCACTTGGCACTAATGGCTGAAGATTGCCTCAAATGCTGTTGCCTTGTCTGTTGCATGGATGTGCGAGACCCCTCCATCAGTAAGGGTGGGGATATCTGTGATGCTTCCTGCAGTGAGTTGTTTAATTGCCCATCTCCATTCCTGACTAGGTGTGGCAGAACTGAAGAGCTCAGATCTGATCCATTGGTTATTGGATCACATAGTTCTATTTGGTGTTGCTTGCGCTGTTTGGCGTGCAGGTTGGGTAGCTTCACCAGGTTGGCACCACATTTTTAGGTATGCCTGGTATTGCTCCTGGCATTCCCTGCGGAACTCTTCATTGAACCAGGGTTGATCCCCTGGCTTGATGTTAATGGTTGAGTGGGGGATATACCAGGCCATGAGATTTCAGATTGGGCTGGAGTCCAGTTCTGCTGCTGTTTAGGCCCACAGTGAGATTGACGTTGCAGGGTCAAGAGGGCTGATTGTGTTGTTGTATTTTCCAGTGCATTGGTAGATATAATGTGGTCCATCCAGTTTCATTCCTTTGTTGAGACTGTGCAGTGATTAATACAATGAGTGATTTGATGGGCCACTGTCAGGAATGCAACTTTTAAAAAGGGTTTTGTGATTTCCACATGAAAGAAGTGAATCTATCATGGTATTCGAACAGATGAAAGACTCAACAGACAATCAAGGTATTTTTCAATGGATAATTTCAGTTACATCACACTAAAGTTTTGCTATAAATTCTGTGCCTTGGAATTGTGCCCTCCACAATCACCTGATGAAGGAGGGGTGCTCCGAAAGCTAGTGTGCTTCCAATTAAACCTGTTGGACTATAACCTGGTGTTGTGTGATTATTAACTTAGAATATTACAGCACTACTAACAGGGCTGCATGTAAACAGGCTCAGTCCAGTTAATCAATACATTCAGAAGGATTTCCTCCAAGTTTGATGACGCAATATTCGTCAAAACCGTCAATTTCAAACTGCAATGTTGTTATTAACAAAAACTTCAGGCTGACACAAAGCTCCCCACCCCACTGCAATGTGGTAACTGGGCCCGGCCCAGAAATTGGAACTGGGACATTTGTGGACTGTGATCTCAAAGGAAGCGAGCAAGCACAATTCTGACAGATTAATCCTCAAAGATGAGTAGCAAGTTTGAGACAAGGCAGGTAGTATACCATCTTTCACTTAGCTTAATTGCATTTCTTATTTACAGTCATTTTTTTTTTCATGGTTGGGGAGTTTTATCCTCGTTGTTCATAGTTGCTGCCTCTCGCTCCGCAAGTCAAATAATAGGATCGATAACAAAACAATAAACTGGAGGTGCTGGAGATCTGAATCCCAGAAACAAAGTGCTGAAGAAACTCAGCAGTTCTGAGGGCATCGGTGAAGAGAAAAAAATGTTAAATTTCAAGTTCACTGACTCTTCATCTGAACAGACAAAAGGTCACTGGACTTGGAACTTACAATGTTAATTCCCCACAGAGATGCTGCTGGACCTGCAGTTCTCCAGCACTGTGCTTTCTATAGTGAACTTTATTTACAAAACAGATCGGAAAAATACTAATCTCCAAAAGTGAAAGGTTCATTGCAAACATGAGCAGAGTTTCTTCACTTGAGTTACACAAGCACACCTCAGTTTAAAAACAAGATTGAACTCAAAGTAATATTCCATCTCAAAATTAGCAAAGTTACACCAGTGATAAAGCTCATCCACCCAATGAGGCACTTCAGCACAACATCCTGCAGTATTGCAAACAGCCACCTTTATCAAAGAATGATCACATGTCACAAAATTGAAGGCCAAGAGCATGTCTCTTTGAAGGAGCTGAAGTCAAACTCAATTTTTGGAAGGATTTTTGTTGAACCTGATTGAACATTTAAATCTCAGAGCATAATCTTTGCTTTTTTAAACATCCCACATCTTGGTAAAGGTTCAGTTCGGCCTGACACATAGAGCCAAATGTCAAGCAAACATCACACTTTCCGTTCACTTCGAAAAAGGGCTGACATCACATTTCTTCAGGTTTTAAAGTATTTTATAAATTGTTTGTAAAATCATTTGTGACATTAAAGAACTGGACAATAAATGTCTCTGTATGCAATAAGAGTGAAGCCTGTGACAGCAGATTTAGCTTTGGAGGGCAGTTTATGCGCTTTCTAAATTCTGGGAGCATCGTCGACCACGTTGGGGGGGAAATTGCGGTCCTTGAAGAAGGTCCGCCCCAACGTGGTCGACGATGCCCTCCACCGCATCTCTTCCACTTCCCGATCCTCCGCCCTTGAGCCCCGCCCCTCCAACCGCCACCAGGACAGAACCCCACTGGTCCTCACCTACCACCCCACCAATCTCCATATTCAGCGCATCATCCGCCGTCATTTCCGCCACCTCCAAACGGACCCCACCACCACGGATATATTTCCCTCCCCTCCCCTATCAGCGTTCCGTAAAGACCACTCCCTCCGTGACTCCCTCGTCAGGTCCACACCCCCCACCAACCCAACCTCCACTCCCGGCACCTTCCCCTGCAAACGCAGGAGATACAAGACTTGCGCTAACACCTTCCCCCTCACCTCCCTCCAAGGCCCTAAAGGAAACTTCCATATCCGCCACAGAGTCACCTGCACCTCCACACACATCATCTCTTGCATCCTCTGCACCCGATGTGGTTTCCTCTATATTGGGGAGACAGGCCGGCTACTTGCGGAGCGTTTCAGAGAACACCTCTGGGACACCCGGACCAACCAACCCAACCACCCTGTGGCTCAACATTTCAATTCCCCCTCCCACTCCACCAAGGATATGCAGGTCTTTAGACTTCTCCATCGCCAGACCACAACAAATCGACGGTTGGAGGAAGAGCGCCTCATCTTCCGCCTAGGAACCCTCCAATCACAAGGGATGAACTCGGATTTCACCAGTTTCCTCATTTCCCCTCCCCCCACCTTGTCTCAGTCTAATCCATCGAATTCAGCACCTCCTTCCTAACCTGCAATCTTCTTCCCGACCTCTCCGCCCCCACCCCAGTCTGACCTATCACCCTCACCTTGACCTCTTTCCACCTATCACATTTCCGACGCCCCTCCTCCAAGTCCCTCCTCCCTACCTTTTATCTTAGCCTGCTGGACAAACTTTCCTCATTCCTAAAGAAGGGCTTATGCCCGAAACTTCGACTCTCCTGTTCCCTGGATGCTGCCTGACATGCTGCGCTTTTCCAGCAACACATTTTCAGCTTTGCGTTGTTGGTGTATAGTAAGCAATTCATAAAGTTACTTATGTATTGTTGCTGACTACGTGCAAGGTATTCAAATCTGCAAGGTTGCCTTCAATAGTGTGAATGCACCTATTGTAAATATTTGGAATATTCCAGAACTGCCCAGTGCTTGGCAAATTTAGGGGGGACAAAAAATCACATTGATTAATTTGAAATTAAGAATCCAAGAGGACTTAACCACTGAAGTATTCAATTCAAATAGTTAAATGGAGTGCTCACATTTAAAATACCTGTTATCCATAGGAATGGATGGACTGACAGAATTGGGACGAAATTCCTAGCTGGGGCATGTGAAATGTGCTTTGATAAAGTCACCTGCATTTACCAACAATAATTTGGCAAGCTCGGAAATTTAATAAACAATACGAGCTTCATTGCTGCTCCTGTCGGGTCCCAAGCTCTGTGAAAAAAAAAATAACAATGTTCAGGTTTATTGCATACACTCTGAAACCCGTGTTCCTTCTACAGATCCGGCAAGTTTCCCTAATGAGCATAGTCCATCCAAATGATGTTGTTAACTTTGGCCAACTCATTTCTTTCCTAGCCTCTACAGCCTGAAGAGTGACCAGAAGCAATTACTCCACACATGTGGGAACATTACCAATGAGGATTTTTTTCCTTCAGAATTGACTTCCATATATTCAGTGCCCAGAACAGATAAAAATCTTGTTACCTTTTATACAGCAATGATTCAGTGGGAGTAAAACGCCAACCTTATCTTGCTTAACAATCACGCTGCTTAAATGTTAAATATGAACACTTCTTAATAGTTCGCCAGATCCTAACGAAATATTTTGTGCGAAACAAATCACATGATACATAGTTATTCAGATAATAAAACAAGTTTGTTTATTGAAGAACTCAGAGGAAAAGGTCATGAAACAATGTGAGTTTCATATACCTCAATCATCATTTCAAGTGCATTCTCTGCATAAATTCTCCTTTTCCTCCTCGAAGTATTCAACTTCTTCAATAATTGAGAGAATGAAGTCACAGTTGTACAACACAAAATCAGACCCTTCAGTCCAACTTGCCCATGCTGACCATATATCCAAAATTAATCTAAAACATTTGCCAGCATTTGTTCCATATCCATCTTAAACACTTTCTACTGATTATCAGTTTATTTTATTTTATCAGCACTTGGAATACTGACATTTTTTTCTCCCAACATTGGTTAAAGAAATCATAAGTTCATTCATCTAAGTTAATTTTGTAATCTTTCACAAAGAAACAAGTGAGAACAACATATAGCGGAGAGAAAAACAAAATACTGCAGCTGCGTGATATCTGGAAACAGTCTAAAGCTGAGGCATTGATACTGCACAAGTTTGTCAGCACGGTTTCAATTACTGACAATAATTTAGTAATGTCTTAGCCTTCCCATAGTTAAGGTAAATGTGAGATATCTGAATTTCATGAATTGGTTCGTATTGCACTTTGAGAAGATTAAACCAAGAATAATTTTTGTTGATCAAAGGAGAAAGTGATGACCAAAGAAGCTAGACATCAGAGTCGAAAAGTGTCATGTTGTAAAAGCACAGCAAGTCAGGCAGCATCCGAGAAGCAGGAGAGTTGATGTTTCAGGCGTAAGCCCTTCATGAGGAATCACAGGCTTCAGAAAAATAACTGGCATAGACTTATGCCAATACATATGTAGAAGGGTCAGAGCATGTTACTATCAGATTACAGACTAATTTCAGATTTGGTACCATTCAGTGCAACATTTCAGTATGATATTTACATGTGTACCTAAAAGAGAAGTTGTCTAAAATTACAAGCTCTCGAATGATTATACGATTAAACCTGGAAATAAAGCTGGTGAACTTTAATGGCAAAGTGAAGTCCCATCAGTATCGCCTTGGGCAGTGTCAAGTAAGAATTTGACAACAGAGTTGCCACTTCGGTGTAACCTGCAGTCTGGCCAAATTGCAGCAAAAATCTGTTCAATTTTATCTGCAACCTATTGAATGCAAAATCCTCCTTGCACAATAATGAGGCAACATTTTGGGATGTCATTTTTAAAATATATTATTTTCGAAGTTACTCACAATTAAGAGTGATCACTTGGTGCTGTCTGCATAACACAGTACGAAAAGGAATTAACAAAAAAAAATTATAACCCAAATTCAAAGTCACTAATTCATTGATATTGCATGGGTCCAGCATTTATAAGTAATCAATTTTTAAAAATAAATACAGATACATTTACTAACTATATTGGAGTACAGTCAAGTTTCTTACTGAACAGTGACAAGATTGGATAGGGTCTGCATGGATTTAAGAGAGGGGAATCATACTTAGCAAATCTACTGAAAGAATCTACAGAGTCGAATATTAAAGAAAGAAATTGGAGGACATTTAGAAAAGCTTATCATTAAACATGGTAGACTCGGTTTTGTGAAAGAGAAACTATATTTGACAA
The DNA here is from genome assembly GCF_037043375.1 of Chiloscyllium plagiosum. Taxonomy (NCBI): domain Eukaryota; kingdom Metazoa; phylum Chordata; class Chondrichthyes; order Orectolobiformes; family Hemiscylliidae; genus Chiloscyllium; species Chiloscyllium plagiosum. The sequence goes on from NW_028270171.1 coordinate 52,871,946, forward strand.
ATTTACGATAGTTCATTGAGGAGATAACAAGCAGGGCTGATAAAGGGCAATCCAATGATGTTCTGTATTTGGATTTTAAAAAATGTAAATGATAAGGTGCTACATAAAAGTTAATTGCACAATTTAGGAGCTCATGGTATCAGGGTAATGTATTAGCATGGACTGAGGATTGGTTAACCACACTGGCAGTTGCTGAGTTCACACTTGGCGTACTGTATACAATGTTAGCTCCCATATTTAATAAAGGATAAACTAACATCGGAGACCATTCAAAAAAGATTCACTGAGCTGCTTTGAGGACAAAAGGGTTGACCTATCAAGAATAGATAAGCAGGGGTGATCTTATGAAAACAAGATTCTGAGGAGCTTGACAGGGTAGATGTTGACTAGATCTTCTAGCACCAGTGACGTCTCAAACCAGGGGACATTACATAAGGGAACATTCATTTTAGAAAAAGTAAAGAATTTTTTCTCTCAGTGAATGGCTAGAATTTTCTCGCCCAAACAATTGTGAAAGTTAAATGTGGGAGGGGAATGGTTGAGTTACTCTTCAGAGGGTTGTTCTGGCTTGTTGGGCTGAAGGGCCTGTTTCCACACAGTAGGGAATCTGTGATTCTATTTCAAATTATTTTAAAAGAGGGCAGATAGATTTTTGAAATATTGACCAGTTGAGGGCTATGCGGATCAAGCATAAAAGAGGTGTTGAGGTCTGGGTTGGCCAAGCCATGATCTGATAGAATGGAGGATCAAGTTGAGGGCGATAAATGCCCTACTCCTGCTCCGATTTGTAAATGTGTTTTTTTGTTTCCAAAGAAGAACGAGATACAATGTGCTAAAGATCTCAGATGTTGTGAAAAGGAGTGAAAATTGGGTGTTTCTGTACTGATTCAGATGGCATTGATTCATCAATCACAGCTATACAGTTATGAGTAGGAAGGCAATTCCCTCCATGAATAAAGGAAATCTACTGCAGAGCTCACACAAAGGGAATTCTTACCCTCAGCAAACTCTCCCATCACATTCCCCAACATATCAGCTGAAGCGCATGCTGAAGCCAACAAAGTGACCCGAGGGTGATTGATATCAACACCGGACCAATGAAAGGACGGTGGGCGGATCTGGAGGACCTAGCGGGTTGTTGGTCCTCCAACCAATCAAAGTGAATAAAGGGCGGAGCTAAACAACCACGTGATCACCCCCGCGCGGGGCGCAGAGTCGCTGTAATGAATGCTCGGGAAGTTATGGAGAGAAAGGATACGGTAAGGAAAGAAATAAACATGGAAACGGGAGAAAGACTGTGTTGCTATGAGCGGAGAGGTTTTACAAACAAATTGTGCACGTCGGAAAACACAAATTTGAACGTCCCAGTCCCGTGTTTGCAGTAAATGAGGAATGGCCTCAGCGCGGCTGCAAGCCTGAGTGAGCGCCGCCATCTTTATTCGGGACAATGATTCACTGGACATGTGCACCGTCGCCATCTTTGTAAGGGGCAAGGTGCAGCCAGGGGCAAGGTGCAGCCTTTCTCCAGGAAAGAGTCATTGTGATCATAGCAGCTCATACTGTTCTGATTCATTTCTGGGCTCCCTCATGACCACTTTGTCAATGTCTACCTTCCTCAGTCTCGAACCATAAGTGTATTTTTGGTCTGTTTAGTACTGTATTATTACTTTTATAGACTTTTTGTAAATTAGTTTTTCACTGCGGCCCAGCCCCTGACCATGTGCTGCTCTATTATCAGATTACTTTTTTTCTTTTTCATTCCCTGTAATTCATTTTGCACTCCCTTAAACATCAACTGTGTTTCTCCTTCCACAGATGCCAGTGATTAATGCCAAAACCCTGGAGCCTGGGGAGAGTGTGATGTTTGACTTTCTTGTACAGCTGCAGTTTATGGGGTGAAGGTGCTCCCACAATGTGGTTGGGTAAGAGACATTACAGATTATTCATTACAGCAACAGTGTTTATTTGAAGATAATGTCCAAATCAAGAACAGTTTGTAGTTTTATTATCATGCTTTTAATTTCACAAAAATACGATCGAGAACTTTAGCTATAAGGCCAGAGATGGAGATTTTAGGTCAGGTGACCAAAAGCATTGCCAAAAAGCAGGTTTTGAGGGATGTCTTAAAGGTGGAAAGCAGACCTGTGAGGTTTTGTCTGCAAATTCCAGACCATGTTGCTTTAGTAACTGTAGAATCAGCCACACAGTTGAAGTAATGAATTAACAAATCGTTGGGAGTCTCGAAGAAAATGGGTTGAGACCTCGACAAAGGATGTGTGGTGCAGGGAGCTAGGGATGATAACACCCAGGAATCAAATCAAGAATGAGAATTTTAAATTGTTGTTGGTTCTGAATAGGAGCCTTTTGACGGATGAACATGTTCGGAGAGAAGTGAGCATGTGGGCGATAGAGCTTTCATTTTTTTCTTGAGATTACAAGGAGGTTGAATTTGGGAGGCTGGCCAGGAGTGTGTTTGGATAATTAAGTTTGGAGATAACACACGATGGATGAGAGTTTCAGTATATGAGCTGAGATGAGGGTGGAATCAGCTAGAAATAGTGGTGTTGGAGTGGGACTGGGCTGTCACTCTCACCTCACCTCTGGGATTCAGCTGGTTGTCAGGTTGTGAATCAGGGCGGTAACACAATCGGGAGCTGAGTGGCCCTGGTGGAGACTAAAATGAGTGTCACTCAGCTGGCTGTTGCTAAGCACCTGCTGCTAGATAGCTCTGTTGATGACTCCTTCCATCACTTTACTGCTGATCGAGTGTGGACTGACAGAGGGAAATTGCCTGAGTTGGATTTGCCCTGTGTTTTTAAGTTGAACATGCCTGGGTAATGTTCCACATTGTCGGTCGATGCCAGTGCTGGAGCGGTACGTGATTGGTGGGTGGCAAGTTCTGGAGCACAAGCTATCAGTATTATTGCCAGAATGTTAGCAGGACCCATAGCCTTTACACTACTTAACCATTTCTCGATATTGTTCGAACTAAATTGAACTGGCTTAAAGTTGACATCTGTGACGTTAGGAACCACTGGAGAAGGCTGAGATGGATCATCTCACTTTGCATCTGGCTGCAAATTACTGCAAATGCTCTCATCTTATCTTTTGCATGGATGTGTGAAACCCCTCCATCAGTAAGGGTGGTGCTTCCTGCAACATGCTGTTTAATTGTTCATTACCATTCACAACTGGGTGTGGCAGAACTCTGATCTGATCCATTGATTGTGGGATCACTTAGCTCTGTTGCTTGCTGCTGATGCTTTTTGATGTGCAGATAGTCCTGCTTGGTAGCTTCACCAGGTTGGCACTTCGTTTTTAGGTCTGTCTGGTGCTGCTCATGGCATTCTGTCCTTTGCTGTCCATTGTGATGGGTGAGAGCAGGATGTACAAACCCATGAGATTACAGATTGTGCTGGAGTACAGTTCTGCTGCTGTTGTTAGCCCACAGTGCCTCAGAGAGATCCAGTTTGAGTTCCTACCCCGGTCCCATTTAGCACAGTGATAGTACCACTCAGCACAATGGAGATTTTTCTCAACATTAAGGTGAGGCTTTGTCTCCCAAAAGACTGTGGGATGGTCGCTCTTACCGATACTATCATGGACAGATGCATTTGCAGCTGGCAGATTCATACTGATAAGATCTAGTATGTTTTTCCCTCTTGCTGGTTCCGTTACCGCCTGCTGCAAACCCTGTTGAGCAGCTATGTCCTTGAGGACCCTACCAGCTCAGTCAGTAATCCTGCTGCTGAGCTACTCTTGGTAGAGGACATGGAAATCCTGTACCCAGAGTAGGCTTGTCACCATTTTATTGCCTCAGTGCTTCCTCCAAGTGTTATTCAATATGGAGGAGCACTGATTCATCAGCCGTGGGAGCATGGTACGTGGCAATCAGCAGGAGCCATGAGACATAAGGTGTCCAAAGTCAATGCTGAGTACTCCGAGGGCAAATGGTTCCTGTGTATATACCACTGTGCCATCACCTCTGCCTGGTCTGTCCTGCTGGTGGGACAGGACTTATCCAGAGATTTCAGGAGAAAGTGAAGACTGCAGATGCTGGAGATCAGAGTCAAGAGTGTGGTGCTGGAAAAGCACAGCAGGTCATCTTGATGAAAGGCTTAGGCTCGAAACGTCGATTCTCCTGCTCCTCGGATGCTGCCTGACCTGTTGTGGTTTTCCATCATCACACTCTCTATCTAGGGATGGTGATAGTGGTGTCTGGCCATTATCTGTAAGGGGTTACTCTGTGAGTATGACTATGTCAGGCTGTTCCTTGACTAGTCTGTGAGACAGCTCGCCACGTTTTGGCATAAGAAAAAAAAAACAGATGTTAGTGAGCAGGATGTTGCAGAGTCGAGAGGGCTGATTCTGTGGTTGTATTTTCTAATATCTTGTTAGGTCCATCCAGTTTCATTCCTTTGTTGAGACTTTGCAGTAATTAATACAGTGAGTAGCTTGTTGGGCGACTGTCAGGTTGGCAGGATTTGTTTCGCCATTGACAATGGTTTCATGGAGATCAGGAGATTCCTAATTCGTTATTTTTTCTTGAATTCAGATTCTACCATCTGCCGAGCTAGGATTCGAACAAGGACTTCAGTTGGACATTTTAATATTCTGGATAAAAGTTAAATATATTAGGCTTGTTCACTCATTTTAAATATCACTAACACTGGATTTGTTTCTTTGTAAAACACTGTCCATCATCCTGTCTCCTTCATCCTTCCCTCCAACAACAAGAGCAAGGAACACATTGAGTTTCTCTGTCACTAAGACTGAGACAATCCGATCAACTGCCTCTGCTGCTTCCCTCCCTCCCACTAGCCCACCGAGGCAAACTGCCTTACATGGTGTTCCTGATTTTTGTTCCAAACTTACATCTTTCTCCAGTCTCTTGTCAAGCCTTATCAGAGCTCACCTTGATCTTTTACTAGTCTCGCTAAACTACAGACATTCCAACTCTGTTTCCTCCTCATAACTCCCCCTCGCCAATTCACAGGTATTGTTCCTTGTTCTGTCTGTCTGTCTTTCCTGGTTATGTCCTTCTCATCCATTCTGCAAAAAAAAACTAACATTTGACCTCACCATCATTTGTCAATCCTGCTCCATCTCACTCTCCCTTTCCTTTCTGAATTTCTTGCATTTGGTGTCCCTCAAGGATCTATCCTTGGTCCGTCCTGTTTCTCACCTACGCACTGCCAGGAGATGACATCGTCTAAAAGCACTGTGTTAGGTTTCACATGTACATCGAATATGTCCAGCTCTCCCTCCCCACCATCCCTCTCCATTGCTCCACTGTTACTCAGTTACCAAACTGCTTATCACATTCCCACTACTCGATTAACTGCAATTTCCTCCAAAGAAACATTGTTACGGTTAAACCCATTACCTTCAGTTGCTATTACAAGTTCCTTTCCCTTACTGCTGAGCCCCTCACTCTCACTGAGTGCAGTCTGAGATAGAACTACTCTTCACAACATTGCTGTCATATCTGTAATCCCAAGGTGACCTTCTGATCAGACTTCTACGCAATCACAAACACCTGGAATTCCAAACTCTAAAATGTTGCTTGTCTCCACCTCACCCCAGCTCCATTTCTACTGAAACCCCTTACCCGTGTTGGTGTTACCTTAAACTTGATGAATCTGAAATGAACCCTTGATTTCGTGACTGACCCAGAATCTGCTAGCTTTCAGTGTTTCCTGCACAATTACCCCCCGATCCCTTTCAACAGTTTCCACCATTTAAATAGACCTCTGTTCTTTTATTATCCCCTCCCAAATGACCGACTTAACTTTTTCCCATCTGACAACTTGTTTCCCCCTTCTCCTGTGCATCTTTTTTTTTAGATTAGATTACATTACAGTGTAGAAACAGGCCCTTCGGCCCAACAAGTCCACACCGACCCGCCGAAGCGAAACCACCCATACCCCTACATTTACCCCTTACCTAACACTATGGGCAATTTAGCATGGCCAATTCACCTGACCCTGCACATCTTTTGGACTGTGGGAAGAAACCGGAGCACCCGGAGGAAACCCACGCAGACTCGGGGAGAACGTGCAAACTCCACACAGTCAGTCGCCTGAGGTGGGAATTGAACCCGGGTCTACAGGCGCTGTGAGGCAGCAGTGCTAACCACTGTGCCACCGTGCCGCCCAATCTCTCTTCACAATGCTCTTAGAACTTTACAGTAATAACTTTTCCAGGAGATCCCCCCCACACTCCACCCCCATTCCTCTAAACATTTACTGGGAGCACTGGGCAGTGTGAAGCATGCAGAGTTGCTCTGTTTTTAGAGATGCACAATGGGAGGAGCTTGCAGCCCATTGGTCAGAATGGAGACAACTTGCCCATCGAGCTGCATGAGCCTTTCACACCCCATGTCTTATTGATGAGGCACAGCAGCAGAACGGAAGGAAAAAAAAGAAGAAGCAAATCCTGCTCTCCACATCTCACTGACTCTTGGAATATTCTGTCCCATGTGTCAAACATCAGCCCTGTTCAGTCACATGAAATTCCAAAGTGGAAACACCTAGAAACCCACATAGATTTCCCACCTGAACTGACTGCTAACCTCCACAAGGGGTAATGTGTCCAGTCATCCTGGGCCAGGAGGAGGGGATGGTGCGAGTTTCTAACCTGAACTGACAGAGATGGATTTTATAAACTTGCATTACAGGATACTACAGGTGGACATTCAGCTGGTAATCTCAGTCATTGTAACACCTAACTGTGATTGAATTAGTCAATTCATCCAGACCTGGATATTCGCATTGTGAGAGAGTATTGTATTCCATCTGAATCCCATTTGCTGCATAAAAGTTCTCCTTTGAATCTTCCCAAACCTTTAATGTGTGTCCTATAATCCTTGTATAATGAGCTGATGGGTGTAAGGTTTATTATTATAGCGTGTAACTTTTCTAAACCCCTCTGTCACAGCTCCTCTCAATTGTCTTTGCTACAAGGAGAACACCTCAGTTTCCCCAAACCCCTGATTCCCCAATGTCTGTTTGCTCTCTATAAGGCACACATCAGGATTGTGTTGGAACATTCTCCACTTGCCTGCATCAGTGGAGACACCAACACTATTAAAGAAAGTGAACATCCTCCAGGACAAAGCATTGTGCCTGAGTGGTGTCCCATCCACCACCTTCAGCATTCCCTCTCCCCACCCCAGAGACACCATGGCATCACTGTGTAAAAGGTAAAGGCAGCATTGTCCTACCAGACCATAGGGCTTCTCTCTCATTAAGGAGGAAACTGTAGCCCCTGGAAGAAACCCATGCAGACACTGGGAGAATGTGCAAGTCCCACAGAGACAGATGTCCAAAGCTGGAATCGAACCTGGGGCCCTGGCAGCAGTGTTAATCACTGAGCCACTGTGCCACCCTAAAATTGTAATTTGATTCACAACTACCACTTCCTCTGATAGTCCATTCCACACACAAACCATTGTCTGAACAAAAAAAAAATCCACAACGCCTTTTAAAAGCCGTTCTGCTGTCACCTTAAAAGGTATGTACCCAGTCTTGAATTGCGTCTCTTCCTGGAAGGACACCTGCTATTCACATCACTGATACCAACCCTCCATGATTTGAGAAACATCTAATAAGGTCACTCCTCAGCCTCCTGCGCGCCAGTGAAAGAAGTCGCAGCCTATCCAGTGTCTGCTTATAATTCAAACTATCCATTCCCATCAACATCCTGGTAAATCTCTTCTGAATCCGCTCCAACTACATAATGTCCTCCCGATATCAGCATGACCAGAATTGGACATGGAATTCCAGAAAAGGCCTCCCCAACATCCATAATAATGTCCCAACTTTTGTACTCAAAGGTCTGAGCAATGAAGGCAAGTGTGCTAAGCACCTTCTTAACCACCCTGTCGACATGTGACACAGACTTGAAAGACCGGAACCCCTCGGCCTCGTTGTTCCACATCACTACTCGAGGCCCTATCTTTAATTAGTGTACGTATGCCCTCGTTTGTTTTATCAAGATGTAATATTTTGCATTTATTCCAATCCAAAAATCCAAAAAAACCCTGAGCATTAAAGACAGCAGGAGTATACTTAAGAGGAAAATCAGGAGGGCAAAAAGGGGACATGAGATAGCTTTGGCAAATAGAGTTATGAATAATCCCAAGGGTGTTTATAAATACATTAAGAACAAAAGGGTAACTCGAGAGAGAGAATAGGGCTCCTCAAAGATCAGCAAGGCAGCCTATGCGTGAAGCCGCAGGAGATGTGAGAGATACTAACTGAATATTTTGCATCAGTGTGTACTGTGGAGAAGGAAATGGGCAATATAGAATTTGGGGAAATTGATGTCGACATGTTGAATATGTCCATCTTACAGAGGAGGACGTGCTGGGTGTCTTGTAAACCGTAAAGCTTGGTTAATCCCCAGCACCTGATCAGGTGAACCCTAGAACTCTGGGAAGCTGGGATGTGATTGCTGGGCCTCTTGCTGAGATATTTGTATCATCAATTGTCACAGGTGAGATGCCGAAAGACTAGAGATTGGCTAACGTGGTGCCGCTATTTAAGAAAGGAGGTAAGGACAAGCCAGGGAACTATCGACTGGTGAGCCTGACATTGATGCTGGGCAAGTTGTTGGAGGGAATCCTGCGGAACAAGATGCGCATGTATTCTGAAAAGCAAGGACTGATTAGTAATAGCCAGCATGACTATGTGCGTTGGAAATCATGTCTCACAAACTCGACTGAGTGATTTGAAGATGTATCAAAGAGGATTGATGAGGGAAGAGAGGTGGACATGATCTATGGAATTCAGTAAGGTGCTCGACAAGGTTCCCCATGGAAAACTGGTCAGCAAGGTTGGATCTCATGAATACAGGGAGAACTTGCTGTTTGGACATAGAACTGGATCAAATGTAGAAGGCAGGGTGGTGGTGGAGGGTTGTTTTTCAGATTGGAGGCATGTGACCAGTGGAGTGCCGCAAGGATAAGTGCTAAATCATATATATATGATTTAGATATGAACATAGGAGGCATAGATAGTAAGTTTGCAGATGACACCACAATTGGAGGTATAGTGGACAGCAAAGAGGGTCACCTCAGATTACAACAAGATGTTGTTCAGATGGGTGAGAAGTGGCAGATGGAGTTTAATTCAGATAAATGTGACATGCTGCATGTTGGTAAAGCAAATCTTAACAGGACTGATACACTTAGTGGCAAATTCCTAGATAGTGTTGATGAACAAAGATATCTTGCAGTGCAGGTTCATATTTCCTTGAACGTAGAGTTGCAGGTAGATAGGATATTGAAGAAAGTATTTGGAATACATTCCTTTATTGATCAGAGCATTGAGTATAGAAGTTGGAAGGTCACGTACAGGATGTTGGTTAGGCCACTTTTGGAATATTGCATGCAATTCTGTTCTCCGCCAATCGGAAGGATGTTGTGAAACTTGAAAGGGTTCAAAAAAAGATTTACAAGGATATTTCCAGGGTTGGAGGGTTTGAGCTGCAGGAAGAGAGCAAAAAGGCTGGGGCTTTCTTTCCCTGGAGCATCAGAGACTGAGGGGTGACCTCCATAGAGGTTGAAAAAATCATTGGTAGCATGGATGGAGTAAACAGACAAGGTCTTTGTCTGAGTAGGAGAGTCCAGAAATAGAGAGCATAGGTTGAGGGTGAGAGGGGAAAGATATAAAAGGGAACTAAGGAGCAACTTTTTCATGCAGAGAGTGGTGCGTGTATGGAATAAGCTGCCAGAAGAAGTGGTGGAGGCTGACAATTATTGCATTTTAAAGGCATTTTGACTCTTGACAAGAATAGGAAAGATTTAGAGGGATATGGCCCAGGTGCTGACAAGAGGGATAAGATTAAGTTCGGATATCTGGTCGGCATGGACACATTTGAGCGAAGGTTCTGTTTAGTGCTGTTCATCTGTGACTCACAGCTCAGTGGGTTTCAGTCTCTTCAAAGATCAATCTTAGTCTGTTTTATTTCAGTAAAGCTACAACAGTCAGTAGGGCGACGGTTTATTTGTTTAAATACACATCTTATGATACTTTGATTAAGTTTTTAAATATAAAATATTGGTACTAATTTATTCGAGAGTCGTGTTTTGTAAAGCTGTAAGACTGTGCCTTTTTCTGGGTCTGTGGTTTGTTAAGGTGCAGAGATGGCCATTCGTACAGTGATGTGTTCTTCCTGTTGGATGTAGGAGATTAAGGCAAGTTTCAATGATCCTGATTGTCTGCAGAAAGTGAGGATGCAAATCCTGTAGGATTTCATGGACTAGATGGAGCGATGGTTAAAGGTAATGAAGAATTTACAGGAGCCGGGGTGTGTGATAGGTCGCAGTTTCAGAAAGGAAGGAAAACTGCCAATCCAGTCAGGTAGATGGCTTTCCTTTCGGAAAGGGAGGAGTGGAGGGCAAGTAGTGCAGGAATCTCCTGTAGTTATTTCCATTTCCAACAAGTATACTGTTTGGGAAAGCATCGGGTGTCACAGACTCTCAGGGAAATATCGCACTGACAGCCAAGTTCCTAGTGTAACGTGAGGTATATCAGGTTCCACGCGATCGATGGTGATAGGGGCCTCTCTAGTCTGCAGCACAGAATGCAGTTTCTGTAGCTAACGGTGAGACATCAGAATGGGGTGGGGTGCCTCCCTAATGTCTGGGTGAAGGATGGCTCCGAGGGTGCAGAATATTCTGAAAGGGGAGAATGATCAGATGGAGCTCGCTGTACATTGGTACCAATGACATAAGAGAAAAGGATGAAGTCCTGATGAGGGAATATAGCAAAATAGCCTGGAGGATAATAAGCAGGGTCCTTGTGGGTAGTAATATCTGGATTACTCCCGGTGCCACATGCTAGTGAGAGTAGGAATAGCAGGGTACAGCAGATGAATGTGTGGGTAAGGATCTGATACAGGGGAGAATGATTCACATTTTTGGATCATTGGAATCTCTGCTGGGGTAGAATTGACGTGCATAAGAAGGATGGATTACACCCTGAATTGGAAGCTGTCTCATATCCAAGCAGGGAGATTTGCTAGTGCTACTCGGGAGGCATTAAACCAGTGAGGGCGTGGGGGTAAACATAAAGAGATAGTGAGAAAGGACCCAAGTCTGAGACTGGTACAGTTTAGAAGTTAGACAGGCAAGCGCAAGGCACAGAATGAGGTAGGACTGACAAGTTACAATAGACAATAGGTGCAGGAATAGGCCATTCTGCCCTTTGAGTCAGCATCACCATTCATTATGATCATGGCCGATCGTCCACAATCAGTATCCTGTTCCTGCCTTATCTCCATAACACTTGATTCCATTATCTTTAACAGCTCTATCCATCTCTTTCTTGAAAGTATCCAGAGACTTGTCCTCCACTGCCTTCTGGACCAGAGCATTCCTTGTGCCCACTACTTTCTGGGTGAAGACGTTTCTCCTCAACTCTGTTCTAAATGGCCTCTCCCTTATTTTTAAACTGTGTCCTCTGGTTCTGGACTCACCCATCCGTGGAACCATGCTTCCCGCGTCCAGAGTGTCCAACCCTTTAATAATCTTGTAGCTCTCTATCAGATCCCCTCTAATTCTTCTAAACTCAAGTGTATACAAACTCAGTCGCTCTAATCTTTCAACATATGATCATTCCGCCATTCCGGGAATTGACCTCGTGAACCTACCCTACACTCCCTCAATAGCCACAATGCTCTTCGTCAAATGTCGAGACCAAAACAGCACACAATACCACTCACCTCGCCTATCCAAGTTAACCTGTATTCTCATAACATCCTCCTCACATTTCACCCTGCCACCCAGCTTTGTGTCATCAGCAAATTTGCTGATATTACTTTTAATATATTCATTTATATTATTAATGTATATTGTAAACAGCTGCGGTCCCAGCACTGAACCTTGTGGTACCCCACTAGTCACGGCCTGCCATTCCGAAAGAAAGCGTTTATCACTACTCTTTGCTTCCTGTCAGCAGCCAATTTTCAATCAGTATATTCCCCTTTGTAAATCCATACTGACTCTGACGAATCCTATTACCGCTATCCAAATGAGCCATAATTTCATCTTTTATAATTGACTCCAGCATCTTTCTCAGCACCGACATCAGTCTAACCGATCCATACTTCCTTGTTTTCTCTCTCCCACCTTTCTTGAAAAGTGGGACAACATTAGCCACCCTCCAGTCTGACTCTACATCTCCTGATTCTCTGTCTCCCCCTTCGCAAGGGGCTGAACGTCATCCCTCACCAACAGGGCCATCCCACCCCCTTTGCCCATCAGTCTGTCCTTTTGATAGCACTGCACTGCATTTATTTCAATGCAAGAGGTTTGACAGGGAAAGCAGATGAACTTAAGATATGGTTTTGAACATGGGACTGGGAGAAAGTGGGTATTACAGAAACGTGGCTTAGGTTGGAGAGGACAGGTAGCTTAATGTTCCAGGGAATAGATGTAAGAGGAAGGTTAGAAAGGGGGATAAGAGAGAAGGTGGAATGGTGTTTTTGATTAGGGATAACATTATTGTTGTGCTTAGGGAGGATATTCATGGGAATTCGCCCAGTGAACTTACTTGGGTTGAACTGGGAAATAAGAACAGGATGCTCACCTTATTGAGGTTGTCTGTGTGGGTTTCGTCCGGGTGCTCTGGTTTCCTCCCACAGTCCAAAGGGTGGATAATCCAGGCTGAATTGCCCATATTGTTCAGGGATGTGCAGGTTGGGTGGATTGGCCATGTGAAGTGCCTACAGTGTTCAGGGATATGCAGGCTAAATGGATTGGCCATGGGAAATGCAGCGTTACAGGGGTAAGATAGGAGGATCTAAGGGTCAGTGTGGAAGTGATTGGCCGAATGGCCTGATTCCACACTTGGGATTCTCTGACGATAATTCTACTAGTTTTAATATAGTTGCAGAAAATAATAGACCAGATCTAAAAGTTTGTGTTCAAAATTGGACAAAGGTGAATTTTGACGGTACAAGGCGAGAACTTTCAATATTTCCTTGCAACCCCCAGGTAAAGGGATGGCTGGAAAGTGGGAACATAAGAACAGAAGAAATAGGAGCAGGAGTAGGCCATCTGGCCACTCAAGCCTGCACTGCCATTGAATAAGGTCAGGGCTGATCTTTTCATGGCCTCAGCTCCACTTTCCTGCTCTCTCACCATAACCCTTAATTTATTTTCTGTTTGCAAATCTACATTTTGCCTTAAAGGCATTCAAGATGATAATGTCAACTGCTACACTCAGCAGGGAATTCCACAGATTTATAACCTTTTAGCTGAAGAAGTTCCTTCTCAACTCTGTCCTAAATCAGATACACCCTTATTTTGACGCTATGGTCTCTAGGTTGACCCGCTCCCCCCAATGGAAATAACCTCCCTGCTTCTATCTTATCTATTCACTTCTTAATTTTATTTTTTCCAATACAACCTCCCATTCTTCTAAATTCCAACAAGGATAGTCCCAGTCTATTCTGTCTCTCCACATACACCAAACCTCTCAACTCCCGACTCAAACTAGTGACCCTCCTCTGCACCCCCTCCAGTGTTAGTATATCTTCGCTGAAGTAAGGAGATCAAGCCTATACACAGTACTCCAGGTGTAGCCTCACCAGCACCCTGTACAGCTGCAGCGTAACCATCCCTCTAGCAAGGAAGGACAATAGACCCTTCACCATCTCTTTTAGTCCCCTGGGATGCATTCCATCATGGTCAGGATACCCATGTACTTTTGGGCTGTTATCTTTCCCAACACTACCTCTTTACTGAGAATGACTGTTTCCATGTCCTCATCTTCCATTGCATCCATAGGCCTGTGAAAATGAGACAACAAGAGTACATAGACAGCATGTTCCTGTTAAGGCCAAGTCTGGTAGGTGTAGAGAATGCTGTGTGTCTAGAAAAATTGAGGGTCTGGTCAAAAAGATGAAGGAGGGATATGGCAGGTACAGACAGCTGGGTTTGAGTGAATCCCTCGGAGTATATGGGCAGTAGGAGTACACTTGAGGGAAAACTGGAGGGCAAAAAGCATACATGAGATAGCTTTGTGGGGAAAGAGGTTTAAGGACAATCCAAAGAGATTCTGCAAAACACTAAGGACAAAAGAGTAACCAGGCAGAGAATAGGGACCCTCAAAGATCAACAAGGCTGTCTGTGGAACCACAGAAGGTGTGGAACCACAGAATCCGAGGATTTCATGTCAGCTTTTACTGAAAGAGGATATGGAAGCTAGAGACTTTGGAGAAATAAAAAGTGAGAACTTGACAACTGCCCATATTAAAGAGAAGGTTGTACTTGATGTCTTATACATAAAGCTGAGTAAATCTGTGGGACCTTATCAGGTGTATCCCAAATCTTTATGGGAAGTGAGGGAAGTGATTGCTGGGCCCCTCGCTGAGATATTTCCATCACTGATAGCCACAGGTGAGGTGCTGCGAGACAGCACCATTATTTGAGAAAGGTGATGAGGAAAGGCCAGGGAACAATACACTGATGAGCCTGAGGTTAGTGGCAGACAAGGTGTTGGAAGGAATTCTAAAGGACAGGTTTATATGTAATTGGAAAGGCAAGAAGTGATTAGGGATAGTCAGCATGGCTTTGTACATAAATCACGAACTTGGACTTCAGAAAGACATTCAAAAGGGTACCACATAATAGACTGGTTAGCGAGTTAGACACCATGGGATACGGAGAGAACCAGCTATTTGGATACAAATTGGTTGTAAGGTTGGAGACGGAGGGTAGTGCTTTTCGGACTGGAGGCCTGTGATGAGCAATATGGTGTAAGGATCAGTGCTGGGTCCACTGCTTGTCATCATTTATATCAGTGATTTCTATGTGAATATATGAGGTATAGTTAGTAGGTTTACAGTAGACATCAAAATTGGAGGGGCACTGGACAGCGAAGAAGGTTACCTCCGAGTACAATGGGACTTCAATCAAATGGGCTGAGGATTATCAGATCGAGTTTATTTCAGATAAATGTGAGGTGCTCCATCTTGGAAAAGCAAATGAGGGCAGGAATTATACACTTAATGGGAAGATCCTGGGGAATGTTGCTGAACAAAGAGACCTTGGAGTGCAGATTCATAGTTCCTTGAAAGTGGAATCATAGGCAGGGTAGTGAAGAAGGTGTTTGGTGTACTTGCCTTTACTGGTCAGTGCATTGAGTAGTGGAGTTGGGACGTCATTTTGCGGCTGCACAGCACATTGATTCGGCCACTTCTGGAATTCTGCTTTCAGTCCTGGTCTCCCCACTATTGGAATGATATTGTGAAACTTGAAAGGGTTGGGAATAGATCCGCAAAGATGTTGCCAGGGTTGAGGGTTTGAGCTATATAGGTTGATGCTGAATAGGCTGGGGCTGTTTTACCTGGAGCATCGGATACAATTGTGAGGAGCATGGATAGGGTGAAATCCCAGAGTCTTATTCCCAGGATATGTGAGTCCAAAGTTTGGGGGCACAGGCTTCAGGCGTGAGGGAAAAGATTTAAAAGGGATCTAAGGAGCAATGTTTCCAGCTGAACATGGTACGTATATGGAATGAGCTGCCAGAGGAAGTGTGGAGGCTGGTACAATTACCCAATTATGCCTTTGAGATGTTGTATGTGATTACCAAAAGTTTAGAAGGATATAGGCCAAGAGATGGCATATGGGATGAGATTAATTTAGGATATCTGGTCAGCATGGTCAAGTTGGATCGAAGGGTCTCTTTCTCTGCCGTACATCTTTATGGCACTACTAAAATTAAGATGGGTTTCTCTTTGATGGAGAGTTAGCAGAAGATCAGATAATTCTCCTTGGAGCTGAGAAGGTTAGGCAGTGATTTCGACCAGGAGCAGATTTGTTTCCAGGATTTTTAATTTACAGAGAGACAGAGGGAGAAATTATTAACGTCACAATTTTTAGTAACTACCTTCAAGTAACTGACAAATAATACAGGTTAAAAATGTGAAGATTATTTTGCTCACTAAGTTCTGAGCATCTGGAACAGTTTGACCAACAGCTGGATGCAGATTCAGTAGTTATTGTCAAAACAAATTTGGAATTTAACTTTTTTAAGGAAGGATTTGGAGGGCTACAGACAAATGGGAGGTGAGTTGGGATAGACTGGCACCATCTCCAGAGGGGGAGAGTGCAGCCCCAATGGGCTGAACAGCCCCAAACCCCTGTGCTCGGTGTTACTGCCCCATTCACTGTGAATGATGAAGCTCATCCCAGGGCAGAGTCATTGAGACCTACAGCATGGAATTAGACCCTTTGGTCGAACTGGTCCATGCCAACCAGATATCCCAACCTAATCTAGTCCCATTTGCCAACACTTGGCACATATCCCTCTACACCCTTACTATTCACATACCTATCCAGATGCCAAATGGTGTAATTGTACCAGCCTCCACCACTTCTCTGAACAGACGATTCCATACACGCACCAATCTCAGTGTGAAAAAAGTTGCCTCTTGGGTCCCTTTTAAATCTTTCCCCTCTCACCTTAAACCTACACCTTCTCGTTCTAGACTCTCCCACCCCAGGGAAAAGACCTTGTCTATTTTTCCCATCCATACTCCTCAGGATTTTATAAAGCTCTATGAGGTCACCCCTCAGCATCCGATGCCCTTGGGAGGAGCCCACTCATGTCACAATGGGCCCGGGTGATTGACAGCAGCTTCAGACCAATAGGAGAATGGGCATGATCCTCCAGCCAATGGGAGTGAATTGGGGTGGGTCCAGCAGGCCAACACGTGGCCATAAGTTGTGCAGGTGCAGTGTCACGGTGAGGGGGGACCTAGTGAGTGTGAAGGGAGTGGGAGAGACTGCAAAGTCTGGGGAAGAAATGGAGCAATTGTGGACTCGGAGGGTTTATAAATGCACGGTTTTAGGCTGCTAGACCTGAATTAGAAATTCCTGCTAAGTTAGAACCAAAAGAACTGCGGATGCTGTAAATCTCACACAACATCCAAAAGGTACTGGAAAACCTCAGCAGGTCTGGCAGCATCTGTGAAGAGAAATCAGAGTTAACGTTTTCGATCCGCTGACCCTTCCTCAGAGCTGATGTTACTGAAAAGAAATGTCGGTTTATATGCAGAAGGTAGGGGTTAAGGAGTAAATGATAGGTGGTGATAGAGTCCAAAGAGATGGGAGCAGTTGGACAAAGGAGTGCATAACGATCTGGCTGGGGGAGGGCGAATAGCTGTTTATGGGGACTGTTAGTGGCTAACCATAGGTAATGTGTAGTGGTAGGCTATGTGATAACAAGGCTTGGTATGTGGGTTAAGAGGCTAGGGCGCTAGGACATTGGAGAGTTCAGGACCTAAAATTATTGAATTTGATACTGGGGCTAGAGGTGTGCAGGGTCCCCAAGTAGAAGATGAGGTGTTGTTCTTCCAGCTTGCATTAACGTGTGGTGCTGGAAAATCACAGCAGGTCAGGCAGCATCTCAGGATCAAGAGAATTGACGTTTTGGGCATATTCCTTTCTTCAGGAATGCAGGGATTTGGGGGAGGAGGGGTGAGTAAGAGGGCAGAGAGTTAAATAAGAGGGATGTGTGAGGTTGGTGGGAAGGGATCTAGGAAGGCAATAGGTAGATGTAGGTGGAGGGTAATGGAGAGATGGTGGAGTGGATAATTGGAAAGGAAGATGGACAGGTGGGACAGTTCAAGAGGGTGGTGTCGAGTTGGAGGGTTGGATCTGGGATAAGGTAAGGTAGAGGAGATGAGGAAACCTTGATTCTGTGGTTAAAGGGTCCCAATGTGGAAAATGAGGTTTTCTTCCTCCAGGCGTCGGGTGGCTGGGATTTGGTGGTGGAGGTGGCCCAGGACTTGCATGTCCTTGCCGGAGTGGGTGGGGAAGTTGAAGTGGTCGGCCACAGGATGGTGGGGTTGGTTGGTGCATGTGTCCCAGAAATGTTCCCTGAAACATTCCACAAGTTGGTGTCCTGACTCCCCAGTGGAGATGAGACCACATCGAAAGCAAAGGCCATAATAGGTGAGGTGGATGGATGTGCAGGAAAATCTCTTGCTGGATGTGGAAGGGTCCTTTAGAGGTGAGGGGGGAGTGTGGGCACAGGTTTTACACCTCTTGCATTGACAAGTGAAGGTGCTGGGAGTGGAAGGTAGGTTAGTGGGGAGCATGGATCTGACTAGGAATTCACAGGGAATGGTCTCTGTGGAATGCTGAAAGGAATGGAGAGGGAAAAACATCTCCGGTGGGATCTGATTGTAGGTGGTGGAAATGGCAGAGGATGATGCGTTGTATCTGGGTGGAAGGTGAGGACTGGGGGATTCTATACTTGCTGCAGTTGGAGAGGTGTGGTTTAATGGCAGAGGTGTGGGAAGTGATGGAGATACACTGGAGAGTATTGTTGACCACATGGGAGGGGAAATTGCTGTCCTTGAAATACGGGGCGTTTTGGTATGTTCTCGAGTGTTCTGCCAGCTTCACTGGAACACTGCAGTATGCATGAGACAGAGATGTTGGCCAGGGAACAGACTCGTGTGTTAAAGTGACAGGCAACTGGAAGCTCAGGGTCTGTTTTGCAGCAGAACGTAGATCATCAGCTGCCATTTCCAGCACCTCCACTGAGATGCTGCCAGACACAGGTTCCTGTCCCCTCCATTAACAGCTATGCACCCTCCCAGCCAGATTGTTATCCACTCGTTTGTCTTTCCAAATGTTCCTGTCTCTCTTTTGGGCTCTGTCCCCATCTATTATTTACTCTTTAACCCCTATCTCCTATAGTCCAAAGATATGCAGGTTAGGTGAATTGGCCAAGCTAAATTTCCCGTAGTGCTCAGGGATGTATAGGTTAGGTGCATTAGTCAGGAGAAATGTAGAATAATAGGCGACATCATCAGTGCTTGGGAGCCTCCTGCGAAGCGCTTCTTTGATGTTTCCTCCGGTGTTTATAGTGGTCTGTCCCTGCCGCTTTCGGTTGTCAACCGGAAGCGGCAGGGACAGACCACCATAAACACCGGAGGAAACATCAAAGAAGCGCTTCGCAGGAGGCTCCCAAGCACTGATGATGTCGCCGAGCCAGGGGACGAAACGTTTGAAACAAAAACTTCCAGCTCGGCGAACAGAACCACAACAACGAGCAACCGAGCTACAAATCTTCGCACAAACTTTGAATGTAGAATAATAGGGTCGGGGAATGGGTTTGGTTGAGAAACTCTTCAGAGGGTGGGTGTGGACTTGTTGGGCCGAATGGCCTGTTGCCACACTGTAGGGATTCTAATTTTCCCAGCTGCCATTGGTTCTGAGGAAGAGTCACTTGACCTAGAATGACCCTTAGTGTGTGCAGGAGGAGGAAACGGGAAAGGGGAGTTGGATCCAGTTTAGAGGGAGGGTTTAATTACACTGTGTACAGGTATTTAGGCCTGAATTAGAAACTCTTGGTCCCACGTTTATAGCAAATGGGAAAATGGCTGTGACCCTCAGGCAGTGATAGGTCCTGGGTTATGGCCACCATCTTTATTTGGGGGCAAGTTACAGCGAGACACATGGACATGTCGTCTTCCTGGGTGGGGGAGGGGTGATTTGAAGAGGAGCATTTACACATCAAACACATACCAAGAGAAATGCTTGCCTTCAATATTCATCCTGCACTGACTATGAGCTTTGTTTTGTGAATTCATTTTATAGGAGATTAATTGAGAATAATTGAGACAGGGTTCTCAAAAGCAATTTTCTATCGTCATCAGGATCATCAGGATCTGAATACCATTGACATTTTACTGTGGAAAGGAGAAAGGTTTGTCTGTTCTGTCTGTGGGAAAGTATGTTTTTTTCGAGCAAAAAGCAGAAAGATATTCAAATTTGTGGTTGGATCACCCTTTGGGTTTGTGCTCTGTTCTGGGCGCTGCAGCTGTGGAAGGAGATATTGCCCTGAGAGGGAGCACAGATTTATCCAAATTACACCTCGTCTCTTTGTAGGAAATGTCAGATTTTGTCCCAGTCACCCACGTCATGATGTTAACCTGTAAACTCCTTATTTTCAATTCACTGCAAACTTCTCATTAAAATTCCTTATGGACTCAAATTCCAGCACCATGTCGGGTGGAATGTTCCAGATTCTGACAACTGTCTGTTCATCCAGAAACTGCTGAGGTCTATGTTGACTCTGGGGTTACAAAGGGCTGAATTGAAAGATGAGATGCACTTCCTGAGCTCCCATTGAGATGTATTGGAACAGTACAGGAAGCTGAGGGCAATGTAGGTGTGAGAAGGTAACGAAAATGACAGGGCTGCACTGCGAGTGCTGCTTGGCTCAATGTGTGTTTTGGAGTTGGGTGTAAACAGAGCGTGGTGAGACAGGGAAAAGGTGAACCACAGCTTCAGTTTTAGTTCAGGCCATTCAGAAATTCACATGGTCCCAATGGGAACAGCCAGTTTGTAAGTGAAACCTGCTGAGATATTTATAACAGTTTTTTAAAGTATAAAATGTCAGCTTAAGTAAATATTGGGGCTTTTGATTATAATGGAAATGTTTGAAGTGAAGGAAGGTTTCTCGCTCATTTAAATTCTCTTAATTGGATTAACTAGCTGAATCTAGAGACGCATTGTTACTGGAGCCCTTAGACCCTTGGTGTGCTCCTCTTGTACAATGTGGGGAATAAGGGCCGCTTCCAGTGTCCCAGACGGCTGTGTGTGCAGGAAGTGTGTCCATCTGCAGCTACTGGGAAACTGCTTTTCAGACCTGGAGCTGTGAGTGGATTTACTGTGGAGCATCTGCGATACTGAGAATGTTATGGACAGCACGTTTAGTGAGTTAGTCACACTGCAGGTGAGGGTTACACAGGCAGAAAGGGAATGGGTGACCTTCAGATCAAGTAAAAGGCTCAGGAAGGAAGTGCAGGATTCCCCTGTGATCATTCCCCTTCTCATACAGATATTGTGCACCACTAGGGATTCTATAAGGGTGGGGGGGGGGGGACAGGTGGGGTAGCCTCTCAGGGGAACTCAGCAACGGGCAGGTTCATGACACCACAGATAGCTCCACTGCACAGAACGAGAGGAAGGAGAATGGCAGAGCTTTAATGACAGGGGATCCAGTAGTCAGGGTCAGAGACAGGCGTGTCTGTGGCCACAGATATGAATCCAGGACAGTGGAATTGAACCTAGGTCCATTTATTGATAGGTGTAAAGACCAATAAAGGTCTGCGTCCCAAATGCAACCTTCAGCACTTGATCACCCTGAAGCTCTACTTTCCAGAGACTGTGCACTTGTTCTGAGCCCTTCAGAGAGATTGAAGGGGGTAGGGAGAAAACAGGAACAGGGTTGCGTTGTAATCTACAAAATAACGGTCACCCTCTGCTCTCGGTCTCTCCCCTCTGTCTCCCACCTCCCATCGTACCTCCTCCCCAACGCAGGGAAAAGACCTTGTGTATTTACCGTATCCATGCCCCTGCTGATTTTATAAACCTCTATAAGGTCACCCATCAGCCTCTGAACCTCCCGGAGGGGTGCCCACGCAGACACGGAGAGAATCTGGGACCCGAGTGCTGTGAGGCAGCAGTGCTAACTACTGTGCCATCGTGCCGCCCCTTTTTTAGGTTCTTAGTCTGCAGACAGGAGCGAGGAAACTGAATTAAAAGAGAGGAGAGAGTGTTAGAACTGGGTGTGGAGGGAAGGAGCGAGGAGATTGGTTTGTATTTCAGTCACAGAAGAGAGCAATTGTGAGACTGAGATTTAAAGCTTTGGGGAAACAAAGAAACTACAATTTAATACTATCACTGTCTTATGAATTTCCATCCTGTGTCAACGGTGGTGACCTGTTTTCTTTATTGTAGGGTTCTGAAAGGGTGGCTTTGTGGATGAGAAATTCAAATTGAACTTCCTGTTCAGTTTTGATAGTTACTTGATCCGTGCCGCTCTGAATATCACTGGCCTTTCCATGTGGAAGGAAAGGTGTGTATTCTGTCCGTGGGCGAATATTTCAAATGTCAGTGACTGGAAAAATTACTGAGACAAAGCCAAGTACATGTCAGCGTGGTGACTGTGGAGAGAGAGTTCATTTGTTGTTAAAAGTCTGAAAAAACATGGCACATATTCCCAGGAACAATTAAGCTACAGAATTGTTTTGTATGAGGACAGGTTTTTAATTAATCATGCAACCAGAAAGACACCACGATACCTGCACCATGGAAAAAAAACTATGAAAGCGGGACTGTTGTAAAGGGCTTAATTATCGATCATGGCTTTTAATCCATTGGCGTTGTCACGTCGGCTCCAGCGCCTTTGGGAAACACTGAAAATGTAATGAATGTAATGTAGGTTTCAATTATTAAACTGTAAAAAGTGCAGAAGAAATTTACAGGGATTTTTGCCAGGGCTCAGGGGTCTGAATTATCGGGAGAGGTTGTGCAAGTGAGGATTTTTTTTTTGTTTCGAGCAGAGGAAACAGAAGGGGATCTTTTCTGGAAGTGTATAAGAGGCTTGGATAAGGAGAATGCATTCAGTCTTTTTCCCAGGAAATCAAGGACTGGAGGGCATCAGTTTAAGGTTGGAGGAGAAAGAATGAAAGGGAACCTGAGGGGCACTTGTTTTACACAGAGGGGGGCATGTATATGGACTGAGCTGCCAGTGGAAGTGGTTGAGGTGGGTACATTAACAACATGTAAAAGACATTTGGACAAATACGTGGATAGCAAAGGGTCAGAAGCAGATGGGCCAAGTGCAGGGAAATGGGGTTAGCGTGGATGGACATTCTGTCGGCATGGGCCAGTTTGGGCCAAAGGGCCTGTTACTGCTGCAGGACTCTGACTCGAAATATATTTACTATTTCTCCCGCTATCTCTGGTAGCATCCTGGGATGTATTCCATCAGGGCAAAGACACTTGTCTACCTTTAGCTCCATTAGCTTGTTCAACTCTAACGCTTTCGTGATAATGATTGTTTCTTGGTCCTCACCTTCCTCAGTCTCCTTATCAATTACTGGCATGTTCTTCGTATCCTCCACTGTGAAGACTGACTGCTGTGTACTCATATTCCTGAACCATGCTGGATAGGAATAACTAGGTACAGAACTCTGAGAGGTCTTCTTTGAGTCTTTATTGATGAAACATGGCGGTTACATGGATAGTGTACATGCAGAACACCTCCAGGCAGCATCAGGTAACTCCCCGCCTGTCCGATGTGCCACTCCCATTCTTATACCTTTGTGGTTTGTGGTTTTGAATGGAGGCTGTTTCTCAGTATTATCTCTATGGCAACGGCAGTTAAAAAGTCGAGTTCAGCTCAGCACTTTGTGGTTAAACCACATATCCCTTCCCCACGCCCCTGTGGCTCAGTCAGGTATCTGACAGGCGGTTCAGTTTCAGTGGGGCTGTCTGTCAAGATTCTGATGTGAAAGAGCTGGTGTTGGAGCGGGTTGGGCAAAGTTAAAAACCACACATCACCAGGTTATTGTCCAACAGGTTTATTTGGAAGTACAAGCTTTTGGAGTGTGCTGGGATTTTGAACTTGATCAGGATTATCTCTATGGTAACAGTTAAGTGCTTCAACAACGACAGAGGCCATATGTTCCCCACACAATAGGTTCCCCTCTAGCAGTGTAAACTGCTATTCTGGCCCTGGGGACAGCTACTCATCACTTTTCTCCCCCAATCCCATCTAGTTTTCTGTTGATCTTAAACGTTTTTCTAATCTCCTAGTTTCTCTTTGGTCTTTGCCAATTTGTATGCTTTCTATTTCAATTTGATAGACTCCCTTTTTTCCTTAACCACCCATGGAAGATTATTCCTTTTCCTACAGTCCTTTCTTTTCACTGATATATACTTTTGCTGAGCAGTTTGAAAAATTCATTGATATTCCTCCACTGTCTGTCAACTGTCCCACCCTAAAGTCTTTGCTTCCAGTCTACATTAGCCAACTCCTGCCTCATCCTATTGTAGTCTCCTTTGTTTAAGCACAGGATCTTGGGATTGGATTTAATCTTCCCTCTTTCCAAATATATTCTAAATTCAACCATACTTGTTACAAGTCTTTTATCAGATTACGAGGTGAGGCGATGTTACTTGGGTGTTTCGGTTTTCATTGTCAGAGATCATGGCTTTGTGATAAAGTACAGGATAGATATTCACAGCAGAGTATTCTGGACGGGTGTGAATGTACTACACAGTCGAAAACCATAAATCACTGTCGGCCCTCAGTTTACATTTTTGGAGATGTTGATGTTGGATTGGGATGTAGAAAGTTAAAAATCTCAACACCAGGTTATAGTCCCTCAGGTTTAATTGGAAACACACTAGATTTCGGAGCGTTGCTCCTTCATCATGATCCAATTAAACCTGTTGGACTATAACCTGTTGTTGTGTGATTTTTAACTCACCTCAGTTTAAAATTGCAAAATCATTATCTCCCCATGCTTCCTCACTATCTACGTTTGGAATGCTAATCCATCTGACTATCCTGCTTTTTCCGAAAATCTCCTTTGGTGAAGGTGGTGAATTTTGGATTCAGCTTTCCAGTTATTACCGTAAGAAGATAAGCCCTGGGCACAGAAGAGGCAGTGCAGCCCTTCGAACCAGCCCCACCATTTAATACGGTGATGACTGAGCTCACCTCGGTCTCAGCTGAATTTTCCCGCCTGCTCTCTCTCACCTTTCATCGCATTGCAAATTCAACATCTGTAGCTCTTCAGTAGATTTGCTCATTGTCCTGGCATCCACTGCATTTTGAATAGGGAATTCCACAGATTCACAGCACATTGAGATAGGTGCATTCTTCTTCATGAGAATAGAATAGAATCCCTATAGTGCAGAAACAGGGTAATCGTCCATGGAGTCCACACCAACCCTATGATGTGCATCCCATTCAGACTCACCCATTCCCCGTATTTCCCGTGGTTAATGGCTTAACCTGCACTGGCATGGACACTGTTGGAATTTAGCATATCCAATCCGCCTAAGCTGCACATCTTTGGACTGTGGGATGAAACTAGAGCACCCAGAGGAAACTCACACAGACACGGGGAGAACGTGTAAACTCCACACAGTCGCCTAAGGCTGGAATAAATTCCAGGTCCCTGACACTGTGAGTCAGCAATGCTAACCATTGGGCCACCTCTGCTTAAATCTGCTCCTCCTATTCACAACCCCACGCCCCAATTGGTGAATCTATATTCCTTACATCAGAAAATCAGGTTGTGGAAGCAGGTGTCTCAGTAAAACCCAGTGACAGTCCATATGTTCTCTGTGTCTGAATGGGGATCCTATACACAACACCCTCCAGTCCACACTTTTCATTCACTTTCCAGAGACATGGCTCCAGTAGCTTCATGGGGTCTACAACTCCCACAATCCCTGAAGCAGGGCCCACACGTGTGCGGGGAAACCCCGGCACTGGACATGTACAGAATGTTGGCGGGTTTTGGAGCATGTGCTTTGGGTAAGTATACTTTGCGGAAAGTATTTCACATAGTGATTGGCTGGAGGAGGAATGCACCTGCTTATAGTATTGATCAGTTGGGGTGTCAAAGTGTCACCACACCCATGTAGGACCACTCTCCATCCCCATTTCGTTGTAATGGTGGGAATCAACTAATGGGAAACAAAGAAAGATCTGACCCATTCTCCCAGACTGAAGGTTCCTCTTCTGTCCAGGATCTGCCACCTCCCTTCCTGTTTCCTTTTGTTTCATTCTGCTGTTACATTATTGACTTGCAGCAACTGAAGGGAACGGAAGTGAACCCAGAAAGGGTGCAGAGTCGACCCAGGGACGGGAAGTAGTGGCATGGATCTGTTTATCAACAACTCCATGAAAATGTGGAGGGTGTACATTAGGGGGTAGCAGAGTCAGAATGGAGGGAGAGAGTACGTGGGCTGGAGGGTTACAGCTTTTGGGGAAGAAAGGGGAAAAATATATTCCAGAGAAACTAGAATTGTCTGTTCTGAATTTCTAACCTGTACATTTCCTTTATACAGGGTGCTAGATGGTGAAGATTTGCAGACTGGAACCTTAAAATCATGCGCAGATCGTGATTAAGTTAAACAACATTTGAAGAACCAAAGATAGAGAATCACTCGGCCAAAATCCTGCAACACTGTCCCTCCCAGCATTGTCGGTCTATCTGTGCCAAATGGACTGCGAATGGTTCAAGACTGCAGCTCACTACCATCTTCTCAAGGGTATCTAGAGATGGGGAATAAATGCTGGCTGAGCCAGTGATGCCCATATCCTGTAAATGGTTTCTATCTCTAGTTGTTGAAACCCAATTGATGTTACTGCAGGATGATAAGGGATGCTGAGTGCATCCTCCAGGAGGCAGCACCATCACATTAACCCTGCCTACACCCACACAGTAACATAGCAACGTCACTGGAACAAAAGGCAGTGAAACCAAAGGAGGACTTAGATATAGTTATTCGAGGTAAAGTCATGAAAGGGGATTGGAGCACAGCAGGAACAGGAGACTGAGCTGGATGGTCAGCTGTTTCCCATTGAATGGTGGAGCAGGATTGAAAGGCTGAATGGTCTCCTCCTGCTGCTATCTCCCAATTATGTATATAGTCATGGAGCCCGGGTAGGAAGGAGTAGGCAGCGGTTCTCCAGGAGATTGCACTTCCACAACAGTTTTCAGTGAGGGATGGTTTGATGGATTTTATTTAACATTTATCTTTAACACAAGGTTTGTAAATTTTGGTTTTAAAATGTTGTAAAAGTTTTTTGCACAACAAATAAAATTAAAGAAAATAACGTAAATTGTCTGACTATAACAATTTTAAAACTTTCAACCTTTGTAAAACAAAAGCCTGTCTATTCCCGGATACTATCACTTTCCATCTACTCAAACTCCAGAGAAATATTCCCTCCCCGTCTGAACCTTTGGCTTGATTTAACTGCTTTTCAGTTCTCGTTCTGTGAGCTGTGAAGCGTTCTTTTTCCCCATTTCTCCTACCCAGAAATGTGATCACAGCAACCTTCCCACCATCAAAATAATCATAACGCCATTTTGCTTTTGGTTAACATGGAATAACCAGCAGTGCAAAAGTGAGGACTGCAGATGCTGGAAACCAGAGCCAAGATTAGAGGGGTGCTGGAAAAGGCCTTTTGCCAAAACGTTGATTTTCCAGCTCCTCGGATCCTGCCTGACCTGCTGTGCTTTTCCAGCACCACTCTAATCTAGACACATAATCACCAGCAGTAAACCATTTGTGTAAACAATTGAATATTTCCAAACAAAGCCCATTATGGGCCAAGCAAACCATTATAAGTGACAGAGTGAGAAGGGACTAAATCAAAGGAGAGTTGTGCGGAGGGGGCAGTGGTGGAGATAAAGCACTATATCCCCTATGGTGCCCACCTCTAACTAAAGGCATCGAGAGTATTGATGCACACCACATGCTCCTTCTCCAAGGACACCTGCTGTGTAGCCTTTATCCACAATCATAGAATAAAATCCCTACAGTGTGGAAGGAGAGCATTGGCCCATCAAACCCCAGCGACCATCCGAAGAACATCACGCCCAGAGCACTCCATCACTGTAACACTGCATTTCCCATGGCTGTTCCACCTAGTCTGCACAATCCTGGATCCTGTGGACAATTTAGCACGACTGATCCACCTGACCTGTACATCTTTGGACTGTGGGAGGAAACCAGAGCACCCCGAGGGGACCCACACTATCATGGGGAGAATGTGGGAACTCCACACCGGCCGTTGGACAAGCCTGGACTCCAACTTTGTACCTGAAGCAGCAGTGCTACAGTCACAATTTAAATCAAAACATATGATCCCTGTTTATTGTCACATTGCTGTTTGTGGAGACTTACTGCCCAGGGAGACATGCTGAGGTTCAGAAAGTGGCAAAATAAATTCAATCAATTCCAGCCCAGTTAATGTGGTTAACAACAACATCAATACTCCAACAGTGTCATCATGAACAAGGTCCTCTCCTGACTCTGATGGACAGTAACATCAGAATCAGAGTCCTGCAGTCCACAGGGAGCAGGTGGATGACCACTTCCCTGTGAGCACTCACTGGTCTCTCAATCGTGTTGAAGATGTAGCAAATCCCTTGTCAGACAGAGGGGTGAACAGCTCCCACCCAGTGTGAACCCGCTGGGGTCTCAGGGGATGGGATGAATCACTGAATCCCCTCTCCCACACTGAGCATCTGAATGAGCTGTCCCCTGTGTGGGCTCACTGGTGTCTCGGGGTGGGGGGGGGGGGTGGATGAATCACTGAATCCCCTCTCACACACTGAGCATCTGAATGGCCTCTCCCCCTGTGTGGGCTCATTGGGGACTCCGCAGGTGCTGCATTTGAGTGAATCTCCCCCCACACTGGGGA
This sequence comes from Chiloscyllium plagiosum, assembly GCF_037043375.1. Classification (NCBI taxonomy): domain Eukaryota; kingdom Metazoa; phylum Chordata; class Chondrichthyes; order Orectolobiformes; family Hemiscylliidae; genus Chiloscyllium; species Chiloscyllium plagiosum. The sequence continues at coordinate 52,900,223 of NW_028270171.1, forward strand.
CAAGTGAATGATCTTTCCCCAGAGTGAGCTCGCTGGTGTTTAAGTCGGTCAGAGGACTGAGGGAATGCTTTCCCACACACTGAGCAGGTGAATGGCCTCACCCCGGTGGGAATGCACTAATGTCTCCGCAGGTGAGAGATTTGAATGAAACCTTTCTCACACATGGAGCTGGTGAAGGGTCTAAATCCACTGTGCTATCTCTGGTGCCTCAGCAGATTGTAAGATCGAGTAAATCCCTTCCCATATGTGGGGCAGGTGAATGGCCTCTCCGCAGTGTGACTGTGTTGGTGAGTGTCCCACTGGGAGGCTTAAGTGAATTCCTTATTCTAATTGAGCCCGTCCTCCTGTTTCTCTCAGTTATTATTGACAATCTCACACCAGAACCTGTTCCAGAGAGTGTTCCAGAATAGGCAGAAAGGTCAGCTGCAGCTGGTCACCTGACCGGTCACTGGTCCTGAAAGGTTCACTCTCCACAGATGCTGCCAGATCTGCTGAATTTTTCCAGCAATTTCTGTTATTTTCTGATTTCCCAGCACTTGCAGATGTTTAGTTTTTCAATACTCATCTTGTCTGTTGCAGAGGAGTTTATTGATGAAATTAGAGTGTTTTGAAAATTGTACGTTAGGTCACACATCAGCTATGATCATCATGAATGGCAGAGCAAAGTTGAGGGGCAGAATGGCCTCCTCCTGTTCCAATGAAAGTTATCCATCGTCAGCTTGTGGTAACATTTCCCCCCACTGCTCACTTCACCTCCATGTCGAACACATTGTTACTGACTGAACAAATCTCCTGTGTTTGAAATAAACTTGCTAATGTTCAGTGGCTCCCTCTCCTGCCACCCGCGTTTAACTCTCATCATGGAATGCTGTCTTGTATTACTGCGGGAATGCCCACAAGGACTAATCCTGGAGTCTGTATACCCACAATCACCCTTTATTTCCTTCTTCCTCTCTCATTCTGGCTATTGAACTCTCGGTTTCAATCCTTTCTCCTGTCATGCTCTTCAACATGTCCATGTGGGTGGACGAGATGCAGCTGGGATTTAATGAAGTGAAGTGGGGATTAGGCGGAAGTACGAGGAGAGCTGACAGCAAAGATAGTTCTCATTGTACCGGCAGACTTTCTCCATGACCCAGTGAGTGGTGAGGCACCTGAGTTTGTGGGCGTAGATAGATTCAATCAGGGATTTGGTAAGACACTCAGACATTGACCTGTCCATCTGATTGTTAACTCAGACAGATAGAAAGAAAGATGCACATTTAGACAGCACCTTCGATGATCTGGGGCAATGAAACATGCTTCCAACCCAAAGATTTCAACCTCAAATATCTGAAAACACAGACACAAAGCTTTCTACTTGTAACAGGTTGTCTCTGAGCCTCCTGTTTTCTTGAGAAAAGCGTTTTGAGCTGTTCAGCCTTTCCTGGTGATTATAACCGCTATGTTCCTGTAAGATTTGTTACTGAACCTTTATTTCCCTGTTCCTTGTGAGTGAGGAAAGTAGCAGAAACATTTCCTGACCTGTGAGGGGTTTTGGTTGGAGTATTTAGATTTACAAATCCATTCCCACCCTCACATTCAGTGTGAAATTGATGTAAAACTGAAGGAAATGAGTGAGTGAGCACCCACAGAATCATACGTATGAGTTGAATGAACCTGACATGAGGAAAACAAGACAACAATCACAACTAGTTAGAATCACAGAATCGAGTGGGTGCAGAGAGAGTCCATTCGGCCCATAGAGTCTGCAATGACCTGCTCACCCACCCTACCTCCATAATCCCACATTAACCATGGCTCGTCCAACCCACCTAAATTACACACTGCAGGCCATGTTAGCATAGCCAATCCAGTAACGTTACACATCTGTGGGAGGGTCACAAATTACATCCAAATGCTGGGAATTGTGGATGAGGGCTCACAAATACTTGACTCTGACACAAATGCTCTGCTTTTCAAAATAAAATCTGGTGGATACTGCAACCGAAAAAAATTCTGATTATCTCAGGAGGAAAAGAATTCAAAACTCGCGCCATTGACCCAGGGGGGCGCAGTGAAAGTTACAGAGGTCTGGGAACCATCAGAAATGTAACAGGTTGTGAGCAAGGTGGGGGTGAGACAAGGACAAAAAGACAGTCTGTCACACGGGGGATGGCAGGAGAAATTAAGTAGCAGAAATGCTAGTCCCTCAAGGCCACGGGGAATGGAGTTTGAGCTGGGAAAGAAACAAGGAAAGAAGGTGTGCAGCTGCCAAAGAAATATGTTTAAAAACAGATCATAAAAGCATAGAGGGCAGAGTTCAGTCTGAAATTTTTACTCTCAATGGTGAGTATAAGAAGCTGTAAAGCCTGGGGAGTTCTATCACAGCCAACATATACCCAGGATTGGCCAAGTGTGCTGTAACTTTCTGATAATTTTTTTTCTGACATTTGTAGTTCAAGTCTGATGACGATAGTAACTTTTCAAATTGGACTGGAGTTTAATATTCTGGAGAAATGTCAAATAAATCACATTGATCGCATTCTGCAGATCTTAGTCCATAACCCTGCATGTTCCAGCATTTCAGTTACATCCATGTCCTGCTGGTGGGACAGGACATACAGGGATGGTGACGATGGTGTCTAGGACATTGTAAGCAATAATTCTGTGTGTATGACTGTGTCAGCTTGTTGCTTGAATAGTCTGCGTTCCAGCTCACCCAATAAGATGTTGGCAGGGTGGGACACTACAGTTGGAGCTCCTCTGCTCGCCAGTTCCTTTCCTTTCTGCTTTTTTAAAAAAATATTTATCTCTCACTCTCCCCTTTGCAGACTCTGACACAAGTGTCTCAACCTTGAATCATGACAATTAAAAAAAAAACATGTGTCTACAAGAAAACCAATGGAGGAAAATATATTATTCTTGCATCAACTGCATTTTTAAACAAAAACAATCCTGTTCAATAAACACTGTCTCATTTTTTCCTTCAATTCTATCAAGCGAGCTATTATATTTTGTCCCTCAGTTTACCGATCTTAATAAATATCCAATCAATTTCAGAGCAACATGCTGACAAAGTATTGAACCAATTTACCTGTTTAGGTTTTAGCATTAGTTATCAAGTCATTACCATTACAATAATTGCATAATAATTGGTCTGGGTAACAAATATACTGAGGTTCACAATTTAATTTATTGACTGTTTGAAATATGGTACGATATATCCTTTTTTCAGGAATCTAAGAGTAATTGTTAAGGCATTTGCATGACAATAATTATAGTATACTTTAGTTTAGTCTTGCTAACAACTACAGTGAAGTTTATATTTGAATTTAATCCGATCTTCCCTCGTACCTATACAGTAATATAAAAATCCATTTTATTTCCAATCAACACACCTACAAAAGAATCCATTATTTCTGATGCATAGCGCACTGTTAAAAATATGACTATTCCTCGTTTGAATGATCTGTGTAATCTCAGCCTTATAAATTTAGAAAAACCTAATTGCTTTCCCTGCAACAATTCCTGTTCATTTTTGCAGATAGCACAGTCAAATAGCAAGATGACATTTATCATTATTCTTAAGTATGCTAATAGATTTTTGAAAAGCTATATGTTGCTAATATATAATAATTGCTCATTTCAATCCATAGAATATAGAACAGTACAGCACAGTCAGGGCCCTTTGGCCACAATGTTGTTCCGACCTTTTATCCTACTCTAAGATCAAACTAACCAACATGCCCTTCATTTACTATCATCCATGTGCCTATCCAAGAGTCGCTTAGATGTCCCTGATGGATCTGAATCTACTACCACCACTGGCAGTGCATTCCAGACACTCACCACTATAGATAAAGAAACAGTCTCTGACATCTCCCCACAACTTCCCCCATTCATCTTAAAATTATGCCACTTTGTGGGGAAAAGTCTTTCATTGTCCACTCTACCTATGCCTCTCATCATCTTACACAAAGCTATCAAGTAAACTATCATCCTCTTTCACTGCAGTGAACAAAGTCCCAGCTCTGTCAACCTTTATTCATAAGACATGCCTTCCAGTCCAGGCAACATCTTGATAAATCTCATCTGCACCTTCTCTAAAGCTTTCGCATCCTATGTCTAATGAGGTGATCAGAACAGAACACAATATTCCAAGTGTAGTCTCACGAGGGATCCATCGAGCTGCAGCATAACCTCGTGGCTCTTAAACTCAATTTCCCCGCTAATGAAAGCCAACACACTATGCACCATCTTAATAACCCTATCATCTTGGATGTCAGCTATGAGGGATGTATGGACGTGCACCCCACGATCCCTCTGCTCCTCCATATTGTCAAGAATCCTGTATTTAATCTGAAAATATGCATTCAAATTTGATATTCCAAAATGAATAACTTCACAAATCACAAAGAGCAGAGGTCCCATAACTAATCCCTTCAGAACACCATTGGTCACCGTGCTCTAAGCTGAAAACTATCCATTTAATCTCACCCTGTCTTCTATGGGTCAGCCAATTTATTATCTAACCAGGCGGGTTTCCCTATATCCCAGGCCTCATTACTTTCTAAATGAGCCTACCATGGGGAACCATATCAAACACGTTGCTAAAGTCCTTATACACCACATCCACTACTCTGTCCTCACCAATGTGTTTGCTACAACCTCAAATAAATCAATGAGGCTTGTAAGGCATAACCTGCCGCTCACAAAGCCATGCTGACCATTTCTAATCAATCTCTGCTTTTCCAAATAATTATCAATCCTGTCTCTCAGATTTCTCTCCAAACATTTGCCCACAACTGATGTAAGACTGACTCATCAATGATTCCCAGGATTATCTCAATTGCCTTTCTTGAATAAGGGAATGACGTTTGCCACCCTCCAAACATCTGGTATGACTCCAGTGGACAGTGAGGATGCAAAGATCATTGCCAAAACACAGTAATCACTTGCCTCCCTTCTCATAACAACCTAAGTTATATCCTTTCTGGCCCAGGGGACTTATCTATCCCCATGATTTTTAAATATTTTCAGCACATTGTGGAAGTTGTACATTGTTGAAAGGAAGGGAACTTGTCTTCGGCTGAATATTCACATTGAATGACTGATGCATTTTTAAAATTCAAGTACAATGATCACGCAGTTTTGTCAATGTGTCTTTCAAAGAATTGTCATGAGATTCCTCTTTATTTAAGACTATCATTCATTTATTCTATTGTTATTGTACAATATTGTTTAATTTCCAGTCCATTACACACAGAAAGTACCTAATTAATTCCCGTTCGAATTACTACAATAAACAGATGATTAGTTTTCACTTGTGTAACCACTTTAAACATAGTATTGCAGTCCTGCCGTCCTGAGTGGGAAAATTATGAATGGAGCCTGTGGAGCTGTGGCATTGTCTCTATTACTAGACCCGAGGGAAGGTTTCAAATCACACCTTCACCAGAAATATATCAAGAGCTATCTGAATGGTGATTAGAGAGCACCTAAGCACAGATTGAACTGCTTTTCAATCCAACATTAGATCTGCTTTTATCAATTATATCAATAATCACAAAATCTGATACTTATTTGTGTCAGTGTACCAAGAAATATGTGTTGGAAAATTCGCTTTAGCCACTTTGCTTTTACAAAAGACTTACATCTGTTCCTGTTTTCTCTAACTGAAAGAAATCTGAAGAGGATTTTCACTTTTAAGAAAAAAGGGGAGGTGCTTCCCATATAAATTAATGCTTCTTCGATCTACGCCTTTTCAGTTTATG